>NC_081776.1:2916373-3251373 GCF_963082965.1 Carassius carassius | reverse complement strand
TATATATATATATATATATTTATATATATTTATATATATATATATCCATTTGCATTGAACTTTCAGTGCTGCAACTTTGCAGATATTGTTTATGCTCAAACAGCAACATCACACACTAACTAGTGTTAAAAAAGTGAAATCGAAATCAACAACCCATTTAAAAGTTTTTTTTTTATGTCTGTAGTAAACTGTAAAAAATGAATTTTAACTGGTGAAAGATTGTAAAAATGCTACTGTTAAAATCTGTAAATTGGTTAACAGTATGTTTTTTTACTACTTGATATACCGTAAAGTGAAAAACTGCAATAAATCTAATGAGATGTTTCATTTAATTTTAAAGCAAAAAAACTGATAATGTAAAAAGACATAAATAGAATGTTGACATTCCTAGAATTCTCTGATTTGTGGTACACTTTAAAAATACATTTTATTGTAAAAACAGTAATTTTAATGGTAAAAATACTGTAAAATGCTATTGTGAAAACCTGATAACAAAGTTTTCTTACTATACACGGGTTTCTTGTATACAAACAATACCGGATGCGCGCGCATCCAGGAGGCAGAAAACCGCTATCTGTTATGCCGAGTTCAGTAAAAGAACATTGTAATTAACGTAGATTTCGCATTGTTTGTAATTTCTTGTTGACTCAATAATAAATTGCAATTTCAGAGTTGGATCTGTTTGTTTGTGTTTCATATTAATATAACATTATGTAAAACGTCCAACTGTTTACGAATCAAAATCCGGACATACTAGGCACGTTGAACATCTGACACCCAGCACTGGCTCGGTTGGTACAATTGACAACGCAACAACTCCTTGGCATTTTGACTAGCGACAACACCACCACCTAAACCATTTACTCCGGTACGAAGAGCGCGGGTCTTTTGCCTCTTGGTTGCGTGCGCAGGCAATGATGACGTCGCCGAGAAATCCATGTATATACAGCTAAAAAAAAAAAAAAAAACTTTACAAAAAAAGATTTTGAAAGTGAAAAAACAAGTCATCTTATCATTTAGTCATAAACTTTTTTAGTCATAAAATTGATCCTCCCAAAATTTCCTCTTGTGATTATATATATATATATATATATATATTAGTGTTCCTGTAGCTCAACTGGTAGAGCACTGTGCTATCAAGCGCAATGTAGGGGATTCGATTCCCCGGGAACACATGATATGTAAAAATTGATAGCCTGAATGCACTGTAAGTCGCTTTGGATAAAAGCGTCTGCTAAAAATGCATAAAAATAAATTATATTATATATATTAATGATGGAGGACTGTAAAACTACTGGGAAAACATGTTAATTGATTAACAGTAAGTTCAATAAGGAGCTTTCAGCATATTATAAAGGTACAAAACAAAGTTCGTACTTCAGTAGGTTTAGTCAGGTTTTTTTTAAAAGCAAAGTTCTGGCAATTTTTTGTTAATTTTACTGTTAATTTGACAGATTTGTTCATCGACCCACAGTGTGTCATGGTAATAAGAAGCGAGACTGCAGGGTTTCCAGTGTGTGTGTCCATCTAAAAGGATATTTCCTGCACCTCCACTTATGCTTAAGAATAGCCACATGTCTTTTAGCCGACTCTCAAAGAGCTACTAAAGCATGAATATTCACACTCAAACGGAGTGTTAATGGTTTTAAAACATCAGTGCTGATCTACTGTATGCTGATATCCCTGAACAGTCTCTTAAACCTTGAGCCAAACATGGATTTCCTGGCTTTCCTTCACAGTCTGCCTGAAATGAAGAAGTCTCAGGCCCTCTGAGGGGTTTTGATTTAATTGCAGCCCAATTAACATCTGGGGAACACGCTCTGTGCTGTCAGCTGAAGAATAAATTATGTAAGAAGCATAATGTTGAAGATGAACTTTCTTTATTGCCCCTGAGGACCAGGTTCTCTTGCTCAAGTGCTTATTCATTTAAAGATAAAGTGCTTCTGCAGGACATTTACCTTCTTGCAACTAATTCAGCCTCATTGTTGTGCTGGACTTTCGGTCAAGCTTTGTTTTAGTAGGCAGTTGTTTTGCAGTATATCTCCCTGTATTTTGCACCATCATGGTGTGTTTTATTTTTTGATTTGGGCAGTGTTAGACTTGCCCCACACATATCACTTAGAATTTTGCCCAAAAGCTCTATTATGTAAGCATCTGACATCAAAACCGTCCCAAATGGTTCACCCACTATGCTTTTCAGCAAACCCGAGATCTGTTTTCACATGGTTCCTTTCTAAATAATGGTCTCTTTTGCCACTCACCCGTAATGCATGGCTCTTGACAAAGCTCTTGTGGATTAATTTCTTGAAGTCTGTACTTTTTTTTTTTTTTAAGTGATTGTTGACCTCTCTCTACCTTCTCAAACAAGTCCCCTTCTCATAGATGATGATGATGGATGAACTTTGCTAGGAAATGTCTGGGTGGTTTGATTTTAAACTCCATTTTATACTTTTGTTGTATATCTAACCTCTTTGGGAAGCGTCTACTCTTTCATTTGCCAGCTACAAGCTAAAATGACTTCACAGGCAGTGGACAGTCAAATAAACTTAAGATAACTCCCCATCAGACTAGTCGCTTTCATCTGTAAATCTGTGATTAGAAATAAAACTAAATTTATGTTTAAATTAAGAGTGTAACAACATGTCACGATTTGGTTCGATTAATAGTGCTGAACTCTCACAATACTTTAAACAAAGCCAAAATAGAGTTAAAATGGAATTTTTTATTACTTCTAAAACATGATAAACAGTTCTCAAAAAGTAAATTTTATAACCAGAATACAAATAGCTAATAATAAAGAATTATGTTAGACGCATAGTTGCTCTCTGTCCCTCACATACATTTAAAAACTTTTTAAATATATTTATTAAATAATTAATTTTTTTATTCTTTTCTATAAATTGTAAAATATGATATATTATTTTATGCAAGAATTTTTTATTTACTGAGATATTTAATAAACATGAAAGCTCAAATGAATGACTGGAATTACTGGATATCATTGATTATATGTGAATAAAACCCTAAATTAAATCTGTATAAACTTTCATTTTTGGATTAACTATACACAATACATATTGCTGAATTTTTGTATTGCGATATGTTGTGACACGATATATTGTTGCACCCCATAGTTTAAATGTATAATGTATAATTCAGGCACTGTATTTTATTGTCCATAATCAGTATACATTATATAATGGATGTGAAAAAAATTATAAATGCACATTATCATCATAATGCATATTCTTTATACAAAATGTATGTGTGCAGACTTTATGCATGCATGTGCACACTAAACTAATGATTTACACTCTTCTCTCTGTTTGTCTCTCTCTCCCAACTCACAGACATGGCACATACAGAAGCATTTTATTGTGGTCCTCAGGAGCAGATGGTATTGATACTCATGGTGGGAAGAGAAAGAGAGAGAGAGAGAGAGAGAGATGGGCTTTCCTTCTGACACCTTCCCTAAAGGTTACTCTCTCTGATCTCCCAGAAGCAGAACACTCACATCTGATCCAAACCGATGCAGACACTAATGCATTCAGAGAAAGCAGGGAAGGTCAGTGGCCAAAACATCTGATCCGAAGGCAAACTATGACGCTTATAAACTAGAACAATGTCCTGTAAACACAATACTTCCGTGAATCATGTCATTGATTATTACTCACACACACGTCATACACTGAAGAAACTGACTCAGTGGTGGAGTCTAATGAACCATGAGTTCTTCAGTAGGCTTTTTTTATGTCTAACTTCTTACAATTCCTGATCATTACGAGATACTTGCAAGTTATGTACTTTAGGTTATAATCAGTAATATTTTAAGGTGTTTTACACTACAAAGCTTACTGTATCAAATCTGACCTGCACTTTTTTAAGGTCTCTAAATGATCAAAAAAATCTGTTGTACACAATCTACTACATGTATTTTGTAAATTTTAAGCAAATAAAAGGCCTTTTAATATAATTGTGAAAAGTCCATCTTTGCTGTGAAACCTAGGATTTTATAAAGCAAATGTTAGAATAACTTTAATATGAACTTAGGTCTACTTGATTATCCATACACCGTTTTTTTTTTTTAAATTGTGTTAAAATATATAACTGGAATAATCTGTAAATCTGTAAAGCTCAAAACAGGGCATGCACATTGTGCCCCCCGTGCTAATGGACCAAATGCCAAAAGATCCATTCAATATTCACCATTTAATATTAATTACTAATTTATTGCTGCCAGATGTAAAATTCATCACTAATATTACCCTGCTCATACCATCAGACCAAGCACAGAGCTTCACATCCAGCATATTCTGGTTTAATGACAGATCAATCACATATATGAGCTTTGAGTTTCACTCCTGATAATAACTCCAACCACACACAACATTTTGAGGCATTTTGTGTACATTCAAACTGCCTCCCCATCTTTGTCCTAGAAAAAAAAACTGCTGCAGGAGAAAAGCACACTCTAATTTCTCCAAAAAACATTTAATATGATTAACAATCATGGTTGAGGAATTCATTACCATAACTTCACTAGGCTGGATGTGTTCACAGCACACTATGTGTTACTGTCCTTGTACCTTGAAGACTGAATCTGGGCTGCGCTGTGCCAAGAAGAGAATCAAATATGGATTTGCTAGCTTTTATTTTTAATGACGGAATAAACAAGAAGTTCATAAGATGGAGAGAGCAATGAGTACATTATAGTGTATAGTACAATATAGTGTGCAGTCTTTACCACTCCAATTCAGTTCATTCATAGACAGATAACTAGATACAGTAGACAGACAGGCTTTCTTTTAAAGACATAGAAATTAAAAATTCATCAGCAGATTGAATATTACAAATCAATTCAACTCTAAATAGGTAAATAGATAGACCACGGCTTCTTTTAAATCAATTTAAATTAAAATAAATAAATAAATCTGCAGCAGATAGTATAATATTGACCCAATTAATTCCCAATAAAACAACATATAAATTCCATAACATCAGGCTAATATCAAGCTTATTAAATAACTGGTTTTGAATACATATTAAAGTGCACAGGAATTTGTGCCCACTGACATTTGACGGGTTAATACACATGTACTGTGAACGAAATGAGCCAAATACATACAGTACATTCTCAGCATTGTATATGCGCATGTGCATATATCCTCCATATACGGTGTAAGAATTGGGAATTTAAAGAAACAAATGCATCCTTTATATTTACGCTTCAAATGCATGCACATGAAACGCATGTCTATATCATCTATAAAACCGCCAGTCTCTCACACTGGATCAAATTCCTAAAGATAAGGTATTTTTAGCGCCATGCATGTTTCTAAAATAACAACTCGAGGCATTTAAAGCCACAAGCCACCTTTCGCACGCACGCACGCGCACGCACGCACGCACGCGCACACGCGCACACACACACACACACACACACACACACACACAAGTGATCAGAGATCAGAGATCAGATCAGGGACAGATCAATCACATATATGAGCTTTGAGTTTCACTCCTGATAATAACTCCAACCACACACAACATTTTGAGGCATTTTGTGTACATTCAAACTGCCTCCCCATCTTTGTCCTAGAAAAAAAAACTGCTGCAGGAGAAAAGCACACTCTAATTTCTCTAAAAAACAAACAAAAAACATTTAATATGATTAACAATCATGGTTGAGGAATTCATTACCATAACTTCACTAGGCTGGATGTGTTCACAGCACACTATGTGTTACTGTCCTTGTACCTTGAAGACTGAATCTGGGCTGCGCTGTGCCAAGAAGAGAATCAAATATGGATTTGCTAGCTTTTATTTTTAATGACGGAATAAACAAGAAGTTCATAAGATGGAGAGAGCAATGAGTACATTATAGTGTATAGTACAATATAGTGTGCAGTCTTTACCACTCCAATTCAGTTCATTCATAGACAGATAACTAGATACAGTAGACAGACAGGCTTTCTTTTAAAGACATAGAAATTAAAAATTCATCAGCAGATTGAATATTACAAATCAATTCAACTCTAAATAGGTAAATAGATAGACCACGGCTTCTTTTAAATCAATTTAAATTAAAATAAATAAATAAATCTGCAGCAGATAGTATAATATTGACCCAATTAATTCCCAATAAAACAACATATAAATTCCATAACATCAGGCTAATATCAAGCTTATTAAATAACTGGTTTTGAATACATATTAAAGTGCACAGAAATTTGTGCCCACTGACATTTGACGGGTTAATACACATGTACTGTGAACGAAATGAGCCAAATACATACAGTACATTCTCAGCATTGTATATGCGCATGTGCATATATCCTCCATATACGGTGTAAGAATTGGGAATTTAAAGAAACAAATGCATCCTTTATATTTACGCTTCAAATGCATGCACATGAAACGCATGTCTATATCATCTATAAAACCGCCAGTCTCTCACACTGGATCAAATTCCTAAAGATAAGGTATTTTTAGCGCCATGCATGTTTCTAAAATAACAACTCGAGGCATTTAAAGCCCCCAGCAACAAGCCACCTTTCACACACACACACACACACACACACACACACACACACACACACACACACGCACGCACGCACGCACGCACACACACACACACAGACAGACAGAGAGAGAGAGAGAGAGAGAGAGAAAGAAAGAAAGAGAAAGAAAGAAAGAAAGAAAGAAAGAAAGAAAGAAAGAAAGAAAGAAAGAAAGAAAGAAAGAGAGAAAGAGAGAAACACACGCCTCTACCCCTGCAAACTGTCAGTGTGCTCGGATTACCTCCGAATCCTCTCTCTTGAGCCTGAGACTTCTGTCTGTTACTGTTAGAATCATTAAGTAAAGGTACCTCCATGTCGTCGTTCTGCTGCTGCATCTGTCAGGCTGTGGATCTGCTCGCTGCACGGAAACACACTGTCACTGACTGGAGCAGACGCTGCTGGACTCCAAGTTCAGAATAATATCCGTTCCCACCGCTCTGATTGGCTGCTGAGGGCGTGCTTTGAGGTAATGCGCGCGGAGAGCCACGCCCACACGACCACGAATACATACAGACGGTTGGTCTGGGAACGCCCCCGGGAACGCCCCGTCACGTGATGTGAATTTAGCCCGTGGGGGAAAACATTGCAATTGCCTTGGAAATACATGGGACAATCATGCCGAAGAGTTGTTGTGTCGTTTTCTGTACCTCCAATAAATTAACAAATTATTAATTAAAGTTCTACATCCTTCCTAATAAACATACAGAACCGGAAAGGAGGACAAAATGTCTACAAGCAATAAACTGTGAGGATGATCAAGGGAAGTTGTGGAATCCCAAGACTAAGCACGTGTGTGTGTGCAGTCTGCCTTTCATCACAGGCAGGCTACGTTAACATTGTGTTCATTATAACGTTATCAAAACTGTGTAAGATTGTTTCAGAAAGTGGCATGCATATATAATTAGCCTTATTATTCTACCTGAAGCAAAACTATGTAACGTTAGCCTAGTGTCGAACCTAAACTCGCATGAAAACACGTCTGCTAAGAGGTGTAGTCTACGTGATATCGCCATATACGTGATACCACTAGAAAAGACCAAGGATTTCCGTATACCCACTTAAAAAAGCGTGAGGATACGTAATAACTTGGTTTTTTGTCTGAACTTTTACTCTTTCATTCATAAATTCACCCCGTCTGTGTTTGCGAAGCGACACGGATAGAATCGCGGAATCCAGTCACAAATGGACCTGGATATATAAAGCAGAACGTCGCGGAATATGGCTATTTTTGAATGAATAGCCTACATCTACAGTAGGGCTGTAAAATGAATCAAATATCGATATGGACTAGTGTATATGAATATTAAAATTAAAAGAGACTAGAATTGTTCTACGCGTCTCTGAGTCTGGGAATGAGCGCTCAATATGTGCATTTTTGTCATTCAAATACACACGATGTTCACTATGTTTTCCCCCACGCCGACTCCGCCCCCAACTATGACTTGTCTTGTCTATGCTAGATGCCGACTGTAAGGTGCTAGGCTACTACTATAAATTGCCTGTATTTCACTCAGAATGTACTAATTTTAATAAATGTCCAATGAAACAGCTACCCATGGGTTATTTTTATAACAATATTTATATACATTAAAATAAAATCTCCAGTCTTATCATGTATGGCCTTTAGAAAGTGCTGTCAGAGTAACGATTTGGCTAAACAAAGTGCAATTATTCACACTGAGGAACAGAAAGATCTGCAGCTAGAAAGAGCCACATTGTGACGTTTTTGACAGACCATATTGTAAACACAATGAATTATTGATTGTTGAGATGGAGACACGTTCGTGATGGTGGTGCCTTCACAAGGCAAGCACTTCAATGAACATTTTAATTTGAAAGTGTGACAGATGCCATAAAAAAGAAACGGGACCGACTTTTAAAAGAAAGAATTAGGGCAGTGGGGAGTCATATTATTTTGCTTTAACTTCAGACATTCACAGAACATCTGAGACAGAAATATGAAAAATATAGTCTTAGCCACTGCAATGTTTATCATCTACACATTTAACAAATTATTAAACATTATTAGTACCTGTACTTATCATCAGGGAAGGTCTGAACTTGAGGACAGTCATTCGTAACAGATCAGAGTGAAGATAACAGACTTTCAGCATGTGTGTGTTTGTACAAGTAACCTGAAGGTGTGAGTGAAAACAGCAGCTGATCTTACATACCTCTCAAACCATCATGTGTCCAGAATAAACAGCCACTGTTTACACTGTCTGGTGACACCAGTGTCCAGGAATATACAGAGATGAAGCACACCAAGAATAGCATTAAAATACCTTATATTTAGCTAAAATTTGATTTAACATCAGAACACATTTTACTGGGATGCCTGGATATTTAAAATCACCTAAAGGACCTTTACTCCAAATTATGCCTGAAATGACAGGCCAGCAGAAGCTGAGCACTCAATCACAGTCAACAAACAACCGTCCTCCTCAAATCTTCAAAGGCTGGGCTTCATGAATATTTAAGCCAGGGATAGATAATTAAAACCAAAAACATAAACATTTATAATAAAAATAATAATACAAATAATTACTTGGAATATAAAAATGTAACATTTTAAATATTTATAATGTATTTTTAAAGACATTTCTCATTTTGTTTAACATGATTACTTTAATAACTGAAAACATTAATAAATACAATAAAAGAATAATTAATTGAAATATAGCCCAAGAACAATAACAAATTTCTAATTAAAATGAAGATTAAATCTAAAAATAAAAACTATTCAAACAAAATATTCTACCTTTTTCATTTGTGTGACTTCTTAAACATCCTAATTTAAAATAGGGAATTATTTAAATTTTTCTTTTTCTGGTAGGCTAAACACACACACACACACACAATCAAGTAAAACATGCATATGTTAGCCTACTTAAGTGATAACCTGATTCGATAAAAAATAAATAAATAATTATTGCAGTCGGTAATACCTGCAAAAAAATAAAATAAAAAGTTTACATTTGTGATTTTTATTTTTATTTATTATTACAGATTATTGCTCCTCTACCATCACTTGCAATATTTAAACATTGTTGACAACTCATCATTAAAGACTTTCTTATTTTTAGTGATTTATGACAATAAATATACAGTTGTTTCAGCTTCTTTAAGTCAATGCTCATTCTCCATCAGAGGTGCTGGTGTTGATCCCATGCTCTCCACGTGGTTATAAAAGCATCCGGAAAAATCCCAGGCCTGGAACCACATTCCACTTCCACACAGCGGCCGAGAAAGCAAGCCTCTTCACACACATTATAAAGCACACGCATGTACCCTCGCAAATAAGAATGAAAGTAAATGAAAACAATGGGTTGAACACATTTCGACAAGATGTACAGCAACTGATGTGTTTAGTACAGAGATTTTGTGTTAAGCAGATAAAAAAAAGTGAATGCAAACATGACATGAGGGTTATTGAGGAGATGGGATATCAATACATTTACATTTTTAATACTAATGTAGACTCTCTTAATACAAGCTACAAGAGCAGCACATACTAACAACGTAAGAGGAACAAACATTAAACCCACCTTGTGTTTGTAAAGAAAGAAAATGTAACACTTTTTTATGCCTTTAGGGTTTAGTTGATTTGAAATTTTACTCATAATTGCAAGATTATCCACACAAAATTCAGAGTCGGAATTGAGAGATAAAGTTGCAATTACTCGTAAAAAAAAATGGTGTTATATAAACTCAGAATTGCAAGATATAAATGCAGAATGGATAAATTTACAATTCTGAGGAAAAAAAGGTTTCAATTGCGAGATGTCAACCCATAATTGCAAGAAATATACTCGCTTTTCTATGATGTCTAAATGGTGAGAAAGTCACAATTACATCATAATTCTGTAAAAACATAAACAGGATATAAAACTCTAGAAGAAAAATCCAAACTTTAAGATCTAAAGCCACAACTGCGAGAAAAATAAAATTGTGAGATGCAAATTCGGAATTGCAAGAAAAAAAAAGTCAATTGCAAGTTTATACTTTGTTTTCTCAAAACTGTAAGATATCACAGAATTGCAAAGTCTAAAATCCTTGGACAATCAAAGAAAAGGTCCACTGTGACACCTACACGGCACAGACATCCATGTGAGACAGTCCTGAGCGAAGGAACGTGACGCCACATTAAACAGGAAACAGACAAGGTGATTTTGATTCCCTTTATGACAAACACAGATGGCATAATAAATATCTAATAAGATAAATATCTGCCATAAAGATTTTCAAAAGTGTAGTAAAATAAAGGTCCCAATTTAATTATATTTGAATATCCAAGTCACAAAGGCAGCTTTTGCTCTACAGGCCTGCAAACAGCAAAACTATCCTCTGAAATGAGTACACAGTTGGTCCTGGCTTCAGTTCACACATATTTCTCTCCCACTGTGTTCTAGACTAAATCTGCAGAAGACCCGGAAAGAAACTCAGTACCGGATTAACTGTACATTTGGTATCTCATTGATATAGAATCTACTTCACAGTATATAAAACAAGGGTTTCGTTTAATTTCATATTACATTAGAGTATCTTATAACATTAAATTGCTTATTTTTTATAATGACAGAGGATGAGTTCATAGGAACAAAAGATGATGGCAGAATTTAAAAAAAAAAAAAATCATAAATATTTTAATATACACCCCTGTGATTACACAGCCTGAATAGTTTTAGCAATTACTTGGATAGATTGCACACAGTTTGAGCGTTTCAATCTCAAACATCAATACTGGTGTTCTTGGATACAGTGTGGAAGGAGCGTGTTGCGTTTGAAAGGGAAATTTGAAATGCTAACTCCTATTAGCCAATTAGATTCCAGTCTGGGTGAATAGATGGGATAAGCCCCGCCCCCGAATCGTTCACAATCCAGTAAAAGTTTAACCACTTTTATTTATAATCGAGAGTGCAAAAATGTTAAAATTTGCTGTAAAAATAGAGAACAGGACAACGTGGTAGTCCATGACTAAATCATCATATATGATTGAACATTGTTTATCCTTGTCTTTAGCGGAACTTAAAATTTAACAATAAAATATCTCTAAATGGATTCCATAGAACTAACACATGAAGTTAAGAAAAGATGAAATGGTGACATTTCCATTAAAACATCGCTGGGTTGCACAACTGGCAGTAGCAGCTCATAAAAGTTTAGCTATGTTATTCTAGCGTAAAATAAATAAACACTGCCATAACGATAATTAGCCACGCCCTTCAACCCCAACCAATCAGATCAGGGCTTCTCCCTCCCCTCCAAATGTAGGCTGTGACACACAGCTCTTAGTCTGTATGAATTATGGAGTCTTGATAATTTCTTTAGTCTTCGTTTCACATCTGTGAATGGGTCTAGTACCTAAAAATGAAACATTGCAAGCAATTGTTAAACATAATAAAAAGACAGGAGTTTTTAAATCATAAAGTTTTATCATGAAGCCGCTGACCTGTAGTAGTTTGGCTTAAAGGGTCCATTCTTGTTCAGGCCGAGGTATTTGGCCTGTTCATCAGATAGTTCAGTCAAATGTGCATCAAAAGTAGGGAGATGAAGGCTGGCCACATACTCATCTGCAGAAAAAGCCTTTTTTAAGTACATTTTAAACATCGCGCATTAAGAAAAGTCATATTTGATTTAATATTTATAATTTGGCACCATATTTCAGTGCCAATTTTTAGCACCTGCTGGAGTGTTGAACCATGGTTGTATATTCAGGGTGAGAAAAAGCAATATATTATATATATATAAAATCTCTTTTTTATATCTCATTTATTTAATTTTTTTCGCTGAGTGTGAGCTGATGGTTTGGAAGGAAAAGCTGAAGAGCAGTGGAGAGGATGAGAGATCGTGGAGGAAGAAGTGGCAGCCGTTTGTGACAGCGTGACCTATTTTCAGCTGTCTCCTGATCCTCAGTGTCTGCGCAGGATCCCACGTGGCTAAACTCTACAACGCGTGCCGCAGAAAACAATGAATCTTTCAACAGGCTGAAAACATCTGTACACGGTACAGACTAAACCAATTACAACAATTACACCCCTGGACAGCCATAATATTAAGAAAAAATTTGAGGATTTCACATAAATCCTAGGTTTATTGCATGTGACGCCTGTCTTAGTGGAATATGAGCACCACAGATCTCTCAAATAGTTCATTTCAGGTCATGCCTAACCATTCTTTTAGACATGCCATTTTTTATGCATGTGCATGAATTTATATCAATGCCTCATACCCATTTTTTTAGGCAGCAGGTAGACGTCCTGTTTGTAGCGGCCTTCAGGGGCATTGTACAGCTCTATCAGAGCCAAAGCCTTTGGGGAAAAAAGGAGCAGGAAATCAGTCACCATGACAACAGCAAGGCTGTGACACACACACACACACACATTAAGTGCCCGAGGTTCATACTCTAACACAGCAACCAATTCTCTGATTGGACTGTGAAGTCAAATTCTCTTTCCATGCACATAAAAGCACATTATCCATTAAATAAAGTAATTTGTGTTCATTTTTCACTCTTTATGACTCTCGTCTCACCTGTGTAGTGGCAGTGATGGACAGCACAAAGGTAGGAACAGTGGAGCAGCTCAGGTTTAGGAGGCGACCCTGGAAATATATTCAGTATATGGATTTGAGAAGACATAAAAATTCTATCAAACTGTGTTTTCAGTTACATTTTAATTTTAACTTCTTTTTTCTCCTTCATAATACCTGTGCAATCTCTGACTAGTCAAATAAATAAACTTGCCTTGCCTACAGGAAGATGTACACACATAAATGCACTTATATATAGACATTTAAATGTAAAAAACAAAAACAAAACCTAAACTAAACTTAAACCTTAAACCATAAAAACTTATGGTAACACTTTAGAATAGGTAACACCTATTAGTTGCTTATTAGCATGCATATTACTAGAATATTAGCCACACACACACACACACACACACACACACACACACACATATATATATATATATATATATATTCACACATGTATACACACACACACACACACACATACACAGACACACATATACATATATATACACATATATATATATATATATATATATATATATATACACATATACATATGTATATATATATACATACATATACATATATATATATATATACCACATACACACACACACACACACACATAACAAATAATACATACACACACTAATATATATATATATATATATATATATTAGTGTGTGTATGTATTATTTGTTATGTGTGTGTGTGTGTGTGTATGTGGTGAGGTATGTGTATGTGGTATATATATATATATATATATATATATATATATATATATATATATATATATATATATATATATATATATATATATATATATATATATATATATATATATATACATATATACACACACACACATATACATATATATACAAATACATATATAATACAAAATAATAATAATACATTTTAAAAACACGAAATTTTCAATCTTTCTAACCTCTGCCAGCAGCACTATTCTCTTTCCATCTGGCCAGATCACATGATCCACCTGTGACCTCACCCGCTCCCAGGTCAGTTCGGGGGTTCGCAGACTGGCCTGAAAAGTTGGAAGAAGGTGGTCAACTTTCAGACACTTGTTTACACACAGTACGTGTGAATACACTATGTGTTAAGAGCAGTTTCCTCACCACATCGATCTCAGTGTTGGAGTGGCCCATGTTGCAGACGATACAGCCGTTCTTCATGCGGTCCATGTACTCTCTTACTACCACGTTTTTATTGCCTACGGAAACAACATACCACAAGAATGAGATGAATGCGAATGAGAAACCCTGAAAGCTTCTTGGTTTAGTTGATGAAAGGAGCTTCAGGAAAAAATAGATTTAAAATGGCTCAAAGAGCCACATAATACAGAAGTCCCTCGTTCTCCACCTGCCTTTCTCCACAGAACCGCTAAATTAATCCAAAGAAGTCAAAATGCAATTACTACTGAAAGCAATGTCATCCACATGAGCAACACAGCTGCCTGCAAATTAGACTGTGATTCAGGTTTGATTCTTTAATTGTCCCATTCATAATTTATCTTACAGGAACTGTTAGAAATGGGTCTATAATCAGAACTTTTGTCAAACTTCATTTCATTGAAATTCAAGACTGACTGCAGCTCAGGCATAATTACCTGAAGTGTATACGAGTATCAGATGCAATTAAATTCAGGAAGAGCAATCTATACTACAATCACTGCATTTGATTAGTTCACTGAGAGGTAGAATGCAGTTATACAGGCAATAAACTGTGCTCACTTATATAACAGTGTATCATTCTGCAGCAGTGCAGTGTCTGTTAAACACTAGCTGATAGATCAAAGAGCCTTCATAATCTCATTTAAAAACATACATGTTTAAAAAAATATATACATGTATATTTAGAAAATGCACAAATAATGATTTTAAAAATAATTATAACTTCAAATATATAATATAAAATAATAATGATTATTATTATTACTATAATTACTTAAAAAAATAAATTATTACTTACAATACAAATAAATAACAATAATAATAATAATAGTAAGAACAACCTGACTAAAAGCCTTTATAACATCATACTAATGAAGTAACATCTTATATTTTTTAACTAGTAATTATTTAAATATACAATAAAATATATATATCAACAACAGCAGAAACTTTAAAGTATGTCAGTTTTTTTTCCCAAACAATTACAAAAAAAAGGGCAAAGCAGCTTTCAAGTTTAAAAAAAGAGAAAAAGAATTAGCGAAAACTCTTCTTTTTTGGGGTAAATTGCCATTTTTCTTTCCTTAAATCAAGAATCAATCAGAATAATAAACCTTCCAAATTTACTACAATCAAATTCAGATTCAAAAATACCTGTGCAGGTGATGACAATGTCAACTTGTCTGATGACTTCATTGAGTTTTACCAGCCTGAAGCCATCCATGCTGTGTGATGACAAACATAAATTAGTCTTTCTGATGATTTAAAAATGAAAAATAAATGGGATGAGACTGAATTTTGAATAAAAACAAGAGTTAGGAAAGTGCTATGATAATTTGAATTAGGTGTGCAAAAGAATTGGAGAATCATTCACCACTCAAATGCTGGTTCACAATGTATTAACACATCAGAATGATATTAAGTGTATATAATGGCATATCTGCTATCGAGGAAATACTGAAACAGTGAAAGCGTCTGTGGCTCACCAGGCCTGTAGGGCACAGATGGGGTCGATCTCAGTGACGTAGACGATGGAGCCCATCGCTTTGAGAGCAGCACTGCAGCCTTTTCCCACCTTATTACACACAAAAGGTTTCACAGATATGACTCAGAACAAAAAGGTTCAAAGTATCTGTGAAAATATATACTGTATGTAGCACACAATGTGACTGCCACAAAGAGGGCAAAATATAAATCCTTTGATGTTCCTGGAAAAACATTCCTATTTTCCTCCTCGACTTTATTATTAGAAAGCAAAAGAAATCCATTTAGAGGTATTTCCTGGGGTTTTCTGTCCTCTAGTGGCCATATCTGGTATCTGTTTCCTAATACATTAATGCAGCAGCAGTGGAGGTGTGGCCAGCAAAGTGATTGACAGATGAAATGGAATATTCTAAAATTGAAAAAAAAAATCATTCTAATATAGTTGGGGTTTAGCCGATTAGACAGATATGAAATAATTTTCATATTTTAACCCTTTACTTTGCATTTTCTAAATTAAATATTACTTTTTTAGATTTTGCAAGACTGGATGTGTCAGATACCAGTCTTTCGAATAAACAGATTTGAACAAGTGTACTTTTTCATAAAGTCCAAGAACATCCTGAAGATCTAAATGCAGGTTCTCAAAGGAAACCGTTATGAGCTGACAACATTTGCCAAATAATGATCTCACCTCTCCATATCCACAAACCACCACCTGCTTCCCTCCAAACATCACATCTGTGGTCCTCTTTAGACTTGAACACAAAACACAAACACGCTCAGTAAAACCACAGGTCGAAATTAACCACACAGTTCCTGCTGAACCAAAAAGAGTGTGTTAACCATATTGATTGGGAAAACTATTTTAAGTGCCTTTATAAGAGACATACCCATCCAAAATAGACTCGCGGCAGCAGTACAGGTTGTCAAATTTCTGCTTGGTCACCGAATCGTTCACATTCATTGCGGGCACACATAACTTGCCAGCCTTTGACAGCTGGTATAACCTAGAAAATAAAAAATGAGATATGTTTAGCAAAAAAAAAACAACAACAACCACAAAGACAAATTTTGCAGAATTAATGTTGATAACCACTATATATAATATATAATTAATGCATGATATATATATTAAATGGTCAGTATTTAAGTATCTTGATTAAATAATAAGTAATAAGACCCTTAATTATCCTAATTACCTAATTATCCCAAACATTTGACTGGTAGAGTACATTCTAAAATATCATACTTCAATCATATTTGCCAGTTCTACTACTTGCCACTAGATGGAGACATTCTCTATTGATATGAAAAAACAATTGCAGTCTCCACATTATTGTCCAACTGCATTCTAAATCTAAAGTTTTCACGTAATCCACCCAAAAGCCAAAAATATAACACTATTTAATGAATAAAAAAAAAAAGTCCTTCACAAATGACTATAATCACCTGTGAACTCCAGTCACGCTCTCCTCTACGATGCCCTTGATCTTTTTGAACATGTTGGGATATTTCTTATAGATCCAGTGAGTCAAATCTCCTCCATCATCTAAGATCTACACGACATAAGCTGTTAAAATGCTGAAAATTCATAATATTTCACTTCTCTAAATGTAAATAGTCCAGCTACCATGTTGGGCTGCCATCCTTCCACATTAACACAGCGATCAATGCACCACCAGAAATCATCCTCCGATTCGCCCTTCCAGGCAAACACTGAGAAACCTGCCAGAGACGACACACAGGAGTTGATCGGGACAGAACAGTTTGAAACAATAAAAAACAAAATAAGAATAAGAAAGGAAAATATTTACCTCCTTCGGCCAGAGCGGCTGCTACCTCATTTTGAGTGGAGTAGATGTTGCAGGCGGCCCACCTGCACTGAGCACCCAGAGCAGAGAGGGTCTCCATCAACACCTACAAACACACACACACTTGTCGGTGCATAACTGAAACACAGATGTCCATCTGCTCTCAAAAAATGTGCATTTATAAAAAAAAAAAAAAAAAACATCCTCAAATATAGTATGAGAGTAAAAAAAGTTCCTAAATGGTCCAAATAATGTCCTAAAAAGGTGTTGGGGAAGGATTAGGGTGTTGGAATTAGAGTGTAATTTTCTTAATTTAAGAACAAATTAAGTTAATATTAGTTATTTGAGTGTATTTTCGTGTGTACAGAAACTCACAGCAGTCTGTGCAGTGATGTGGGTGCAACCCACAATTTTGGCTCCGGCCAATGGCTTCTCTCCCTGAGCTCTTTTTCTCAAAGCCATGAGAGCCGGCATCTCTACAGTGCACAGATACACAATAGTCATTAATGCATGCTATTAATATTAAATTAAAAAGTGATTATCACATGCACATCCTTGACTTAGACTCACTGTGTTACTTTTTTGTGGCTGAAGAATAAAGCTACAAGTAACTCGCGGAGAGGAACAATGTTTTGGTGAGTAGTGCTTCATGGATGAATCTGATGGCTTGAGGTGCATCTCTGTGCTCGTGGTTACAAATGATCACATTACTACATTGTGAATGTCACTAATAACACTAACACAATACCAAAACACAGATATCTGAAAAATGTGTCTTAAGAGTAGGTAAGGTTAAAAATGTTAACATTTTTAACCTTATAATATAATAATATAACCTTAATATATATATATTGGTTGCTATTCATATCAAGTAATGGTGGAAACTATAACTTGTCAAGGTTATTTAGAAACAAATGGACAAAAGCAGTAACTGGTTTAGAGATTTGCATTGTTACAGTGTAAACACTGTTTTGTGAACCTAGTCAATGCACAGAAATGTGCAACTGTGCTACATGTGATTTGTGATTTATTACAGGTACTGTTCGCTTATTGAAGCTTGCAGGGTTAGAAAAAAAGATTGCACCTTTTTCTCTCACAGTTCAGACTTTTTTCCCCCTTGGAGTTCAAATTATGAAAGTTGGCAGCTTCCCGGGAAATCCATCCCGACAAATCCTTATAAATATAAATAACTAGAAGATGGTTTTATGACGTACTCACTCATTAAAATTTTTGACATTTGTCCAAAAAAAAAGTCACATAAAATAGCTTTAAATGTGAAAGAACTTTAAAGCTTATAAAGAGACAGTGTCTGTGTGAAAGTGCACACTGGAGTATGGCCATGTGGTTATGAGGGGCTGAAGGGGGCGTCCTGCTGTCTCACAGCACACACTGAACATATGGCCCCTCAGCAGCACAGGAAGAACATCAAAACATGCTTCACTTGAGCTCACACAAACACACTTCTACTTCACACATAAACAAATACCAGCGGCTTATTATGTTGACAGGCCTGCGGACAACACCAAGCGTGAGCGGCATTGCACAATCAGCTGTCACGCTCGTAAACAGTTATAACTTGTCGGCACATGAACATTAAGACACACGGGGCCCTTCCAACCTTGCTCGGCAATCTCAATCTCCCTGCGTCCGAAGTCCGCCTGTTTGATGTTCTTGATACAGAAATCTGCATTGCCCTTGGAGTTCTTCTGCTGTTTGTCACGGGGAGAGGTTTCGTCATCAGAGCTGTCAGTGTACGAAGCAGCTGAAAAGAGATTAATAAAGAAAAAAAATATGTAGATGTGTGTGTTTCTCCATGAACGCAGTCCTAAGACACCCTACCTACAATCTACTCTCCTTTATCAATGTAATCCTCTTAAAGAGGCCTGCCAGAGAACCCACACAGGAAAGCCTTTGTTCACATGACTCACCTGACACTGCATTAGACTCTTGATGTATGGTAACACATTTATGGTAGCCCACCTGACTGAGGTTTAATGGGACATGAACGTGTGACTGTACAGTGTGTGTTGGTGCTTGTACAATGTACTTGTGCCATACCTGAGCTGTAACTGTCTGTAGAAGACTGTGAGATGGAACGAGACAAAGACCTGCGGCTGATCTTGGTGGGACGTTTGTTGAACTCCTGCTTCTGGTCTGCAAACTGGATCTGTCATGAAAAAGAGTGGGAGGGTCAGGACAAGAGAGAGAAAAGACCAGAGCGAGAGACCTTACAGTGGGAAAAAGAAAGAAAGACTTTGAAAGAAGTCTCATGTTCACCAAGTAATATATTTTAATAAATTATAAAATGTACTGTATTCCTGTGAGAATCAGCAGCTACTACAGCAGTTTTCAGTCACATGATACTTTAGAAATCATTATAACATGCTGATTTGGTGTTTTAAACATTTTTTTCTTCTTATAATCAATGCTAAAAACAGCTGTGCTGCTATTTATTTTATTATTTTGTTAAACCTAAAATAACCTAAATTAACGGATACATTTTTTTCAGAATTGTTTGAAAAATCCCTTTAAAAAAAAAGGAAAAAAAGAAACCAGTCTTTACTGTTACTTTTAATTTAACTACTGTACCTAACTAACTAAATATATATATATATATACACACACACACACACACACACACACACACAAAATATTTTAAAACTAAAACATTATTGTTCATTTTGAACAATTTACTGTATCCTTGGTAATAATATATATATATTTATTTATTTATTTATTACACACACATACTGTATAAACTATATATTTTTTAAATATATATTTTATTAACAATAACTTCAACTCGTGCATACTTGCTGATGCTGGATTTCACACCCCAAATGATCTTTGAAATGTTTTCCATTGTGCTGAGCTGTAACACCCTGTGAGATAATTCTTAACAGTGTGCCTATTACCACAGGAAGTGACAAACAAGTAAATAAACAATGACCAGTGCCTGCACAATGTGACAATTCACAGATTAAGCTGAATATCAGGAATAAGCCTTTAATTGGGAAGTGAGAAGAAAATGATTTAAACCAAGATTCGTCCTAATCTTTAACACAATTTGACCTGCCAGATAGATACTTCCTGTCTGCCAAAGTCAGGCAGGTTTAAAGTTGATCATTTCCATATCATAATCTTGATAACTCCAACAGTATTCTTCATAAATTCAGTCAGCCACCAATCTGCTCTCAATGACCACCTTTGAGACCTTTGAGAGCTCATCGTAGACGTGTCTGTAAACTGTGCTACTATTAATGGCCTGACAGCTGTTGCCTGCAGAGAGGAACGCGCTGCGTGAACCGTGAGAGGATTATAGCGCGGAGCAGTCGTGCCCTGCTGACGTTATTATCTGAGTCAACAGCAAGCCTCAAATCCCCCCGCTCAATCAAGAGATTTTTAAAAGCGTGACTATTACATAACCTGTGCCATATCTGTGTTCAATCAACTATCTACTGAGTGATCACAGTGATTAATCTTCAGGCTTTAGAACGAAGGAGGTGCTTTTTCAGGACGGATGGATGGCTTTTAGACCATGAGTATAACACAGTTATGCAGACAAGTATAAGGGCCTGACTTACAGAGACCTTGATTCCCACAAACACACCGATGTGCCCAAAAGTACTTCAGTAATTGCCACTTGCAGAGTTTTTGCGACAATAACGCTTCAGAGAAGCAAACACCCGCAGACTCTGTGAACTTCAATTTGGCACCCGTTTATCTCTTATTTATTATTTGTCACAAAGGGCTGAAGGACTGTATTGGGAATGTTTTATTGTACAGGATACACAGATTAAATTAGAAATATGGAGAAAAAAAAAAAAACCTTCCCAGGATTGACCATCTAAAAATACTACTCTGGTCCAGAACTTGGTTAGAATCTTAATTGTTTGACTTGGAACACTCTACAAAAGACAGCAATTCTGCAAAGAGACTCACAATACTAGATACCAATAGATTTTGAGGTTTCTAAGCTAACAGCATGATACTCCATGTATAAAAATACTTTGCACTTCAAGGTTGGAGTGGGAATCAAAGCGTCATCAGAACAGCATTTTTGCAGTGCAACTGGAGACAGGCAAGTGCACACCATTAAGATTAAAAGGTACTGTTTGGTGTTCAATTGTGTTAATTACTGTGCTCACCTACAGAGTCAGACAGTGTTCTTTTCCACTCAACACATTTCCCATTGTGTGGGATCAGACAACCAAATTGCTCCAAAGTTTGTTTTGTCCACTGGGTCGGACAACCAAACCAGTTCAGAGATTATGTCCATTGGGTGGGACTACCAAACCAGAGTTCCTTTTCAATTGGTTGAACTGTCCAGGGGATCTCGGACCGATTATTTTGGTGCGGATCCAAGGATATCATCATCCGGCGGAGAGGAAGTAGACTATTATACCATCTTTACATGTGGCCATTCTGATTCCATGGCCTGTGCATCACAATGCTAGACTGTTTCCCTTTGGGGGTTTTTTGAGCATCTCTCTTTTAATTGTTAATTGTTTAGAAGCTGAAATGATTCTGGTCAGAGTTGGCAAAATGTGCGTGTGTGTGTGGAGGCTTTTAGAATGTGATTTCTGCTCATGCTCAAGACAATGAAACATGCCAAGGACACATGCACTCACACACTGCCACCACTGGCCCTCACAAAGGGCTCTTTCGACAGACCGAAAGTACCAGAGGGATAATTACTCTAGCAAGTTCTTGAGTTCTTGAAACTCACCTTTATGACAAACATCAACGTCATGGTTGCTGGTTTAGCGTGTCGATTATCAACTGTTGGCCTTTAACAAGAAAAATGTGCTAAGACTTTACAAACAGTTCAACATTGTAAAGCAAACAAACTGTTGATGGATGTTTTATGATGGCTCAATCTTTAAAAAACAGTGCTAATTTGCTGAAGATCATCCTATAAGAATACGGTGGTCCACATCTCCTGTGAACTCCTTTGTGAAATGTATTAGAGGTGTGGTTTAAAAACTTTTTTCCAGTATGACTTCATACCTTTCCCAGGGACCTGGATCACGCATTACTTTATCTAGGGAGTTTAGAAAGTCAAATATTTGGGAACTATTATCAGTCTTTTGTGGGTCTGTACACACTTAAAGCCTTAATGTAGCTCAAACAGTAGAGCATGCGTCAAGGTCATGGGTTTGATTCCCAGGGAACTGAAAAAATGTGTACCTTAAATCCAATTCACCACTTTGTATAAAAGTGTCTGCCAAATGCATAGATGTAAACATTTAGTCCATGTTAGACATTTATTTTAAGGCCAGAAAAGTGTACGCAAACACAGATGCAAATGCTTCTTCAGCTTCGCAAATGTGAGGTCTTGTACAAACTAAACATGTTACTTTCAAATCTTTATGGCATTAAACCAGATGTAATGTACAGCAGCTTGCTATAAACATGTGTTAACTTTTCTAACAAGATTAGTTAAGTAGTAGAACTGAAAGTTTAATGTGTCTATAAAAGCTGCTTTAGTTTATGTTTATGTACTCCTTTGGCTAAAACAGTAGAGCATGGGATTTGCAACGCCTAGGTCATGGGTTCAGTTCCCAGGAAATGCATGAACAATTATGAGATGTATACCCTGAGAGCAAATTAAGTCGCTTTGGATAAGAGCATCTGCGCAAATGCATAAATGTTAATGCCTGCTGCTCTGCACATGTCACAACTTGCATTGCATTATACTGTTGTTCTAGCTGACACAGGCCTTTTAAGACTTTTCGTGTACAAATAAACTTACCGGGGGTTTTTGCATTACGTTCGTTCTTAATCAGACACTGTCAGCACAGTCTAAGTACACTATAAAGGCAGCTAGTTTATTTAGAGGAAAAAAACAAATGGAAATAAAGACTTCAGCAATATGAAATGGTCATCATCCAAATGAAAAGACAAGGATAATCATGCACTGAAAACAAAGCATTGTGCTATTATGTCCTCTTTTTAAATGCCACTGGACATTTTGCCAAAAGAGAATGAGGTATTTTAATCTTTCAAAGGTAATATGAATGGATTTATGTATTAAACAGGAGGCAAAAAGCTCTATTGGAGGAGAGATTCAGGCCACATGAGCAGCACTTCAATGAAAAAAAGATCACTTATGTAAGAAAGAAAGAACTAGAGAAAGAGAGAGATGCTTGCATCACGTTAACGGTACATTTTAGTGACACTGCTGAAAGCCGATGATTAAAGAACAGAGTGGTGGAGAAACGCTTATTTCTTGAGAATGGATGTCCAAGTATTGGGTGCAGGGTGCTGATGACTGCATCGGTTGTTTGTTGAAACAATTAATCACTTTTCTAATGCAGTGAACTGAACTTTTACTCAAGGATAATCATTACACTGCAGCTTTGCTCAAAACCCGAGTGATCTGCCTGCCAAGATGACATTAACCATCCATAATAAGAAAATAAAAAAATTTAAAATAAAAAAAAAGACTTACGGTGCAAAGACTTTAGTCTCTTAAGTGTGTATATACAGTCTATATATATTCTTGCTGAACAGTCGTGTATGCAGACAGTAAGGCAGCTTTCTTAGGTTTGGCATAAAGCTGACGAATGACAATGACACTAATTAACAATATTAATCAGAGATTCTGTCCACATTAATATAAATCACAATGAAAAATCTACAGCATTTAACAGAGATACCAAACACTCATTGTAATGGTTTCCTCCAACTATCTTACTGCTCTGTATATCAATGATGTGTGCTCATTTAGAAGCAAACTAAAAAATTAATGTGACGAATGATGAATGTAAAGCAATGGCTCACATTGTCGTTTCCCATCCTGGTGAAGTGTGGATTCAGTACAGGAGCCAAAATTGAAGCTGGTTCCAAGACCCTAACTTTTAGAGTCTTGTCACAATGATGCAAGCCATGGCTGGTGTGACAGGGATTTTGTTAATTTAGACTGATGCGGTACAAGTTGGTAATTGCACTGGCATAATGCAATTTTGCATTTTGCAATGCTTTCATTTACTTGTGACGAGACCTCAGTTTAGCCCTACAGTTAGAGTAAAGTGCAGCTACAGTAAGTGCAGTTTGCGAAGAACTCCTAAACTTGAAACAGAACTCTCTACAGGGTAGAGCAGTTCAAAAAGTTCCTATCATTACACTGAGCTCTGAGACAATAAACAAGGAAACTTGTTATGGAAATTTTATGAGATATGCAAGTCTGGAATATACTACAGGACAAAAAGTTCTATTCTGAACAATCTGAACTATTTTAAACTATTGTGCAATGTGCATACTCTGTAGTGTATACGTGACCATTTTGTCTTCTTTTAAAAAAACAGGCTAAAACTTTTATTCAAATTGTGTATATATTAAATACAGAAAACAAGAAAAGAGGGCTCCCTTTAATATAATCACTACAGATGGCAGTGCGATTAGCTACAATGCTCAGTGCTGCAAATCACGCTGTAATTAAAAGCCTTTAACGGTATTCAGACAGAGCATGATCACAAGCACAGGACCTTTTAAAAAGAGCTGCCTATCAGCGTGTACCGGATTGAGTCAAAATATTCTTGGCTATTGGACCCACATCCCGCTTGTGGCTGTCACCTGACACAAAAATGTTATTCCACCAGGTACATCAAATATTAGCGGGCACACGCCTGCAGGCCACGTGTAGGACTCTGGATGGGCCTGTTCTGCACAGAACACATGCTAACAGGAGAGGAGAAATGGAGAATAACTGTACAAGATAAGAGAAAAACTTTTCCTCCAGATGACAAATGACAGAACCATACAAAACCTTTAGGCCAAACAGAGAAAAAATGTAACATACTTTGAGTCACCCTGACATACTTCAGTACTGAGTACACATCAACAATGGAGTCACTTGAGCGTCAAAAAACTAATTTTATTAGTTTTATTAGGCAGCAGCAACATCAGGCTGAGGTCCTGAACACCTCTGGAGGATCATTACATTTGTTCTCTGTGGAAAGACATGCGTAAACAGATTCACAAGTCCTGTGTAGCACCTGCATCGCATGGTGCAGCATAAGGTTGAGCTAAAGAACTCATTATAAAAGAACATTATATTCATGAACTTAACCGATGCAACAGAGTGCTGTGCGGGATGAAACTTGATGGGTGTCTTGTGTGGGTAGATACTCAAGTTTGCGAGATGCGGGATTCGCCATGTAATAAAAATATAAAAAGGTACAGTAATAATATATAGAAAGTAAAAAGATAAAAAGCCTCACTCTTGGCAAGTTTATATCCTGCAATTATGTCTTGTTCCTCTGAATTGTGGATCATCTTGAAATGTAAACTCAGAATTTTTAAAAAAAAGTTTGAAAGTTAGCATTTTGCAATTTTTACTTTTTTCCTCTGAAATTTTAGTTCACTGATCACCAGGGATCAGTAATCTATTGATATACTAAAAAGAAAAACCACTCAGCCTAAGATTCCTTACTTAAAAAGCCTTAATTATCATTTCATTGTCCTGCTAGAAAAAAAAAAAACTTAAACTAATAATTGTTGCCATCATGCACCACTGCATTATATATATAAAAAAAAAAGAAATTAAGGCAACTGATCTTTTGCATATGCATTAATTGTTATAAGCCTAAAACCTTTGCTGTGACACACAGATCTGCACCTCAGCTTTCTTACTGTAGGACAGTCTGCAACTTCATAAACTGTTTTCATCCTGGCATTTTCACAAGCTTTACAAGCTATAAAGTGACTCTCATAGCAACTACACTTCACAGTCAGAACAGACAGGGTTTGGGGTTTGGCGGGTAGCATGGGTACTGTGATACAACATGGTGACCCGCTTTGACTAATGATGGCACCAGAAATGAGAGAGCCTGGTGCAACAGACACCGAGAAGCATCTCAGGGCACTTAATCGGAGAAAGAGCTTTTGTGAGGTCCATTCACACCGTTTTAATTTAATGCATAAGCTTAACAGAAGTTATACAGGGAATATCCATAATTCAAATGACCAATCAAACACTAGCAATCGTGTGGCAAAGAACACTGGAAGGTGTGACCGGTAATTTGCTTCCTGCTCAGATGACGGATCACATTGTGGGACATGTGCGCTCAAGTGTGCGGCCTCCAACACGTAACGTACCTGACAGATTTTATTACTATTTCTTGAAATTCAGCCCTTCCTTTTTTCTTCGTATCCCTCAGCCACAAAATAATAGGATTGTATTCCTACAAGGCCAATATATCACTGGGCTTGGCAAGGAGTTTGACCTTTCCTACAATAAAGTGTTGAAAAGCACTCAAGCAGAGCAAAGCATCTGAAGTTTGATGTGGATTTTTCCACTCTGAAGAACAGAGGTTAGCTGTAGGTAAAGGATCTGTTTGGACTTTGTCAGTATTGGTAAAATTAAATCAGTCTTAAGGATTGTAATGGAAATTTACACAGTAGTATAGTAGTCTTATTCATCATAAAGTTTTCTTGCTCTCAGCCTCCTTAAAGTTCATGACTGATAGACAAAACCGCCATGAATTCATTAAAAGCATGAAGAGTTTGTTCTGTTTAATAAAGGTCTTCACACTCTGCACTTGTTCTGTGAATGTATAAAAGTCATCCACCTACGTAGAGAGCTCAGCTGCAAAGGGTTAGGGGGCGGTCAGCTACCCCATGGCCAATTCAGATTCTTTCTGGAAAAGCCATTCGATACCACATCACGTTATTAACAAAAGTTTTCCAAAACGAGTGCCTCGGGATGCTTCAGCTGTACTAGATGAGCAAAAAAAGAAATGCATAAAATGTCAATACCAGCCTACAAGATGTGTTGTTCTCATGCCCTTTGCTATAGACGAGGTTTACAGTAGAAGTTGTGGTTGTAACTGCAAACCAAAAAATAAATAAAGTGGCTGCAGTGAACACACCCTCACGGACACGCTAGGGTGATAAAAACATAGGGGCCAAAAACAGATTTTTAAAACAGAACAGATTCGCAATTTCTTCAGAATATTTAACTCTGCTGTAGGAACCAGACATGCATGGACATTAAAATTTGAACAATACTGATGATAAGTCGATAATTGTTTTCATGTTATGATCAATATCCAGAACAATTGAACACAATTTTGTATAAATACATTAAAAATAAAAACAAAAATTAAATAAAAACTGTGAACGTGAATAAAAAAAGTGAATTTAGGCATCACAAAATTATAATGTACAGTATTAAAAACCTATATTAACTTTTTATTACATACTATGTAATGATACAGAAAATTCAGCTTTGATCACAGGAATAAATAACATTTTAAAATATACAAAAATACACAATTATTTGAAATCCGTATAATATTTCACTTTTTTATTTTATTTTATTTTTTAATAAATGCAGCCTTGGTGAGTATAAGAGACTTATCAAAGAATTCTAAATCTTAATTATTCCAAACCTTTGACCTGTCATAATTTACAGTTATTCTATTGATATGAATTCTAATATCGATCGATAACCACTATGGGACCAACATATATAGCCTATATTCTGATGGTTGTTGCAGGGCTAGTTAACCTTATGACCAATCCCTAGCATTGGTATAACAAACTGATGTGGAATTTAGACTACATAACTGGAACACCAAGGTAGCACCATCTCAAAAGCACAGGCTGGCCACTCGAAGGGCTCATATTCAGTCCTTTGGACTGTAATTGAAGCAGTCGCTCTCTCTGAGTGTTCTTCCACCAGTATGAACCTGTTCCTGCAAGCCCACTCCAAGTTCCCTGTTCCAAAAGCAGTGACGAGCGGCAATCATTGTCTCGAGGTCCTTGGATAAAAGGCTTCTATTTATGTGCCAGATGGTGCTCTTCTGACTAAGCGCAAACAGAAAGAGTGTGATGTTCTCTCCGTTCTCTTCATATTTGGGTTTAACGCAGGCTGCCAGCATGTTCTTTCACAGTGTGCTTATTCTGAAGAGATGAAGGAAAAAAAGAAAATCATCCCACATAGTATTCTAAAACGAGAAATACTTCACTGCTGTGGGCTCTAGAGGCAAGGAAAGGGGTAGAGCAGATCTCAAAAAAATAAAAATAGTTATTATTTAGAAAATAGATGTTGCATCCAGTTCATTTGCCTGTCTTGAATTCAAGTTTATCTGTAGCAGAAATCTAATCCTAAACAAATCTAATAAAAGGTAAGTAGATGATATTTTAATGCATTGAAAATCAGCCTTCAAGACACTATGACAGTCCTTCAAAACATCTGGAAACTGGATGTCTAAACTCACGCCAAGAGGTCAAGGCCTGGCCAGATATTCAGTCTGGTCATTTTAAACAACACAATCTGGTTAAAACATGTTACTTCAAAAATAACCGTTCACAATTAGCATGTATTCTCAGAAAATATTTTTTTATATTTTATAGTTTAAATGTTCTCTGATGCCAACAGAAAGAATACAACCAAGCAACAGCAATTGAAATGAATGGGAATGCTAACTTTCTCCGGTCATTATAGATCTCCTTGCTAGCAATGTATGTTTGGGTTTTCACAGTGGCACACATTATCTGTTCTCCCTGAATCTTATATTATTGCAGAAGCATAGCCTTGCTGGCTAAACACAGAATGTATAACATGATATTTAGTTATACACACACACCGTTCTCCTATTGTCATTTGTTATGCACTGATAAAGACCAAGACAAAGAAACAAGCAATTGACTGATGAAATAACATTTGCCTGTCTCCTCTCTACAACAACAACCATGAACACAATACATGAATACAAGGTCCAGTAGACTAACATCAGCAAATGCCACATATCTGACTTTACTCTGACCAGTAAAGAGAAACCGTTTGAGTTTGGTGGACACAAACACAGATGCATGAATCCACTCAGAGCTTGTTAGGTATTCAATTTATCCTGTTAAACTTATCCTAAATCGAGTGCATCATTAACTACAGCAGGTGCAGGAAAAACAAAGATCCAAGACATACTTGCAATGCATGATCTTGCAATATTATAATGAACTGAAATGGTATATATAGGGCTAGAATTGAGGGAGGATGGAGGGTGGCATGCCCCTGGATGAAAAAATTGACAAAAAAGCATCCCCTTGGTAAAACCACCATCCCCCTTTACCATCTCCTTTAGATTAATAATGTGTATTATTTAAAATGTATCACGCAAATGAAATGTTAAAATTCTCTAATGATAATTCACAAACTAAATAACAATGACTGTTCTAATGCGTTCTCAGATAATACAATTGTTCTCTGCCTTGAACACATCGGCCAAGCAGAAAAACGTATCAGTCGATGACAATATATCGGTCGACCACTATAGACAGTAGTGCTGACATTATCGAGTCACCAACTTTGCAAAAACCAAACAAAAATACGCCATGGTGCAGTTAGTAAATCCAAAGTAAATGTTGTCAGTGCTGTTTCACCCAAATAGTTTGTGTTGTTCACTGAATTCAAGCGCATCAAGCTGGATCTCACAGCTCTGTTTATCCTTTAATGGTCCGTGTGGCGTGCTTCAAATGAGTCACGCAGTTTTGTTACGCCTTTGGCCCATAAACATTGTATTTACAATTAATGTACTTTTGTTATAGTTTTATCTTGGAAAATTATTTCTCAACAATTATCGCCCAACTCTAGGTTTATGGAACATATGCTGTCAATAATGTGATATAAGGCATAACGTGATAATGGAGATAAAAATGTGAAAAAGGGAACATACAATGACTTTTTGAGTCTAAACTTATAATCAGGATGCATTTAGGGACCATTTTACATCACATCCAATGGCAACTTTATGATGAAACAAGTAATAACTGTAGTTTAACAGTGCATCATGACCCATATTAATATCTTCAGCTAGAGCTCAAAGCTCTCTGTGTATCAGGGCCTCCGACTTGCTAATTTTGGTTTGAGAGCAGATGGCTGCAGCCTTTTTAGAATCATCAATGTGTCTGACACTCAATCATTCCTGATGCTCCACATAAGGAACAAATAGCGGTTCAGGATTTAGAGATGTGTGTGAGAGAGAGAGAGAGAGAGAGAGAGAGAGAGAGAGAGAGAAGAAAATGAAAAGGATCATATCATGCAAGCCAGTTATTGATTCCTAATTCATAAGAGGCCTGACTTCAAAGAGAGCAAGACAACCCTAAGAAGGCCTCACATCTCCTCTCTCAAGTCAAATATAGCAACTTAAAAAACAAAAGCATTTTAAGATTTACGTAAGAGACATGCTTAATTATTTTGTCACCAATGTTTACGCACATATGCATTTCATTCAGATCCACCCATTGCATCATCTAATCTAATTCTCTAAGAGGAGGAAGAACGCATTCAATCTGCAGTGAAACAGAAGAGGAAGAAACCTCATTCAGTTTTATATTGACCAATGGAGCTACCAGCCACAAGATAACCCTGAAGCAGAAACACTAGGATAGCGATGCCCTTCTGCACTGATTTATCGACACTGGCATATGAGCAGTACATGCAACAATTACAGTCTTCTGCTAACTGCATTCAATGTGCAAAAATAAGGCTTGATGCAATGATTGGCATGAGAAGAACCAAATGTCATGGTTTAGCATTAGCAGCATTAAGCTTGTTACCTGTACACTGAGGGCAAGAAATCTCATTGCCGTTTTTCCCATGATGCACTACACTGCTGACACATTTCCTGGGAACAGGGAGGAACTAGGATAAAGGATGACATCACGCCCAATGATGTTCATCCTGAACCAATCAATTGACCCACAAATTTAGCTCAGTAGTCATGTTCTGGGTCATCAGCCGATTCAAGTCAATGAAGCCACACACTCTGAAAGCTCAAACGCTTTCAGAGGAAAGTTCTCATGAACACTCAGCCATCAGAATATACCGAAAGTGTGACCTGCATAAAGAGAAGTAACAAGCCACAGTAGCACTGAAGTATTTTCAACCCCGTACCAGATCAAAGGCATCAAATCCAGTAACTGTGCTGCACTTGTTTGATCTGCAGAGATGCTTGTGGTCCCAAAGAAAAACGATGGACTGCAATTTAGGAATACGTACCCACTACAAAGAAAGTCTAGGGTACCCTGAAATTTTAGGTTTGTGCAGAGAGACTGCTGCAAATAGATATTTTCACTTGACCAAATATGCAATTAAGAACACTACACTTCGCCATAAAAGTCAATTTTAGATTTGCCTTATTTCTGCCTCACTTTTAAATTATTAAGAAACAGAACCATTTATCTGTGCTTTTGCACTTCAAACATCAATTTACTTCAGTTCAAATGTAGGAGACTGAAAAGGCAAGTTGATGCATAAAGAAGTCTTCCAATGCATACCAACGTTCAAGTAAAGCCACAGTACAAGACATTTGGCTAATATTTGATTATGATTTTTCTGAAATTCAAGAATGCACAAAAATGTAAATGTCTGACTGGGTCAGACAAATTTTGCATGCTCTTCACTCTTAAGGGCCTTTGACATCCATGGAACCTTCCCAATCCACAAAAAGTTCTTTATAGTGAAAAAAGGGTCTTTAGATTTTTAGAGAACCAAAAATAGTTCTCCCATGCCATTGCTTTTGGAACATTTATTTGAACCTCAATGTAACTCAGTGTAAATTGATGTCAGACAAGTGTAGGTTATCTTCAGGTTACCTTCTAGTAAATTCACATAAAAACACAATGTTGTGAAGTTTGAGGTGAGTCAGGCCACTAAAATCAAGGTAACGGTCACAATCAAGCAATGCATTTCAGCAGCTGTGGTCTAAGGTTTGTATTTTCTTTGGTAGACAGGAAAGGAAGAGAAACGAAGAAGGATTTTTTTTAAACCTTTTCTGAGAGTCTTTTGTAATGTAGCAGATTTTGAGCACACTGAATGTTCTTTGTGAGGGGCTGGTGCAGAGGTCTATGGTGCATTCCTTAGCCGTGGATCCTGCATGTGTGTCCATTCCACCGGTTAACTAATTGAAAAACCTTAGGCCTCAATACAATACAAACGCCAACCAAAAAATCTTCTACTTCATTTCCAACAGCATGAATCAATCGAACAGTCACTTGTGAACAGAAGGTCCATTTGGTCAGTGGAAAAGCTTTAGTTCATTCATTCAGTAACACATTCCTGGCTAACGCCTGACCGGTGGCTTAATTTTTCACATGCACAATTGATGCAAATTCACTCCTTCGTTCAACAGTGCCACAAATCTGAATTTATTCAGTGAACAAATGTATAAACCAACGGGATTAAAATGTCCTTACAGGATTGTGTTTCCCAATCGATCTAAAGCAAAGCTTAACATATAATGTTGAGCAAAGAGCAAGAATAAATAACCAACTGCCATGTACACAGCTTGGCCCTGATGTTCCTCTATCCAGCCGTACAATTCGACAACAGCTGGCACCCTCCAACAGATTTGCTTTCATGATGCATACTTTGACTCTTCTAGCCCTGCTGCTATTATAAAGCTCACTTGTGAAAAATCACGACATGCAAGTCACAGATTGCAATCTAGCAGCTTATCAAGCCACTGTACGGAAACTGCCATCTCTTGCGCAGGTTTGCTGGGAAATGGCAACATATGGCAGCACATTCTGAGAGAGTAAAACAAAAATGCTTTTAAGCCCAAAAAAAAAAAAAAGAACAGGAGAGAGACAGAAGACAGGGCCCTATGAAAAAGTAATAACAATGGAATTCACAGTATAACCTGGAATGTCATGGAATTTGCCATTTTTGAAACTCAAAAGGTCTTCATGTCAAACCGTCAAAATAAATGATCTTGATTAAGAAATAGTGACAAATATAATACTACTACAGTGGAACATACTTTTCAAAAGAATAAAAACAATAATAAATTATTAACATTTAAATTTTTTAAAGGAAAATCACAGTTTTTATTAATTGTTCAATTTTTATTTTAACGGTAGACCTCTGTTGTACAGAATTTTGTTTGCCAAAAAAAGGCAACTGTTAAATTTTCATTTAATTACATTTTAACTGATTAATTAAATTAATTTTTCTGCCTTCATTTGATTACCACTATTTTCGATAATAAATTTGTATTACGTCAGTAGGCTTTTTGAAATCTGAAATCTAAACTTTCAAATGGAATCCAGAAAATTTTTATTGGAATTCAGAAAAAAGAATCAGATTTCATAGGGTTCCAGGTAAGAGAATGTGTCACACATGCACTCGACAGAAGCAGCATTGAGCTGGCACATTTTGTGTTTGTTTGGCTGGCTCGCTCTCACTGTTGCCTCCGCAGTACACCAAGTCATTACGGCACTCGAGAAGACTCTGGGTGATTTCAGGTGAACGAGTTCTGCTGCGATGTGGTTACGGCTGCCTGAGGGAGAGAGAAATCTCAGCTGTGCCCTTTAAAGTGTTGAAGTGCACCATTAGGGTTGCTGCCAAGGACACAGAGTCATAGATGAGTGTTTGAGAGCAAGAGAAGATGATTCGGTGAGTGCACTGTTATCAGTAAACTGCTTCAGTACAAAACATGCAGTTCTGTTCAATGCATCACTCCATCAAAGCTTCAGTCTCCATGAGCACCACTTACCTGAAAGAGCACATCTAGTTCCGTTTATTTAACACGTGTGGTCCTTTTTCTTAAGCTCTTAAGACAATAAGTGGCATACACAGAAAATGGTCTTTCTGGAGGTATGCTATCACTCACACATGAACCCTCTACAAGTGCAGATAAACACAGACAGGTTCAATGTACAGGTCAGTCTCTCTGGTTCCATCCCACCATTTATCAAAGCCTTCAAACTTCGCACCATGGTGAGAAATATTTTCCTGTCAACTGCTCATTTAAATCTCATCATATGTCATGTGAGCAACGAGAAACTTGCGTGCGGAGCAAACTGGAAAGGGAGACACACGAACCAAATCTGAGTACCGCAGGTCTTCTAGACCCTGATTTCAAAAGCAACATTTTCAGAAACACTCCCAAAAGAGAATTTTTTCAGTGTTTGTGTAGTTTTAGTGTTATCCAGCTCCTGGGTCAGACATAACAACCCAATGTTCAGGTAATTTTTGTGTTACTCAGATCCTGGGTCAGATGTAACCCAGCGGTTGAGTTATTTATTGCAGGGATTTTTTCTTAATTTCATCTTATTTTATTGATAAAATAGTTACTATACTGTATATCGTAAAATTTTATGCAAAGCATCATTTATTTTTTGCGTAAAATATTTTTATTCATAAAGATACAGAATATAAATACTTTGGATGTTAAAATATGTCCCCAGAGGTGGTATAGGCAGGTTATGCATTTTTCGGCTAAGAGTGAAATGCAGGGCAGCGATTTGAAGTTAGCAGTTCCCCACCGAACACGATTCCAGCTCGGGGCATGAGAACCAGTGGAAACAGAAAAACAGAGACTGGTCCATTACATGTGAATTACATCTGTTTCATTTTTGTTAAACAAGTTTAAATATAGGCAATAGACTACATATTAAAAATGTATATAAACAATGCAGTAAAAGAATTTCAATTCTAATAATTTTGTGATGTGCTTTTTTAAATTTTTATTAGTTTTTATTTTTATATTTAGGTTTATTTTTATTTCAGTATTAGTAAATGTGGTACTTCAGCATAAACTTTTTTTATATTTTAAGTTAACAATAACAACACTGCTTACAGCCGTTACTGATACATTTATATTGCTCTAAAAACAACTTATCCTTATCTTATCACTCTAAATATTATCATATCATATCATATCATATATATATATATAAAACCAGCATTGAACTGTAAGCAATAGTCATGTGCAGTGCTTCCCCCAAATTATACACATCACATCATAAGTCTGTCAGGTCTAAGAATCCTGGGTACAACAGCTTTAGTGATATAACATCACAACAGTGTAAGGTATGCACAAAGCTCACGGCTGATGCCAAACAGCAGCGTGAACACGTTTATCAGCACCCTGCTTCCCCTTTACCCCCTCAAATCCAGTTGTGCGAATGTTCACGGAGGTCACAGCAATCCTTAGTCAAACTACAGGCCGTTTGCACCTACATGATGTGATGACATGGACAGGCCTACACTCAGGATCCCGCTGCGGGACATGTCACTGTCCTCCCCTCCCCTCATCTTCAGTTCTCTCTTCACAGCAGTTCAGTCAGTGTACTGTTTGAGTGCATGCATTACTCCGGGATATTGGTTTGTTTGAACTCAGAGGGAGTGTCAGCCACATTAAAAAAGTTAACAGCTTAAGTAATTTGTGGATTAATGTGTATTAGAGATGCGAACCGTTTAAAACGAATCAGTTCGATTTGGTGAACTGAATGATTCATTCGCGAACCAGATATCCAGACTGCTTTGTTTTGAACTCCTCACACAACAGACACGGAAGAGAAGACAATGCTGAATAAAGTCGTCGTTTTTGCTTTTTTTGGACCAAAATGTATTTTCGGTTCTTCAAAAAATTCTAACTGACCCTCTGATGTCACATGGACTACTTTGATGATGTTTTTCTTACCTTTCTGGACATGGACAGTATACCGTACACACAGCTTCAATGGAGGGACTGAGAGCTCTCGGACTAAGTCTAAAATATCTTAAACTGTGTTCCAAAGATGAACGGAGGTCTTACGGGTTTGAAACAACATGAGGGTAAGTTATTAATTACATAATTTTGCTATCTGGGTGAACTAACCCTTTAAATTAAAGCTAAATATATATATAAAAAAAAATAATAATAAAAAATGACAAAAGCACAAAAATGAAAACAGAAAATATAAAAAGAAAAACTATGCGCTTGGCCTTAAAAAGAAATCATCTATCATGAATTAAAATAAAAATACTTATTAACATACATATATATTTATGTGGATTAAAAAAATCTAATAATAATAACATTTTAACAAATGTATAAAATAAAATTAAATGCACTAGTGCGTGAAAAACAATTTTGTTAAAGAATAAATATCTAAGGCCACATCCAAATGTCATGTTCTGGCTCGTTCTACATTAAATCCTTGGTTAATGGTAACAATAATAATAAAAGCAAATTTCTTTATCAAAATATTTTATCCTTGAAATGTACACCATCTTCATTCTGTCAGCTAAGATAAGATAATGAAGATTTTCTTTTATTGATAAGAGATTCATGGATAACACAGTCTCTGTTAAGCCAGATAAGGTCAAAGATAAGAGACACTCCATGAAATGAACCGGCAAAATCCCATAATTATCTAATCTAGCTCTGGACACACAAAGCTCATGACAGTCACACTGACACGTAACAGAAGAGTGACATTTCTCAACTTATATCAAGCGATACATGTGATTCCTCACATCAAATCTGACATTGCTTTTGAACAGGGAAATGAAATTACATGTCAGACAGTCAAACGGCAGGGTTTCTATTGACCACATCGTCAATCAGGACACATGGACAAAGCAACCTAATCATAACAGAGAACTGGAAAAATACTCAAACAATACTGCTAACTTCAAATGCTACAAAACTGACCTGCACACACTCCAACAACACCTTTCTTCACTTTGAAAATCAAAGGCAAAACTAGACATTTAGATTTACATGCAGAGGAAGTGAAGACTTGTATGCAAACAATGCTATAAAAGAAAAACTGCAACCAAAACGAATGAAAACAATCTTAACCAACACTGGAATTCTTATCTTCACATAAAGGTAAATCTGAAGGATTCTCAAAGAGCTTTTTCTAGCTTGAAGATCATATCACAAATGGAATAATAATAATAATTAAAAACTGGGTTACTTTTCCATTACTGTCATTAAGATAAATATCAAAGGTTATTAAGTATTGCTTAAATCATGTACAATCAAACTATTCCATGGAAGTGCAATAAAATTAAATTGCATACAACTGCTTATCCAAAGAATTACACAATCTGCGAATTAATTCATAATTCAAGTTTTTATAAAAGTGTTACAATTTAAAGCACGATTTGTGTTTTGGAACTGTTTGTTTTGATCCGGATAAAAGCACGCAGCGCCACGACATGCGCAGTATTCCAAACAATCACTCACGAGCTCGAAATCAACGCGATCCGATCCAAAAAAAACCCGTGAAAGCACTCGGTACATCTGTCACCGATCATCTCCTGACAGCTGGAGGTAAATTAACGTGAATTTACAGCTGTTACGCTGCTAGTAAAGGTTTTATAGGCCAGGAATCATCGCCGCACAATGACACACGACAGCGAGCGGATGAACGGTTCAAAACGAGCTCAATCACAGATTTCACGGATCTCCGCACAATCATCCCATGTTACCTTTTTCATCCGCGGTGCCTCGGCCACGGTGCCGTCACAGTTGACAAACGCCTCGCCGCCGTTCTGCTGAGGGTCCGGCCGCTTCATCGCGGACGCCTGCGGCATTTTCACGGGGCTCGGAGCGGTGGTCACCGGACTCGGCTCAACCGTCGCGGCCGCTGCTGATGGCAAAGTAGAGTTATTTTCACTCTTCTTCTCCTCTGCTTTGGGTGTCAGTGGAGATATGGCGGGGGGAGCGTCTTTACCGGTCACGTCTTTTAATTCGACCTCGGCCATTTTCGCTGTCACAGCCTGGACTGACATCGCTGCGAACCGCACTGATGAGGCTGTTTTTTTTTTTCTACACAGAAACGACACACGAACGGATACGCACGGTGGGTGACGAGCGGCGCAAAGCACCATGGGACATGCAGTTCACGTTACCACAGAGCGCGATGAGCGCATGTGACGTTTCATGTTACGCAAACGGTGCTAGTAATAATATTATTTTTTATTTATTTATTTATTTTTTACTTCAAACACTACATTTCATTATTTTCATATAGTAATAACTATTATATATATATATTTTTTTTTTTTAATACCAAACGCTTACAACTATAACTTTGACCTCCCAAAAAGTGCTGTCATTACAATGGTACAGCGATGGCAACAGATAATACAATGATACCGAATAATTATCATGTGATATTTACAAGGTACTTCCAGGAATAACATGTTTTTATTCAGTTTGACTACTGTAAAATACGGAAGACTTCTTAAAACATTTCTTATATTTTCGCACACATTACAGTCGGGATTCTAGGAAATTTAAGTTGCAGTACCAGTGAAACTGCTATAAAAGCTTTTATAAAATATTAAAATAAGACAAATATATTCTTACCATTTATAACCATTTGTAGGTGTGCAGCACCATCCAGTGGTTAACACTGGGAATAGAGTTAAAAAATAGATATAAGAACAGTGCTTGGCATTTATTAATGTGAAAACCAAAGACAAAAGTGAAAGCTCATCCCATTTCAAGTTTCACTTCAGACACACTATAAAATACAAACAACAAACTTTTCTTGTCAAATATGTAATCTGGCATTCAAGATCATCCCAGCTCTTCTGTAGTTTGTCAAAATAACAGTGAAGACAAATAAAAAAGCCCATCACTGAGAGCAAATAAATGATCATTACTACACCAAAATGTATTTAAAAAGTACATATGACTTATGCTTGTTCATGGTTGTATGTCATTACAAGTGCATGAAGAAAAACTACCAGTAACTACTTTATAACTCATAAAAAAAATCATAACTTCTGTAGTGAGCACCCAGCCAAACCAAACAAAGAATTTACATTCATGAATAAACTACATTGTTTTTCTTGTATGATGAATGAAATACAAAAAAATATGTATACAAAATCCAGTGGAACTAGACACCATTTCAAGTCATAAATATCTCTGTGTTGAAATTTAAAACATTTGTTTCAGCTAAAATGACTTTGTGTTTATTCTGTATTTGCATTAAGTTTGGAAGTAATGTGACAGTATAATGCATCTCAAAAACATGCAAAATCACAAGATTATAAAAGTAAAAAAAACTGTCTTTAACACATCCCAAGGCTTGTGCAGTGTTTTTCTCCAATAACATGACAAACTCAGTCCCCGAAGATCCAGAGTACATTCACTCCTGAAAGACCTAGATTCACTCTCCTGGTACAAAAGGGGGGGGGGGGGGGGGGGTGATCCATTTCGTACTTCAATGTAGCACATACTTTCAGATTCCAAATAGCAATCCAAAAACAGAAACAACTATTCCAGCTACAAAATTCCTTAAAACGATGCAGATCACAGATAACATGATAGATCTACACTCACCCCAGCATGCCTGACTCCTTGGTTTTGATAATGTAGAGAAACATTAGGATGGTATGAAACAAGTTATTTCTGCCCTGTGGAAACACAATAAAAGCAATAATCACAGAAAAGTTACTCCCCTGTCATTATGGTTGGAGAGTATGTTCTTACCTTAGGCAAGCTGTAGATGTGGCCCTGGTAGACGAGCTGATAATGAGGAGGGTTTGTGCTACTTTGATGAATGCAAAACAAGTTCTCATTGGACACGTCTGTTAGAAATTCACACATAAAAAGCAAAAGTCAAATTAAACAGGCTGTAAAAAAAAAAGTTATTATAGTTAAAACATTAAATATCAAATAACATACACATTCAAGTAGTTGGCAAGGTAATATTCATTTAGTTAGCTTGATTTAAAAAAAAAAAGTGTTAAACTATATAAAACTGTAAATATCAACAAATTAAAATGTCAAAAATACACAACAAAATTACAAACAAAATGTAATTAAAACTAAAATATTAAAACTAATTCGAAATCTACAATAGTATCTCTATGTTAAAACTGATATAAAACTCAATATAACACACAGTCTATGCACACCTGGTTTATCAGGCATCTGTATAAAATGCTGGGATGTAAAGGTTTTTCCGTCGGGATACTTAGGATGTGGAGGAAGCCGCGAGTCCAGGTACGTACACAACACATGCATCAGGATCTGTGTTCGTCAAAGTGTTTGCATCAGTGTAGGGTAAAAGTAAATGCAATACGTCAATATTATTTGTTATGCTCTCATCTAAACTGCAATGCATTGGTAATATGGCATTCAAATGCTGCAAATGTTTGAAAGAACACACAGCAGAATCTGTCGGAAGGTCTGTGTCCCATTTCCGGTTTTTCAGATCTCCTCCTCCATTCCAACGGAAAGAGCTCATGCAGCCGCTGTGGGCTAGTTCTGCAAAGAGCATTGATACAAATGAACATTAGCAGTACAGTAGCATCATCTCTGTTCATGAGACAAAACCACGGTAAGTCTAAATATTATGTTTAATCCCAGACAGTTGTGTATTCTGCTCACCCTTGATTCGCTCCACCAGATACTCCTGGTTTGATGAGATGTCCAGATACTGTACGATAGCATTGAGGGAGGGGATTGCAGAAGCTTTGACCACAGCAGCTTGTTTGAGACTGCTGATGCTGGCCTCTTCATAATACAAGGGCAACAGAAGTGAGACATAATAGAAAGGTTTACAATCTAAATATCTTTGGCAGAAAAGACAATTACCTCCGATCTGGAGCTCAGGGCAACCCATCCTCCTGAGCTGACTGTTGACCGAGTCCATCTCTCCGACCAGATGAACTAGAATGGTGTCATTTATCCACTGGAACAAGTATAAAGGTAAAAAAAAATATGGACATCATTTACAGACTACTGACAAACTTCATGACTCAAAAGAAAATCTTAAAATAAATAATTATTGATGATAATAATAATAATAAATAAATAAATTATATAAATAAACAATTGAATGTATAATAATAATATTAATAATAAATAAAAAATGTATAATAATATTAATAATAATAATAAAAATGAGTAATAAAGAATAAATAAATAAATACTAAAAATATATGGACAAAATTTCCAGACTATTGACAAACTTCATGGCTCAAAAGAAAATCTTAAAATAAATAAGTAATTATTGATGATAATAATAATAATAATAAATTATATAAATAATGTATAATAATAAACAATTAAATGTATAATAACAATAATAATAATAATAATAAAAATGAGTAATAAAGAATAAATAAATACTGAAACAAGCTAAATTAATAATACTAATAATCACCATTTTATACATTATTTATAATTAATTAATTAATTAGAACTCACATTTCTCAGTTTAGCAGTCCAGCTGTCAATACTATCCTTCACCACACGACTGGTCGTGATTCTTGCCCAGACCTGTAATAAATTGCAAAACTCTACTTTAAAATACTCTTTAAAAAAAGAAAAGAAAAGAAAAAGAAACCTTACAAATAATGCAAAGTAAACGAGGATCAAAGATGATTAGATATCTTGAATTCAGTTGATCCTCACCTCTTCAGCAGCTTGTTTGGAGCCCAACTCCGTGTCGTCTTTATGGGCAGACGGTGCCTGTGAACGGCAGGCAGGCTGATACTCAAACTTCCTCAGGCTCTGTGCGTAATCTCCCACAGAACGACTGTAGTTCCAGAACGATGGACTGTGTCTTGGAGATGTTGACTCTGGACTCCCTAAATATTGCAAAGAAAATGTTGTAGGCCACTGCTTAGCACAGCCACAGTTTGGTTCAGCATCTTCATGTCCCTGCAGGACTCTTACCCAATTGACTGTGGTGGCTTTTCTCCTCCTCCGAATGTAAAAATTTTTCCAAAGTCTTCAGGTCATCGATGTAGTCCTCCTTACCTCCAGGCGAATTAAAGACTGATGGGGATGTGCGATAGCGAGCACGGAGACTGGTGCCCTCTGCTGGTCCGAGGATGCTTGGGTACGGAGAAGAGCCTGGAGATGGACTATAGTTCAACACCTGCAGACATAAAAAGCAAGAGAGGAAATGCAATGGGTGTGAGAACAATAGAATATCAAAAAATACAATTTTAAAGAAGTTTTTCAAAGTACTTAACCTTGCCAAATGCCATGGAGGGTGAGAAGGGTCCTCCTGCTGAAGAAGGGCTGCTCAGAGGTGGACTGAACCCAGACACACAGCTGGGGGAAAACTTAGGGCTGGTGCTTGAGGTTCGTGCAGGGCTAAAACTGAGTACATTCTGTCCCTGCAGGGGCGACGACTGCACTGAGACTGAAGCTTCTTTCTTTTCTTGTTTCTGAGGTGGAGAGGTTTGAATCCCTGTTAACACAGCAATGAAAGATTAGTTTCCACAACTACCAAAGCAGCAGACTACATATTTTTAAAGCAAATCTGATTAGTTCATGATTATGAAATAATATTTTTTATTATAATAAATAATATTTGTTTGTTATAACAATTATTTTATAATGTATTTATTTTATTATTTATTTTAATCATCAGAGAGTGGAAAAATATGTTCAAATACATCATTTAATGTCAAAGAACTTAAAAAATTATTCTGTTGCTGTTTGGATGTAGTAAAACCCACAGATGTAGCAGAAAACACCTGTTTGCATTTTCTTCTGTCCCGGGCTGTAATTTTTTAACACTGAAATCATGATTAGGCATAAAAAAACAAATCATCCATATGAGACATGCTAGAGTAAAACAGCTACTATTTTTGTAATCGGCATTCATTAAGCAATTATGTTACGGGGCAGTGTAAATGCATGCAAGAAATTGTCTTTTTGGTGAGAAATAGCATTTTGCATGATTGTTTTTACCCAAAACACTTCTTTCCTGATGCCAGCTAACTCACCTGAACCCCTGAGTCCAAGTAGTTGATGTTGTTCTGGACTGACGGTGATCGTGGACGGGGCCATGGTGTACTTGAAATACTTCCAGAAGTCAAAAAGCGCATTGAGACTGAACAGGGATGCCAGGCCAAGCTCTGTCCAACAAAACCAGTCAGATGAAAAACAGCATACCAGATCACTGACACGCTTTGAGCTCTTATCATTCACTTACCAATATACCAGATGGGCCAGTAGGTTATGTTGTAGTATCTGCTTAGAAGCTTTCCAGACCTATAAGACAAGGTTACCCGTGGTTTAGAAGACACTGAAACCACATTCAGGGTTGCCAACTCTAACGCATCTGGCGTGACACTCACGCTTTCAGCATCAATATCACGATGAAGTCCAAGCGTGAGTGTCACGCCAGATGCGTCAGAGTTGGCAACCCTGCACATTAGGGGCATATCTGAACTCACATCTCAGTATAGATCATCCCAGCCAGAGACACGTTCAGCACGGCCCATGCCAGGACAACCTGCCGAGCCTGTTCCTCTCTCCTCATTTTTATGGTCTTGTCGATGAGGGAGGTCATGCCGTCCTTTGATGGTGTCATATCTGCATTTGATCCTCTACCAAACCATAAGCTTTCATAATTACACAAAGTATATCAGCAGCCACATAATGGATTCCAAAACATCTGATTGATTTGAATAAGGGTGCAATGCTTTATGTGTAAAGACAACACACAATTCAGTTGTGATTGTGACATGTTATTAGTATTCTAATCCATGTTAGCTAGATATAATGTTGAGTTAAGTTACACTATATGAGCTTTTCATGCATGTGCACTTGTGAAATGCTGCCCTGGCAAACTCTACGCTGAGACTCTAGCACGACAATTAACAAAATATGAAAAAATATAGTTTTTAGGGGTAAACAGTTTCTAAACACTACAACAATTCGTTTAAAAGGTGATTTGATACATACTTCCTCTGCATCAGCCCTTCATGAACGCGGTAAAGTATGAGGCGTGAAGACAGAAACAATAAAGAGTGAAAGGAGCAGCAAATAATTGCGCTTCAAAATAAAAGTCTCTCACGTGCTCCTGCAGTGTGGCGTAAACATGCCTCAGCTAATAAAATGAAATGTAGCATTCTCCCTAATGGCTTACCCTGACATGTAGAAGTGAATTTTTATTCATTTCGCGATAACCTGATATGAAGTTTGTTTGTTTGTGTGTATGTGTGTATAATCAAAGTGCCATTGATTTTCATATTAATTAAAAATCATATGAAGTTTAAAATAAAAAATATTTATAATAATCAGTTGTAATACTATATATAAATCATTAAATTATGTTACAGGCAAAGCTGCATATAAAACCACAAACTCCCTGCAACCCCTCTTCTAAGCAGCAGGGGCCAGAAATACTTTTTTTTTTTTAGTTTTAACCCATAGTTCCCTTATGAGAATAAACATAACTTTAAGTTAGGAGTAAAGCCTCTTGCTCTAGACCACAACTGTGTCAAAGATGGAGACAGTTCTCATGAATTACCACAGAAACTGAACACAGTTTTTATTTTTCAAATTGAGATTTATTTAATTGAATGTCTGATAATTGAAGGCAAGTGCTCTAGGGCAAAAATGAAACTGATGGTATTTTTGGATCTGGAGGTGGAACTTTCAACAAAAGGTGGCTGCTTTAACATAAATTCAAACAAAATGTCTTTGAAAACGATGCGTTGCTCCAGTCTTACATCAACCACCTGATAAGAAAATACATTTACAGCTGTTTGGCGAGTGTGTATGAGACAAGTTAATAAAAAAACAACCTTGGAGGCTTAACCTTAACACAGGCTTTATCTTTTCAATCCTGCTACTCTTCTAGAAATATCCTGACTAAGTTCTGTGAGGTATTGTGACTGGGAAGGAACATTATTTGAAAACAATAAAGGCGTTTCATTACAGAAAGTAAAATAATAGCTAGAAAAAAGTCAGACAACAGTTAAGTTAGATTTAACACAAATGATGCGAGACTGTTCATGCAAATATCTGCAAATAACTGGCAAGGCACTTCATGCATGAAAATAATTGAAAGTGTAAATGCCAACAGAAAACAGACATGCAGCCACCATAAAAACACGTTCAATAATTCTGACATAGCAGCAACATGGAAACCGATATTAAGTATGCAATAGCTCTTTTTTCATTTTTCTTTTTCTTTTAGCAGCACTGGAACACAAGTTCAAACATTTACACATAGATAAAGGAAAGGGAAGAACACAAAATGAACTTAAGGATATAATACAGTACACAAACTCTCTCAAAACTTAAATGGGTGAACATTGAGAATGAAAATTAACTTTGTTTATAACATCATTTGCATAGACGTGTTGGAATGGCACGTTGATGTCAGCACAACGCATAATATGTTTGAAGTAAACATCTCAGACCTCCCGAGTTACTTTTAAGTCCATTAATATAAAGAGGATAAATTCTCAAAAGTGCAAGAACAAATGAATACATAGAAAGGAAAACAGCGTAATGTTTCAAAATATCTTTTTCCTATATATGAGAAAAGTTCAAGTAGATGACTGATATTTTGAGAACAGAAAATAAAATAAACTAATAAAATAAAGTGATTTAATGATAATAATTTGATGATGTCCTATCTATGCTGACATGAATTCAACACAACTAAAGTAAAACGCAACCAATCTTGGCATGTCAAACCTCACCATTTCAATTGGAAGTTGACTTGTTAGATCAGTTTTTGGTCTAAATGTATTGGTCTAAATTTAAAACTATAACCCGCAAGGCACAGCTAATATGGGAAACCAGCCCCAAAACAAATATAATTTAAGAAAAATAATGCAAATAAAATAAAAACCCTTTAGAATGATTCGCCCTCCTCTTGTATACCACGGATAACCAGTGAGAGGTGATATCTGAAAGTGCATTTGTATCATCTTTGCTAAGAAGGATTTTAAGACTCCCAAATGATTGAATCCCTCCAGCATTGCGAGTGTCTCTGACCCATAAGTGATGGTGTTTAACAGGTCAAAAAAGCGAACAGCTTCACACTTATTCATTATAAACTTTAGAGTGTTCCAAAAAACACCTGCCTAAAACCGTTCATATTTCAACCACGTGCAAAACCTTTCAATCTGTATTCTTCGATTCGTCTCTTTTCATTCCTTCCTTCTCTCCCTACCTTTACTCCACCTACACTTCATACTTAGTGTCCATCTGAAACTGTCCTGTGCCCTCATGAAGCTGTGATGGTCACCGTGCATGGATAGAAATGGTTTAACATATATTCATTTATGCTTATTGCATGCAATAACATTCACTGTAAATAATCCCTATGCTACGAGTCACTTGTATCTGAGAAGTAACTCTTCAGATCATTGTATTAATATCTCTATGATAAGAAAATAGATCCCACTGAAAGGACTGATGGATGTTTCTATACATTCTGTAGAACAGCTTTTCGTGGGATCACATGCTTCCAATATTATATAAAAAAATAGCCTCTGGGAATTACTAAGGAAATACATTTTATAAAATAAAAAGCACAATAATTTTTTTTAGAATAATAGGTATTATTATTATTATTATGAAATAACCACATAAATTATAATAATAATACAGTTGTATATGATAGCCAAAACAGATGTGTGCTCTTTGTTAAGTAATATACAACATACTGCATTATTCAATCATTGTTTGAGGCCAATTCAATTAAATTTCAAGTATGTAAAACGCCACCGCCTGCGGATATGAGATGGCAGTAGCAGCTGTTTTGCTCTGTTATAAAATATCAAGCTTGCATTCATGTATTATGCGTGCATAACCATCTAATGAGGCTTTGAAATTCAATTTCCATACAGTAATATAATGATAAGTGAATCTTTTCTAGGCTGAGGAGGTGGATAGGAACAGGAACCGACATCATAAGTTAACATCACGGACATCTGTAGGGGTGCAGGACAGATTTTGAGATTCCGTCCCTTTGTTGCTGGCTCTGCCCTCCTGTAGCTGTTGATGCTGTTGTTGACTTTCTTTCAGGCTGCTGGTCAGTAACTGCTCGATCTGCTCTTGACAAGATTTCAGACAATCCTAGAAGAAAGAGAGAAAGAGAGAGAAAAAGAAGAACCAAGGTAAGCACTATGAACACTAGATAGCTTCAACCTCAGATGGCACTGTGTACTGACATACACTCTTAAAAATAAAGGTTCCCAAGAGGGTTTTCACAGTGATGCCAAAGAAAGGTTTCCCAAAGAACCTTTCAGTGAACCATTTTCTTTCTTAGTGTAAGGTTCTTCACCATCGATTCCAATAAAAAACCTTTTACATCCATAAAACCTTTCAAAGTTCTCTTAAAATTAAAGGTTATTTTTTTAAATCAAAATCAGAAAGACCTTTATTGCCATGTTTGCACATACAAGGAATTTGTTCTGGTGACACACAGTAATATAATATATATACAGAAATAGACTAAATTTCTATGTACAGTTGTGGTATATACAGTAGATGGTATACAGTGTGGTATACAGATGGAATCTACAGAACCTTTCCATCGCACAAAAGTGTCTTTGTTGTGGAATAAGGTTCTTTAGACTATTAAACAAGAAATGGTTAATTTAAGAACTGTTAACTAAAAGTTTTTTGGGGGGAACCCAAAATATAGTAGTTATTTTATTGCATTGCTATAAAGGTCCCGCATTTTGGAACCTTTATTTTTTATAAGACTCTGCACAAAAGATGTGCATAATTTTCCAAATACACCAATTATGCTGTTGTGCAATTACTTCAATGATTTGCCCATGATTACTGTGGAAACTAAACTGAAAAAATGTGGTTGTAGGATTTACTTTGAAATACTGTCCCTCTGAAACTGCTAGTAAATTTCTCAATGTATTACAATGAAGTTGCAAGCAGTATTAAATTAAACATTACATTTTGAAGTAGAAAGACTGAAACAGTACTTTCTTTTACTTCAATAATCTTTGCTGTTTTTACAAATGTAAAAACTCATGCTAACAGTGTTGCCACTAAACACCACATAAAATGAAACAGACTGTTGTTTTTTTCATGTGGTCAGACAGATTTATTTCCTGTCTAAGTGGGCAGTTCTTAGGCAAAATGAAGCTGCAAACTGGTTCAGACTTTACACCGATCGGCTATACAGGACTCTTAAAATCAAAAGTTCTTTATAGCCATTGATGGTTCCAAAAAAAAACATTAACATCCACAGAATCTTTAAAGTTCTTTGTTGCAGAAAAGAAAATCTTTATTTGTTTTTTTAATGTTCTTCACATTAAGAAATTTTTTAACAACTGTTCACTGATTGGTTCTTTGAGGGACCAAAAATGGTTCTCCTATGTCACTGATGCAAAAAAAAAAAAAAAAAAACCTTTTGGAACCTTTATTTTTCAAATAAAACACTGACCAATGTCTCTGTCTCTTTCTGTAGAAATGTGAGCGGTCTGACAGAATAATCCCGTATCAAACTCTCATCTTTTTCTCTGGATAATTAAATCCTGTTCTCTCCTTGGACCGAAGGATACAGCCACAACAGTCCCTGTTGCCCTGACAACTACAGGGATAGGAAGGAATAGTTGCTAACGGCAAGAACTTTAAGTGGAGAAAAACTTAACACATTACATTGAGGGGTGAGAAAAGAATGTGTTAAACATTATGAGTGCATGTGAGGAGTTTAAATGGGGCGTTCACTCTCTGGGTCCAATTCAAAACAGTTTTACTGTGAGACCTTCAAAACAGCCTGAAGCCAAGATGTGTAGATTTGTGTAAGAGCCTGTGTGTGTGTGTGTGTGTGTGTGTGTGTGTGTGTGTGTGTGTGTGTGTGTGTGTGTGTGTAACATTGCACTTTAATCCACAGATGTGGTTGAGAGGACTGTGTCTCGCCACAAGTATGCAGCTCTGAAAACACATCACCATTGCTGCAGTGAACACACACAAACACTCATTCATAACACATTTCTCCATTTCCATACAGTCATGCATGAATGTCCGGCACACGCACATGTCTGCTATGCCAACCATTTGTCACAGGCAAAATTGACTTCAGTATTGAAAACTGACAATGCTAAACTATCATTAAATAAGAGTATCTAGAACAGTATTTCTCAAATCGGGGGCCTCAGCAAACTTTAACCTCTTCAAACATCTGGAATCAATTATGTTGAGGGTTAACTAAAAATAAAACCATTAAAAAATTATATATATGTATGTGTGTGTGTGTGAGAATGACTGAAATTAAAATGTAAACTGAAACTAAAATATTAACAAAAAATGTATTTTATTTAAGTTAGCTGCTAAGGCAACATTTCTCATTTTCATTTAATTTAACTTGATGTTCTAAAATAACTAAAACTTAAATACAAATAAATAAAAACTATATAGACATTAAAAAAACTAATACAAATTACAAAATAAAATGTCTAAAACTAATTAAAATTAAAAGAAAACATTAAATAAAATAAAAAAAATTTTTTCAAAAACATGAATAAAAACAAAATAGTATTTCAATGATATTAAAACAGCATTGCTTGAAATAAAGCTTTCAATCAACAAATGAGACCGTAGATATGTGTCCCATCCTAACTTCCCTTTCCAAAAGAAAATACATACAGACGAAAAAAATGAGGTCATCAGGAAGTTGTTCTTTCATAAAATATCACAGAATGAATGGATTATTGTACAACTAAAGAAAAAAAAGGGCTAATCCTTGGTTAACCTTCATCTTGAATGGTAATTTGCTCCACTTTTTTCTTTAACAGTATGAAGATGCTGGACACTTACCACCTCAGTGTGGGTGATTTTAGCCAGCAGCTCTGTCAGACTGTCCCCCCACAGATTTTGATTGCTCTGGTCAGGCTGGAGGCCACATACTGCTGCCCCCACACATCCTGTAGCGATCATGGAGGGAGGGTACATGGTGAAGCTGTGATCTGAGGAAAAAACAAGCACACACACATCCCGAAACATCAGTGACCTGGTCAGTAAGTTCCACAGAACATTAGTCACCACCTGTGAAACACTTCAAAACAACTTCCCAGGAAACAGCTGTGATAATGGAATCTGATTGAGGAGTCTCTTACTGCATTTTACATCTGTTTTGAATTCCTCGTAAAACTGAACCTGACGTTCACATCCTCTCTTGTGTCAGACCTGTTTTAACATCACTACTACCTCCGTTAAGTTGTCCTGTAGCTGTGAATGAACCTTCCTTCTCCTCTCAATCCTCCTTAATTCCTCCCTCCCTTCATACATCAGAAGGGATTGAGGTCTCCAGGAACTACTCCCCCTCTTCATCTGCCTTGAGATCCTGAGAACCAGCCCTTGGTTTTTAGTTGGGGAGGAAAGCCTTGGCTATTTTGTGCTGGAAGTCTTTCGTTACATCTGCTTTGTTGGTGTTAGCGTGGTGCTTATTTCAGGACACAACAGTCATCCTTGAATAAACACCCTATACTCGACTGACTGCCTCTGTACAGCAGCTGTGCACTAAACCAACATTCCTGACTTGAGAAAATTGTTAAAGGCACTGACAAAAACATTTGCAATCACTCAAAAAAGCTCCTCAATCTTGGCTTGTACTCGGGCCTCAGCCTCTTGAACAGATGCAGGGCAGCAGAAACACACACCCAGTTAAATATAAAAAACTTTTATATAGACACGAATAACAAGGCAGAAAGCATCATAACACATTCACATCATACATCTTTAGCACAGTATCTCTGACGAATGCAGTCAGTGCTCTGTCACTCATCTCGGGTCCTACCTGTTGCACAGAGGGTGATGAAGGTTTGTGCGTGTTTGCGGATCAGCGTCAATCTGTCTTCAGGAAAGGGCAGTTTGTGCAGGATGTGTTCAATAAAGTCAAGTGGGGTGATGGCAGCCAGGTTCCATTTCAATTTACTAAGAACCACCAACTCCCACTCCAACAGAGACAGAGAATGACAGAAACAGAACAAGAGATAATGAATACGAGTGTACATAAACTCAACTGACTATATTACCCACAATCCACCTTTTTAGATTTTGAAATTGATTAATTACATAGATCTATATGCTAGGCTCTTTACACGCAGTCTGCTAGCAATCACATAATTTGCTACATAGCAAAAGCTGATTGGCCGATTGTGCAGCCAATGAGATATCTTGCTCAACATTTAAAGGCGAAATCAGATGTCCATTTTCCACAAGTTGGTATGATGCTTTAGGGTCTTCATGAAATGTCTGTAACATACTTTGGTTAAAAATGTAAAACAACACCAGTTTTCCCTTATCAAAAATATATCTGGTCACAGCGACCCATTTCGGTGCATGTCTCTTTAAGTTATAATGAGCTACTGCTCACCCCACCCCTCTCTTCCTGGAGCGTGTCAACACAAGACCTGAATTAGGCCCCTTACATAGTCAACGCGAGAAACGCGAGCAAGCAACGCAAGCGACGCGATCCCTTTCATAGTCTAAACAGTGGACGCAAGCGTCACGGGCGATGCGTGTATGCAATACACCGCTCACGCAACAGGGGGTAGTAGAGTCAGGGTGATATTAGTAGAGTCGGGTCGCGTGATATTCAGATCACAATGGCAACTGAAAAGGAGTGTATTCTGTTGCTGATTTTACATCGGCGGCAACAGAGGCAACGCAGAGATAGGGATGTTAAGTTTGCATAATTTTTTCTCTTCACCCGCATTGTATTCAAACCTTCTTCTTCTGTAAACACAAAATACTTGAATTAATGTACAATACTTGCAATGTCGCCCCCACCGACAACGCATAGTATTGCGTGCATCGGCGCATCGCGTATCAAAAACTAGGATGACACATTTGGCTACGCACCGACGCATAATGGCGGCCGAAGCGTAACGATGCGTAGCCTCGGGGACGCATATGCGTACAGATGCGTTGACTATGAAATGGCCCTTTGAGTCCTGCACGGGTTCGGGACCCGCAAATTTGGCTGAAATGGGTGAAAAATATCCAACTGTGTCGGATACGGGTGCGGGTCGGGTCTGACACAGGGGAAACACGGGTCTAAACACGGGTTTAAAACAGTCACGTGCAAACGTAAAAATAGGCCTACGTTCCACTTAAAAAAAAAATCACAACCGCGCGATCGGCTGCATGAGTCATTAGTTAACAGACGTAAAAGATCAGCCAGCTGGGTTTTTTTTTTCGTTGTTTTTGTTTTCCGTTTATATATATATATATATATATATATATACAGAATCTGAATTAAAATGTGTTTGATTTAAGACTATTTAAAAATTTATGTCATAAAATTATATCGCACACAGCTCAACTAACGCGATCGTTATAAAGGTGTTTAAACAACAATACACTTCCACTTTCATGTATTTGATAATCGGAATATCAGATATTTCATTCCATAGCTAACACATTTGTGAATATAGGCCTAATCTAGGCTATCCAGGGTTGTTGTTTTTTTTTTTTTATTGCATCTGAACATGACTTTGTGCAGCTCATTCACATGTGCGCTCTGGCGCAGATCCGCCTCTCGCGATGCTCAGCTGTGAACCGTTCGACTTGAAGCACAACCTCAGACGGTGGTATGATTCGCTCTTTTGTTGTTCTGTTTTCTTTCAGGATCAAAAAAATACAACAAATGAAAGCGTATCTGTATTTCCGACTGATGAGAACTATGCATATACATTCATAAATCAGTCAATTTTGTACTATTTTATTATGAGATATTTTATTCTAATATGATCAGTGACTCAAGCACTGATGGACCAAAGAGCACGTATTTTGACATTTGCAGTAAAAACGTGAAATATAAATTCTCAGAAAATGCATTAATACCAATATATTGAAACGTCTGTTTATATACTCCACTATTGAAGGAGTCCAGACATTGGAAAAATATCAGTCCAAAAAATATTTAACTTTTAGGTATCAAAAAATTTTTTAGTAATTCTGTCAATTGCACTAAGGTTATTACATTGGCTGCTATATATTTGCTTCTTATTTATTAATTACGGTCAATTGATTGATAAAACATTGATCAAAATTATAAGATAAAATGTATAAAAAACTAATATCTTTTAAAAAGAGTTTTCCATAAATAACTTCTGTATGACCTGGCAATAAAATTCGAAAAAAAGTGTGTCTTATGTGATTGGCTTAACTGATTTGATTTCGGGTGCGGGTCGGGTGCCGGTTCTATTTTAAGCGGGTCGCGTCGGGTGTGGATTTTAATTAGTGCTGCAGTCGGAAAACGGGTCGGATGCGGTTTTAAGCACTGCGGGTACGGGCGGGTGCGGATTTACAAAATCGGACCCGTGCAGCTCTCTGACCTGAATTGCTGTCTTGGACTCCTTAGATGACTCAGATGTGGTCTTATTCAAATAGCTAGCTATCTACATAGAAACCGGCTGCAAAATAAAACAGGTCGCTGGATGACATGGTTTCAGACAGCCCATAACAAACTGGCTGTGTGTTTTTTTAAGCTATTCTGAGCTGGCAGACAAGCCAGAAGCTAAATAAATGAAAAAAAAAGCTAAAAAAGCTAAAAACATTTCATCTGATGTTCCCTTTAAATATTCAGGTTCAGTGTTCGCTGTAAACTGGTTCCCCTAAGACCCTCCACCTCCACCAGCTCCACCTGTCTAGATCTTCTATGGAATTTATACACGCCTATTTGTGCATGTGGACTGGTATAGGATTTACTTAAAGTCCGGCTGCCTGTGTGTTTACGAGCATTCACAGCGCGTGAAAGGAGAGATGGCGAGGAGCTGCATTTTTGGTTGTGGCACTCACGAAACACTTTTCCCATTCCCTAAAATTCCCTCGTTACGGTCCAGATGGCTCGAATCTTTACATTTCGAGGAAAGAGGGATAACAGAGAGGTCACGGATGTGCTCGAAGCACTTCACATGCGAATGCTTCAAAAACTGGACAGAACACGAAATGGGCTTTGTGAGATATCTGTCATTAACTACTTTTCTAGATCCAATCAGGTGCTAGTTGGAAAATAAAGCCACGCCCACTATTTTTCCTCATTTAGCATTCTGTTTCTCTCGGAAATACGTCACAACACTGGAGAAAAGTCATTTGCAACTTCCGGTTCACGTGGACTTTAAACTCAGAAACTGTTAGTAAATTTCACAAACAATTACAAATAAATTACAAGTAATACAAGTTATGACAAGTATTTTGTTGTAAAACAAACTTTGTTTTATTTACCACTTGGAATTTATTTATTTTTTTTTTTTACAGTGAATGTCGACTACTGTAAAAATTGTCTACAAAAATATTAGACAAACTATCACAATCTGATATAATCACTCAACTAGTGTTTGTCAATGATAATGCATTTGACTTAAAGGGTTAGTTCACCCAGATAGCAAATTTGTGTAATTAATAACTTACCCTGATGTTGTTTCAAACCCGTAAAACCTCCGTTTATCTTTGGAACACAGTTTAAGATATTTTAGATTTAGTCCGAGAGCTCTCAGTCCCTCCATTGAAGCTGTGTGTACGGTATACTGTCCATGTCCAGAAAGGTAAGAAAAACATCATCAAAGTAGTCCATGTGACATCAGATGGTCAGTTAGAATTTTTTGAAGCATCGAAAATACATTTTGGTCCTAAAATAGCAAAAACGACGACTTTATTCAGCATTTATTCAGCTACTTTGATGATGTTTTTCTTAACTTTCTGGACATGGACAGTATACCGTACACACAGCTTCAATGGAGGGACTGAGAGTTCTCGGACTAAATCTAAAATATCTTAAACTGCGTTCCAAAGATAAACGGAGGTCTTACGGGTTTGAAACAACATGAGGGTAAGTTATTAATTCAGAGGTGGAAAGAGTACAAAAATATTCTACTCAAGTAAAAGTACCATTACATTAATGAAATTTTACTGAAGTACAAGTAAAAGTACCAGTCTAAAAATCTACTCAAGTAAAAGTAAAAAGTAGCTCATTTAAAATTTACTCAGAGTAAAAATTACTTAGTTACATTTTAACAGTGGGAGGGAGTCAAAAATGGGACAGGCCAAGGTTGTCAAACTCAGTTCCTGGAGGGCCACAGTCCTGCACAGTTTAGATATAACCCTAATTAAACACACCTGATCCAGCTAATCTAATCATTTAGGTTTATTTGAAAACTACATGATATGTGTGCTGGAGCAGGGTTAGAACTAAACTCTGCAGGGCTACGGCCCTCCAGGAACTGAGTTTGACACCCCTGGGATAGGTCTATTAATCTCAAACTACAACCCGAATTCCGGAAAAGTTGGGACGTTTTTTAAATTTTAATAAAATGAAAAATAAAGGAATTTCAAATCACATGAGCCAATATTTTATTCACAATAGAACATAGATAACATAGCAAATGTTTAAACTGAGAAATTTTACACTTTTATCCACTTAATTAGCTCATTTAAAATTTAATGCCTGCTACAGGTCTCAAAAAAGTTGGCACGGGGGCAACAAATGGCTAAAAAAGCAAGCATTTTTGAAAAGATTCAGCTGGGAGAACATCTAGTGATTAATTAAGTTAATTGATATCAGGTCTGTAACATGATTAGCTATAAAAGCTTTGTCTTAGAGAAGCAGAGTCTCTCAGAAGTAAAGATGGGCAGAGGCTCTCCAATCTGTGAAAGACTACGTAAAAAAATTGTGGAAAACTTTAAAAACAATGTTCCTCAACGTCAAATTGCAAAGGCTTTGCAAATCTCATCATCTACAGTGCATAACATCATCAAAAGATTCAGAGAAACTGGAGAAATCTCTGTGCGTAAGGGACAAGGCCGGAGACCTTTATTGGATGCCCGTGGTCTTCGGGCTCTCAGACGACACTGCATCACTCATCGGCATGATTGTGTCAATGACATTACTAAATGGGCCCAGGAATACTTTCAGAAACCACTGTCGGTAAACACAATCCGCCGTGCCATCAGCAGATGCCAACTAAAGCTCTATCATGCAAAAAGGAAGCCATATGTGAACATGGTCCAGAAGCGCCGTCGTGTCCTGTGGGCCAAGGCTCATTTAAAATGGACTATTTCAAAGTGGAATAGTGTTTTATGGTCAGACGAGTCCAAATTTGACATTCTTCTTGGAAATCACGGACGCCGTGTCCTCCGGGCTAAAGAGGAGGGAGACCTTCCAGCATGTTATCAGCGTTCAGTTCAAAAGCCAGCATCTCTGATGGTATGGGGGTGCATAAGTGCATACGGTATGGGCAGCTTGCATGTTTTGGAAGGCTCTGTGAATGCTGAAAGGCATATAAAGGTTTTAGAGCAACATATGCTTCCCTCCAAACAACGTCTATTTCAGGGAAGGCCTTGTTTATTTCAGCAGGACAATGCAAAACCACATACTGCAGCTATAACAACAGCATGGCTTCGTCGTAGAAGAGTCTGGGTGCTAACCTGGCCTGCCTGCAGTCCAGATCCTTCACCTATAGAGAACATTTGGCGCATCATTAAACGAAAAATACGTCAAAGATGACCACGAACTCTTCAGCAGCTGGAAATCTATATAAGGCAAGAATGGGACCAAATTCCAACAGCCAAACTCCAGCAACTCATAGCCTCAATGCCCAGACGTCTTCAAACTGTTTTGAAAAGAAAAGGAGATGCTACACCATGGTAAACATGCCCCGTCCCAACTATTTTGAGACCTGTAGCAGAAATCAAAATTGAAATGAGCTCATTTTGTGCATAAAATTGTAAACTTTCCCAGTTTAAACATTTGCTATGTTATCTATGTTCTATTGTGAATAAAATATTGGCTCATGTGATTTGAAAGTCTTTTAGTTTTCATTTTATTAAAATTTAAAAAACGTCCCAACTTTTCCGGAATTCGGGTTGTAGTTGTTTTTAATTAAAGGAATCAGTTATTTAGAATAATAATACATTTGGGCTGTTGCCAAGGAAATCAGTATCAACAAACTCATCTTTTAATGCAGAGGAAATGCAGAATATTCATTGGAAGTGGCATTTAGATGTATCACACTGTGTAGTGCTGGACAAGAATGCATTTAACCTGCAGTTACAAATGCATGAATAATGTTTTGATATACAAGACATAAAATGTTGAATACTCATTTGAAATGATAAGAAATTAATTATTTAAAAAAATCAAAAGATAGCCTACTTTAAATGTGAAATTAAAATGGCCAGTATGTGTCAGCAAGTCACTGTTAATAAGTGAGTCATTGCGATTGAACCGAATCATTTAAACGTTTGATTCATTCAGAAACGAAACACTGTCACGTTGCTCAGAGACGCAAAACTGTGCTTTGGTGGCTGTGTTTGGAATTATTTTCTGTTGTAGAAATAGAGCTAAAAAAGGCAATATGGTGTCTAAAACGCAAGTCTCTTAATTAACTTGTTTACTGAACTGTTATATATATGTATGTATATATTCATGGAAAAGATGGCATTCTTTGTGTGATTTTGATTTAATATATGAAATTATATAAATATGTGAATTTTCTGCCCCTATATCTTCAATTTTGCGATCATTCTAAATGCATTTTAGGAGACACAGTGAAAGAACGCACTATAAATGCGCGCGCACATCATTAAAACAAAAATAGCACACTCCTCACCACTGTCTTTTTGGCTAATTTGTGCAAAACCTCTTGCTAAAATGTCAAAGCTTCATTTTAACCACCAATGCAACGATGCAATTATTTAGCTTACCTCTACATTCTTGCGAAGGGTTGATGTCTTGTCGAGATTTTATAAGCTGCTAGTTTGGTTTTAGGCAAGTACAGCTTACACTGCATAATAGAGCATACATATGGCCAGGGGTTCACTTCATTTCCTTCGAGTTCAACTTCAGAATATGACGGGGTTTCGTTTTCAGCGGTGTCTGCACCACTAACGCCTGTTTTGTCCGTCTGCATCTTTCTTTTGATTTTAGCGCCAGTTTGCCCTCCTGCTCATTATTTACTGCCGTAGTTTCCAGGGAGCGATTTATTATTTTTATTTTTATTTTTTTTACTCAGTAATTAATGTGTTTTAAAATGTAGCGAAGTACAATACTTCAAACAAAATATACTTAAGTAAAAGTAAAATTACAAATTTAAAAAATTACTTTAAAAAGTATTAGTACACAAAAAAGCTACTCAATTACAGTAACGCGAGTAAATGTAATTCGTTACTTTCCACCTCTGCTGTGCACATACGCTTGTTTTGATATTTAGCAACTCCACGTTTAATCCCCGATTTAAAATGTGAATATATAATATACAAATTGTCTGACCAAACAATTAAAATGCTAATTAGGCAAGAAAACCTTGTGCTTTGTTCATCTGAACAACTTAATTAGACTTTATATACTGAATGCGATTATACACACATTTTAATAAAGCCAGATCAGTTTTTGTAACAAGTGAATACGTTCGTTGACTAAAGACATAACACATAATACACTCTTTTTTCGCCACCTGCTGGCATATTTTGTGTAATACCAAGAAATGATCACTGAACGAATCAGTGAACGATTCTGAACGAATCATTTTGGTGAACGAACTGAAAATGAACGAATCTCTAGAAAGAATCATAATTTCCACCACTACCGTCTGCATCTTTCTTCTGATTTTAGCGCCAGTTTGCCCTCCTGCCCATTATTTACTGACGTAGTTTCCAGGGAGCGATTTTTTTTTTTACTCAGTAATTAATGTGTTTTAAAATGTAGCGAAGTACAATACTTTAAACAAAATATACTTAAGTAAAAGTAAAATTACAGATTTAAAAATTTACTTTAAAAAGTATTAGTACACAAAAAAGCTACTCAATTACAGTAACGCGAGTAAATGTAATTCGTTACTTTCCACCTCTGTATTAATTACATAAATTTGCTATCTGGGTGAACTAACCCTTTAATCATTCTTGACTACAGTTTATTGTATTGCCCTCTAGTGTTTCAACTGTGCAAAGTTTGTCAATCTTGCGGCAAATCCCAAGTATATGCCATACTCACCAGGCTAAAATGTGTAAAAATGCAAAGACATGTATTGCCTTGGCACAAGTTGTGACACAAATCTTTGGGATCTACTGACACTGGCATTTAAAAAAAATCTAGGTTGTGTTTCTGTCACTCAACGCTCAACTTGCGATTCTTCAAAACAGGGGAGAAATTAGTGAAGTTGCTCTTTAAATATGGATCTGTTTTGCTCAAAAGGACATCATAGTTGTAAAATAAATCAGGTTATCGTGTAAAGCTCCACCCCTTGTCTTTCATCTCCTCCACCCAGATGCTGCATTTCATTCACACGCTCAACTTCCTTCCTTGCACGTGCCCAGCTGGCTTTGTTTCGCCTGCTTAAGCTGCTTTCTCAGAAACTCTCAAGAACAGAGACACAAGGGGAAAACCAGCCAAAGTGAGAAGCTCTACACCCTCACTGTGTGTTTGCTGGTAAGTGAAAAGAGAGTGTGAGAAATTTGTGTTTGAGTTAGTGAAAACTCCACCAAGAAGGTACAGTCCCTGACAAGTGACACCAAATCAGCAAGGTCAAGACTTCTAAAGCCATGCTCCAGTCTGCAGATGCATCGGTTTTATACAAGAATCACCACTGCGATATATAAGAAACCTTTTTGTTTCAACCCAGTTGTCTTTCCTGTTCTCTCTCTTCTTCTGTCTTTAAACACACTTAATATCCAAAAGCTCTAGAAATAATTTCCATTTAGACATGAAGGGTTTTACCAGCTTATATGTGATAAGAATAGAGTGTATGATGAAAGTAGAGAGTCCTTGCCAATTTATGGGAACAGTATCAAAACATCAAAACCTTCTCAAGATGTTCAGAGGTGCTAAAAATCAAAAGAGTATTTCATCACAGCTCAACATTAAAAACAACATTAGGGGGCAAATCAAGCTAAATTCACTTCCCCAATAGCTACATTTCACAATAATAAAAATATGATGAATCAGCAGCTCACAAACCTAGGGCTATATATATATATATATATAATTTAACATATTATCAGAAGTCTGAATAATTACACAACAGATGGAAGACTTCTTGTTGTCATCAAGGGCCATCAGCTCTTACCAGCAGTTGTTGAGATGTAATAGAGTTGTCTGTGTATATGCAGAGCTTCCTGGCCGACAGCGGTTGGCATGCTTTTAATTTTGAAGCCAGGAAGAGACACACGGCCCCTAAAAGCTGCAAATAACATTTACTTGTATTGACTGCAGCTAAAAATCTGTCCAGGTAGTTCATAGCCAAGGGAAAGACATCCTCTTCACATTTCTCTTCTTCACAAACCTACAGAGACATGGACAGAAATAATTCACAATTTAATAATCAAGGCTGTCTAATAAATAGCATTAATTTAACATTTGTTTGTTCTTTCTACATCTTTTTGTTGTTATAGTTAGCTCAATGCTCTTAACCAGGCATTTTTGTTCATATTCTACTGTTGTAGTTATTTTAGCATGCTTTTTCCACCTAGACATACATACACATGTATAATCTTTTTTTATCTATAGCTACTGGGCCTATTTGCAGCTTGTAGAATATTTGCTTACTGTTACTATTTCTCTTCATGAGAAAGAGGAACTTTCCAGCAGTTAAAGATCTTCATTCATTTCAAGCAGGGTGTGCTGTTAAACCCAATGACGCCCACATATGGTTTGTGTCATTTTTGCGAATTTCTGAAACTGCTTTGGTGATTCGTCACGATAAGAAAATATGATATAACACTAAGTAATGACAGCATATAATATTATGTATAGGCTATGTATAGCTCTAATACAAATTATATCAGACAATTATTATTATTTTGCTTTGATTAACTGAAATACATTTAAATCGACGGTTCTTAGATGCACTTTCGCACCGAGCAACTCGAAGGCTGCGCCTGTTTAAAAAATTCGCAACAATTACACAAATGTATAAAACCATTCATAAAACACATGTTAATACAGCACAGACCCCCATCTGTCTAAAAAAGCATGCATTAAAGAAAAATACTAAAGTGTTTTTTTATTAAATTAACATTTATAGTAGGCTATACATAATCGTGTGTGGGAGATTCAGCGTTGCATTTCCTGCTGATCTCTTGATCAAACTTTTCCTTTCCACATTCATCAACATATATGCTATAGCTACGCATACAGGTGTGAACAAATGTTGTCTTGAGTTTGACTGTCTGCACTGTAATAAAACGAATGCATGACAAAGTCCAGCTATAGGCTACTTTAGGTAGGCTACTTGCCAACATATTCTACATTACAAGCAACCCGTTTCCAGAAATACAACTGGAACTACAAACCTCCAGCATCCACGTCGAGACCATCCGCCTCATAAAAGGCTGAATTTCCTTCTGGACACATTTAAAATAGGGTCCCTGCGGAACATATCTGTCCTCCACTGTTAAAAGACTTTGCAATACTCTTTCATCGCAGAAGATGTTGGGATCTCTCTGAGCTCGCACGATTGCGTCCTTTTCCAAACAAAAAAGTTCCATGTTGGGGCTTTTCTCGGTGTTGATAACTAATATATAACCACCTCACAGTGCCAGCTGCATGTGGCTGTGCCTATGCAAAGAGGACGATTGTGTTGTTGCCTTAGGCATCAACAGAACTAGTTTGCACTGTTAAAACTTTCACTTTTGACATAACGGAGGATGCAATCCCTGGCATGAGTCTTTCCTGTTGAACTACAGACACAGATAAAAACAGAACAACTCTTCTGACTGCATGAACACCCAAAAACCAGTCCCTCCTCCTGCTCAATTCACGTTGCAAATGCACGTCTCCATCCTGCCCAGTCACATGCATAGCATTCTAGCAAATCTTCTACTCACAACCCGTCAAAAGTACATTTAATGCACTTTTGAAACAAGTCATGGATGGCATAATTATAGATTTTTTACATGCAGACATAGCCTATACATGACACATGATATGATTTTTTTTCTTTCACATTTTTATTTCCCCTCACGTGCATATGCACATGTCCAGTAAACTCGTTCCATTCATTTGCATGCATTCTTGTAAACGTCTCATCTGTAAATTTATTGAGGGCTGCATTTCATGCACAATTCAAGTGGATTAGTATTTGTACATTATTCACAACTGAAGCTTGTAATAAATGGGATAAATGCATTGAAAGTCTCACTAAGCAGATCTATAATTATTGTTTTTCACAAAATGGCAAGAATGTACAATAATGATGGTAGTGGACAACAAAGCACACAAAAAGTTTCATGACACAAAGACAGAGCCTTCGAAAGGGGAAATGACAAGTTGTGCTTGATGGGTTACATAACAGTGTAATACGAATAGCCAATAAGAAATCGAGAAAACAGCTTGAATGGACTACTTTTACAGGATATCAAACACATTGCCATGCCCAAGATAAAAACATATACATGATGCTTTCCTTCATCTAAAATGTCTGGTCATCCAGATAACAATTCTTTTGTTAACTGCACCTGTCTGTCTGTCTTTCTTGAAGCAGATGTTGGTTAGTAAGTAATAACTGACAAATTAACCATGTGTTATAGCTTTGAGAGATGGAACCACGATTAAATAATCGGCTGCCGCCTGCCGACCCACAAACCAACACATATTCATTAATTATTCGATCATAACAGTCTGTGACAGGTGAAAGTCGATTGTGAAATAGCGTCTTGAGTAGCACCCACATTTCTTTAATGAATAGCTAAAAATGTGTCTTTTGTGTTGATGCTTATGTTGGAGTTAGTGCGAAATATGCATTATAAATGGAGCAGAACTTTAGCCATAATAGTGCCCAAATGCAAAGATAACACTTTTGTTGTGTTGTCTGGCATATTCCATTCATGAAAAACACTGCCACACTGCTTGAAATTCTATGTGGTTGTTTATAAGCACTGGGCCTGAACTTTTTTTTTACTTAGTTGTAGACAAACTTCACAAAAATATGGATAAACAGAAACTAACATACAAAACATGTGTATTTAAAATAAATCTGTCCAAATAGACATGCTACACTTGATAAATTACTGAAATGTCAGGAACTAACGTGGGAACTAAATGAGTCACGAATTGTTTTGACCAAGCAGTGGGTCTAACCACATACTGGAATCTCATTCAAACCCAAAAGCATCCATCATTTGATTTAATTAGAGATGATAATTCAGTACCATTCTACAAGACACTGGCAGGGTGAGGAATGCTGGACGTTAAAGGAATAGTTCACACAAGATTGAAAATTTGCTGAAAATGTACTCATTCTCAGGCCATCCAAGAGTTTGTTTCTTTTAAGGAAACAATTTGGAAACAATCCATCATATGAGCATTTTAACTTTAAACTGCTTCTGGCAAAATAGAACTCCATAATCCATAATAACACTTCCTCCAGTAAAAAAAAGTCCATCCCCTGTTGACTCTCAGATCAAAATGCATTAACATATTGGTTTAGAACTGGTTTGGACTTTTATGATTTGTAACTGGTACTTAATCCGTGCATATTTCTCTGCTGATTCAGACAAGATGACTTTTTCACTGCAGATATAAATATTGTGGAGAGGAAGTGATGGTTTGAAGTAAAAAAAAAAAAACATCTTAATGATGTATTTGTTTCTTATAAACATGCAGGTTTTCACTTCAAAAGATGTTAACTGATGGACTGGAGTGGTGTGGATTACATGTGGATTGGTGTGATGTTTTCATCAGCTGTTTGGATTCTCATTCTGACAGCACCCATTCAATGCATAGGGTCCATATTGGTGAGCAAGAGATGTAATGCTAAAATTCCAAATCCGGGTGAGTACATTTTCAGAAGATTTTACTTTTTGGGTGAACAATTCCTTTCATTATCATACTGAATCATTATAAAGAGGATTTTTTCTTTTTGATTCGGGATTTGTCATGAAACCTCTCAACATATGCAGATCTAAAAATGACATTAAAAAGCTAAAAATAAATAAACAAAACATTTAAAATGCCTGATTAAACTAAATAAATGCATAAACAATTACATGACCCATTTGACCCACTTTATACTGAGATGAATGCATTGGTCCCTGTCAGAGAGTGCGCATGCAGGGTTGTGTATATGTGTGTATCTTATAAAAACATGTCAGCCCACATCGCACTCCAAAGCCGCACAAAGGTAAAGGAATCATCAGCCGCCTGGGAAAATGTGTAGAAGCATGAAATGACCTTGATCCAAAGATTCCTGCAGCATACCGGTTCTGCATGCCAGTAGACCACAGAGAGAGACAGACTGTTTCTCTCTTGTCTGAAGCAGGTTACATGTAACAAAGATATTATTTAGTAAATTCAGAAAAAAAAACGAATCTACAAGTATCATGATTGTGTATGTGGTTAAGTTATTAATATTTTAAATAACACTCTTTATTCAGGTGTAGACCTGGCTGCCTACATGAACATCTCAAACATGACATGACATGTAGCTGTGCAAAGCATGTGGGATTAAACGCATTTCAGATTTTTTTTTTTTTTAGAATAACAAAAACATCCTGTGTGGAGAAATATATAAGCATACAGACAACATTTTTCATACCGACCCTTTCAACAGAGTACATCATAATGCTATAGTTTTCAACAAACTGTCTTTACGAGAGAGTCAAGGAATCATTCACTCAACCCATTCCTTTAAACACACTAATTCAATCAGGATTATATCGGCCGATATTTATCGTGCACCCCTATTCCACTATATAGTATGCGAAAAACAGTATGCCAAAAGAGTAGCATGTCCGAATTCATAGTATTCGAAAAAAAGTACCTGAAAAACACCCGATGACCTAATTCTTCCGCCCAGATTCTGAAGTGTGCAGCTGATGAGCACTTTAATATCCCATAAGGCCACAGGAGAGTATTTATTAATGTCAGTGAAGGGACACAACTGACGCTGGTAGGTTATGTGATAGTAACTGTCACACTACGCTGCCTGAAGGAACACGGAGTTGAGGATAATTGAGAGAGTCTTTATTAAATCCAATAGACGGTTTCAACGGCCACAACATAAAACAAACGTTACTGCGCATGCGCGCTTTTTTGGACCTAACTTAACTTCCGGTAGACTTCCAAATAGAATCAATAACAACAGCCAAGTCCCTTTAAAGTAGATATTTTTTGATAACAAACAAATTATGTTTGCCGCGTGAATCAGGCGGACTTAATGAAAATGCAAATTCATTCTTTGGCAGCAGGAGATGTTTTAAAGCATAGACAAAGCGCGAGAAATAGAGGTTTCCCCAGTAACAGCTGTAACAGCTGTAAACAAAGCAGAGGCGGTATGCTCACACACTGCTTTATCAGGCATATAACACGCAAGTCTTCCTTCAGAAATACAGCGATATAAAAACGTCTGTGCCTCGTTTTGATATTTAAACATAAATTTAAGGAATTATTATTATTAAACGTGCAGTACGTAACGTTACTCATGTTTATTCAGCGAAGCCTTTTTGAAAATCGATCAGTTTTAAAATTGTGGCGAGTCTCCAAAAATAAATAAATGTACGGGAAACACATCCCGCAGCACAACCACCTGACCCCAACTTCAGTGTACTCATCACCTTGACTTTAACTGCGTTTGTAGAAGGCACTGCAGCCAGACCGATATACACAACACAGACCGGAAGTTAACTTAGGTCCAGGCGCGTGCGCCCGATGAAACCGTCTATACAGGGGTAAATCCAAGATGGAACACATGAGGAAGACACACGTACTGACTTTTAGACCCGACATACACATACTGAACAGACCTTTATATATAAGATAATTGGGGAAACACAGATGAGAGGAATGACTAAATTAACAGGGACATGGAACACATGGGGAAGAAACTAGACACACCTGGTATCAAATTAACCAACCACGGGAGACACAAACTGGGTCACAGGGGCAAAAACACACATAATGAGTCCAGGGGTGTGACAGTAACAATATGGCAGAAGCAGTATGTCCAAATTTCGTTCATACTACCCATATTCATACTATATAGAACATACTTTTTTAATGGCCATGAAGTAAGTTCAAATTCAAATGTAGTACCTATTAAGACTGAGACAGAGTAACTTTAAGTCAATGAATCATTCACTCAACAGATTTGATCAAACACAGTGATTCAATGAGATTCGAAACAAGGGACTGTCTTTACGAGCGAGTCATTGAATTATTAGGCTCGTTCGACTTGAAGCAGCGCTGCACAGAATTATCACTGTATGACATCAAAGGACCGCGAGAGCGATAAGAGAGTGCACAGATCCAATGCATTCAAATCGCTCTCGCGGTACTTTGATGTCATACTGTGATCATTCTGTGCAGCGCTGCTTCAAGTCGAACTCGCCCATTCACTCAACTGATTCACTCAAACACAGTGATTCAATGAGGATCTAAACCAGCCCCTTCTCAAAGTACGGACTCCTGTCCGGAGAGAATTCGATCTAGGATTTCAAGTGCACTCGTATCACTCAGATCACTCAGACAACAGTTCAGAGAGTAAATGCAAGTACAACTTGAAGATGTAATGAATATTATAATTGCATATATAAAGTTAAATTGTTATATAAAGTAATAAGCATGTTTATTAAAAACAAGTTTTGTAATAACAATTATTTCAGACCTTTTCTCGTTGATGAGAATTCAGATTCGGACCTTTGGATGTAAACTTTAAGAACCCCTGATCTAAACACAACTGCTATATATATATATATATATATATATATATATATATATATATATATATATATATATATATATATATATATATATATATATAATTATATGTTATTTTTTTACAAAATAAAAAATATAACTATAATATAATTTTATGAATGTTTAGATTCAAAGAACACAGGATAAGATGTTACTATCCTTTGTGCAAGCATTTCCAAGAGTTCATGAACAGAGAGCCTGATGAAATTTGGGGAGCGCATCGTCAGTAGTGTACCTTTGGTTCCTAGGGTGTTTCGGCCTTTCACACTATACACCCTCCCCACAGGCGGCCAGCGACCGGGTGATCAATCCTACGCTTGCGTCCCATACCCAATTAGTCATAGGAGTTGCCTTGTTGTTGATAGCCAACATCCCATGGGACTATGCATGGCAGGGGCGTCCTCCTCCCTGAGTCAAGCATTCTTGACCGCATACCTCCTGACCCTCTCATTTCGGGGCCCAGCTGGGGTCTTTCCTCTTCATCCAGAGCCACTGACTGCTGCCTTCTGCCGCCTCCGATACAGCTCTGATTGCCGAACGCTGGCTCTGGCCCTTAATTCCCAGGTCTCTAAGCAGTCTGGTTGTAGATGTTGCCACAAAACCTCTGCAGCCCACCTCCACTGGTCGGACTTCTGTGTTCCAGGCATGATGCCGTGCTTCGGCAGCTAGATCGGCATAGCGCAGATGTTTTCGCTCATAAGCCTCATCTACCGAGTCCTCCCAGGGTACTGTGAGCTCAATAATGAAGACCTTCTTTAGCGAATGGGACCAGAGTACCATGTCAGGTCTTAGGGTGGTGGTTGCGATCTCCGGAGGAAACACAAGTTGCCGACCAATGTCAGCTAGCTTTTTCCAGTCGCAGGCCAAGCGCAGCTGGTCTTGCTCTGATGGTGTAGAGCTGCTCTTCTGTGGTTTTGCCCCTTCGTGGACAAAAGTCGTCCGTAAGGGGTGTGATGCTGCTGGGGGTGGTAGGGAGTTGGTGGCAGCTCACTTGTCTTCCAGGGCAGACGCAAGGTTTTTTAAGAATTGGTTGTGACGCCAAGTGTAGCGTCCTTGGGTGAGGCTTGTTTTACACCCTGTGAGAATGTGCCTGAGGTTGGCTGGCATGGAACAGAGGGCACATTCTGGATCTTCACCATACCATTGGTGAAGATTAACTGGTGTTGGAAGGACGTCATATGTTGCTCTGATGGAAAAGCTCAACCGCTTCGCTTCCATGGCCCACAGATCCTTCCAGCTGATCTTCCTCTTCTCCACACTGTCCCATCGAGTCCACTGTCCCTGTTTGGCAAGAGAGACTGCCTTGGCCCACCTTGCAGCCTCCTCCTGATGGCGTACTTCCTGCACTACCATCATCCGCCGCTCTGGTGCAGTGGCCTTACTCCAAACAGCACGGCTAGTTAGCCCAAGGCCTCCTCTCCCTTGCTGAACATGACCCACAATGTCAGCATGTCTGAGGGCTGCTGTTGCCTCCTGGACTGCCTTTCCTGGCCTCCATTTGCGCCCAGTTGCCAAGGTCGGTGCGTTGTTGCTCACCACTGGGTCTCGAGATTCATTCAGTGTCATCTGGAGCCTGGTTTTTGCACACTTTAATTCCTCTGTTAGACTGGTGAAGGGCAGCTTGAGGACACCATCTCCATAGAGGCCTATGGTGGTAAGGCATCGTGGAACTCCGAGCCACTTCTTTAGGTAGGCTGTGACTCCTCTTTCTATCTTCTCCACTATTGAGATTGGAACCTCATACACTACTAGGGGCCACAACACCCAGGGTAGGAGACCAAACTGCAGACACCAGGCCTTTAACTTTCCAGGTAGCTGGGTGTTGTCGATGGACTGTAGGCTACTACTGATGTCTTTGCGCAGCTGTTGCACCTGGTCTTTGTCCTTCAGGCTTGCATCATACCACCTTCCAAGGCTTTTTACTGGCTGCTCAGACACTGTTGGGATTTGGTCATCTCCGATGAAGAATTTCAGGTCAGAGAGTACTCCCTTCACAATCGAGATGCTGCGTGACTTGGATGGTTTAATCTTCATACGGGCCCAGCTGATATTCTCCTCGAGTTTTCTGAGCAGTCTCCTGGTGCATGGAACAGTGGTGGTCAGTGTTGTAATATCGTCCATGTAGGCTCTGAGTGGAGGGAGGCGGAAACCAGAGTCGACTCGCTGTCCACCAGCAACCCATTTTGAGGATCTGATGATAACCTCCATTGCCATTATAAATGCCAACGGAGAAATGGTACATCCCGCCATTATACCTACATTCAGGCACTGCCATGAGGTGGTGAACTTTGAAGCGGTGAAGCAGAACTGCAGATCCTGGAAGTACGCCTTCACCAGGGTTGTGATGGTGTCCGGTATGTGGAAAAATCTGAAGGCAGACCACAGGAGTTCATGGGGCACAGAGCCAAATGCATTGGCGAGGTCGAGGAAGACTACATGGAGGTCCCTTTTCTCCACTTTGGCCATTTGGATCTGGTGCCAGATCATGCTGGAATGTTCCAAGCAGCCAGAGAACCCTGATATTCCTGCCTTCTGTACAGATGTATCGACGTACGCATTCCTTTGCAGGAACACGGCCATCCTCTGGGCAATGACCCTGAAGAAGATTTTACCCTCGGCATTCAGTAAGGAGATTGGGCGGAATTGGCTGATGTTCACTGCATCCTTCTCCTTAGGGATCAGGATCCCGCTTGCCCTACACCACACTTTGGGTATTATCTTCTTTTGCCAAGCTGTTCTCATAAGCCTCCAGAAGAACCTCCGGACATCTGGTGCATTCTTATACACTTTGTACGGGACTCCATTTGGCCCCGGGCTGATGCTGTTCTTGCCCGTCGAACTATGTCTTCCACCTCTTTCCATGTCGGAGGGCTGGTCTCAATATGATGTTCCGGGGGTTCAATGGGTGGGATATCTGATGGGATGGCCAGATGTTCATGTCGCTTTGAGTCAAAGTTTGTTGTTCTCAGGTGCTCCTCTAGGTCTTTCTTTGTTGTTTTTAGAGCGCCACTTTTTTCCTTCGTGAAGAGACTTTTGAGGAACTTGAAGGGATCTTTATAGAAAACCAACCCGGGATGCCATCTGGAGTATGGATGGACATTACACGCCTCTAATGGCCTCTCCATGAGATCAGAGAGAGAGAGAGAGAGAAAGAGAGCGCAACAGGGTGGGGTGTCCAGTATAAAGGCAAGCCTGGCTTCGGTCATAAGCAAAAAGTCACATAGGCTGGATTTCTGGAGAGTGAGATCACATCCTCAGTCACATCTCCAAACAGAGGAAGATCAGTAGAAACTCACACATTATGAGGAAACAATACAATGTGAATTAGCATTGAGTGTGTGCATTTGCCATCTGCCATTTTTTAAATGCACTCTTACCCCCTTGATGTCTTTTAGACAACAGTATAACAACTTAAGCATTCACTCACCACCCCGACCAAACAAACTGAAAATGAAGTCTCAGTATTGCACTCATGTAACTTTCACTTTCTAAGCAGAGGCCCCACTCGTGTCCGGAACATCAAGTATATATACAGTACAGCATGCAAGATTTGATTAGTCACAGACTTCTATGTGGGTGAGGTCCTACTGTTGCGAGGAAGCTGATTGGTTTTATACACCACTTTGGAATTTTAGTCTCACAGTAAACAGCACTTGACTGAAGGACAAAAGGAAATGACCAGGAAGAGACTGACATTCAAACACCAAGAGAAAAATCAGGAGCTGTTTTCTAAACAGCACTCGAATCAAAGCTGACCTCTGATCAGTCACAGACTGATAAAATACAACTATACTACTACAAATAATCAATATAAATATACAGAAAAATAAAAATGCATAAGAAAATAATAATTAAAATAATATACATAATATACAGAAAATATACATATAGATAAAATTGACAGGTAAAACATAAAATAATTTAACACAAGAAAATTTGTTAAATCACAGTTACAGTAATCAGTACAGTATCTGTTATTGTTTATTAAAAATCAGAATCAGAAATCATCATCTCACATAATCTTGTCAATAGTCCATACCTTATACATGTCAGTATTTTCCAAAATGAGATAACAAGACATTCTTTGATCTACTGAGAGGAGGACGTTCTCCGAGTTGTTTTCTATGCTAAAGCAATTACATGCTTCGCCTGTCATAAACTGAAATCTATGATCTTACAATTGCTTGCATTTACAAATATTAAAGGGAAAAATGCAATAAACACAATTTAGCTAATACTCTCTTCAGATCAGATTACATGAGTGAGTTGATAGCAATCAACTTTACCTGTTTTTTTCTTTTATCTGACCATATTCATTCCAGTTCATATCCCTGTATTGGCCTTTGTCAAAAATTTCATAGTCTTTCATTCTATTTAAACATTTCAGTTTTATCATCAGTGCATGGCATTACAAGAACAAGATCAGCAAAGATGAGAAGGTGATGATTGTATCCTTTATTCTTTATGGTACAAAGGTATGCTTTTTGAAAAGGAACCGCCCTATGGAGCCAAAAGAGTCTCAATAAAGATAAATGCACACACTACATTCACATATGCACACATAGGATTCATACATGCACACACATAATTCATAAATACACACACAGGATACACAAATGCGCACAAAATTCACAAATGCACACACAAAATTTAAAAAGCATAGAAGATTCACAAATGCATACAAAATTCAGAAATGCACACAAAATTCAGAAATACACACACAATTCAGAAATGCAAACAACATTTACAAATGCGCTCAAGATTCACAAATGCACAGGACAAGATTCAGAAATGTATTTCTGATGCACACACACATATATCTTGATTTACAAACTGCTTGCGGTCTGTGAACTTCACTGCATTTGTGTGTGAATTTTGAGACTCCCTTGACTTGGCTCGACACACATGCCTTTTTTTAAACAGGGAATGACCTGCAACCAATCAGATATCTCCCTTGTTTTAGCCAATCACAAGAATGCACCCCACGTGGGGGATTGTTTACTTATAAGCCAATCAGCGAACAACTCACTTACCTCACGCAGCGATCAACTCACTTTCCTAAGCGAACGACTCACTTTCCTCACGCAGCGATCAACTCACTTTCCTAAGCTAACGACTCACTTTCCTCACGCAGCCGGAGACCCACTTTTCGCAGTCGGAGAGTCACTTTCCTCTAGCAGCGGACCACTGACTCTCTCTTCATGTAGGGACCGAATATTATAATTAAAGTGACTTCTATATTGCATCCAAAAGAATATTTAGATATATTTAAATATTCAAAAAGGTGTAAAAATTTTTTTTACTTTCATTAAAATATTTCAATAAAATTAAATAATTGCCTATTGCAAATTTATGAATCCAACTTTTTTTCTGCAGTCACTGGGCTATATGTATTGAGACATTTTTAAATTTATATTTTGTAAAAAATAATAAAAAATAAACCTGAATTGTAATCTAAACATCTGTATTTTCATACAAATTCATAAATAAGTAGGCTATAATATGCTGCACCACAGGCATATCGCGCTGTGTGAACGCGTTCATGTGATTGGCTTATAAGTAAACAATCCCCCCAGTGGAGTGCGTTCTTGTGATTGGCTAAAAGAAGGGAGATATCTGATTGGTTGCAGATCATTCCCTGTTTAAAAAAATGCATTTGTGTGTCGAGCCCTTTTTACAGTCTATGGTCGATCCAAGTCAGGGGAGTCTCAAAATTCACACACAAATGCAGTGAAGTTCACAGACCGCAAGCAGTTTGTAAATCAAGATATATGTGTGTGTGCATCAGAAATACATTTCTGAATCTTGTCCTGTGCATTTGTGAATCTTGAGTGCATTTGTAAATGTTGTTTGCATTTCTGAATTGTGTGTGTATTTTTGAATTTTGTGTGCATTTCTGAATTTTGTATGCATTTGTGAATCTTCTGTGCTTTTTAAATTTTGTGTGTGCATTTGTAAATTTTGTGCGCATTTGTGTATCCTGTGTTTGTATTTATGAATCATGTGTGTGCATGTATGAATCCTGTGTGTGCATATGTGAATGTAGTGTGTGCATTTATCTTTATCGAGACTCTTTTGGCTCCATACCGCCCCAGTGACAACTTTTGTACCTTTTTGTCTGAGAGTGTAGAACCAGAAAAATAACTCAATGTTCTTCGTCCATCCCACACTCAAATAATAGATTTCCCATTCCAAAATGGGCAGATTTGATTTTCCCATGATTCAGTAAAAAAATACTGCAGTGTTTCTGGGATAGAGCAGTACATGTTCTCCACAACATTACAATATCGCTCTCTGATTGCTGAAGAAAACCAGCATAAATGGCGTGTGTTCTTGAGAGCTGATGAGAATGACCACTTCCTAAGACTCATCAAGCTCAAATAATCCATTCCCACACAGATTTCTTGAGTTTATCTTCACAGATAGTCTAATAATAACTGATGCCCCTCGGAAGATTAAGGTCAAGCCAGAGGATGTTTTTGACCCTTCCCAGCAGCCACTGATTTGGTGAGGAGAAGTTCTGCCATTGTTAATAATAATGTTACTTGAGAGTTAGTGAAAACTGGCCTGAAATGACCTACTCATACTGTACATGAGATGAAGAAAGGGAAGAATTGCAAAAATGAGAGATGTCCCTGATCTTGACACAGATCTTCCCAGGACTGCGGTGGCCCAAAGGGATCAATTTCTCTCTTTGCTTCCGGACACAAGTTCCAGAACAGGAATTATATATATATATATATATATATATATATATATATATATACAGTACAGACCAAAAGTTGAAAGTGAAAGTGACGTGACATTCAGCCAAGTATGGTGACCCATACTCAGAATTTGTGCTCTGCATTTAACCCATCCGAAGTGCACACACACACAGAGCAGTGAACACACACACACACACACTGTGAGCACACACCCGGAGCAGTGGGCAGCCATTTATGCTGCGGCGCCCGGGGAGCAGTTGGGGGTTCGATGCCTTGCTCAAGGGCACCTAAGTCGTGGTATTGAAGGTGGAGAGAGAACTGTACATGCACTCCCCCCACCCACAATTCCTGCCGGCCCGGGACTCGAACTCACAACCTTTCGATTGGGAGTCCGACTCTCTAACCATTAGGCCACGACTTCCAAGTTTGGACACACCTTCTCATTCAAAGAGTTTTCTTTATTTTCATGACTATGAAAATTGTAGATTCACACTGAAGGCATCAAAACTATGAATTAACACATGTGGAATTATATATGGAATTATATACATAACAAAAAAGTGTGAAAAAAACTGAAAATATGTCATATTCTAGGTTTTTCAAAGTAGCCACCTTTTGCTTTGATTACTGCTTTGCACACTCTTGGCATTCTCTTGATGAGACTCAAGAGGTAGTCACCTGAAATGGTCTTCCAACAGTCTTGAAGGAGTTCCCCGAGAGATGCTTAGCACTTGTTGGCCCTTTTGCCTTCTGTCTGCGGTCCAGCTCACCCCTAAACCATCTCGATTGGGTTCAGGTCCGGTGACTGTGGAGGCCAGGTCATCACTCTCCTTCTTGGTCAAATAGCCCTTGGTGCCTTCAGTGTGACTCTTCAATTTTCATAGTCATGAAAATAAAGAAAACTCTTTGAATGAGACTTTTTTTTTACAGTGCTTGGATTGGATTTGCTAGCTCTCCAATTCAAAAGCACTTATCAGAAATCATTTAAATGTATCAGTTGGCAAGCCTAATTATAGATATCAAGATATCAAGAGAGAAGCGATGATTTAGGATATTTTAAAATAGAACTGTGTGAATGAGGTCAAGATTGAGTTTAATGTATAAACACATGCACATAATTTAGCTGACAATCCTGTGGCAGATATTTGGGTAAACAATACAATATGCATGTTTGCATTTTATTTCAGACACGTCAGCATATTCAGTCCTATTCAGGATTTGTTCATCAGACAACCTTTTGTATGATAAAGGCTGATGATGTGCTCATTTAGATTAGAATCATATTTTGACTGCATATTCCATAATGGCACTAAATTCACTGCATTATTAGTTTCACAGCCCTGCTTGGAATTCTGGGACGTGATTAACCTCTTACAATATAGCAGTTGTCAACGCCAGTGTTTAGTAATTAGGAGCAAATTTGCAATGCTTATTCTGATTTTTCACATGGTACACTGAATTACATCACAGTATCTGCTAAAACCCACAGATGCTGAAAGAGACACTGGCAAATGTTGTTTAATAAATACAGCGCTGCAGTCAAATCAGTGTGAAACATTAGCAGCTCTGTCAGAGTTACACACATATTTTTTTGCACAAGTCATGGAAGCAATAGTTAGAACTTCATCACAGTGTTGGCACGCAAGACTAATCTTGAGGAAAAAGCACACAGTGATGGCTCTATAAAGCCAAATGAACATCCAAACGTAGTTTAGACCACAGTAATCCATGCAGGAAACAAATTTAGGTTCTAAAAACATTGTGGTAATATTGCTTTGAAATGTTTCTGAAATGCTAAAATGTTCAGTTTTCTAGTCATGTTTATAATGTTTATACGTTCTATTTAAAAGTTACAAAAACATTTCTGACAATGTTCTACTAACTTTATTTTCAACTAACACAAAAAATTATTTTAAAGTTTATTTTTTATATTCTAAGAGTGTTAAAGTGTCCGTTTTTTTTATTAGAACATTATTTAAAGGTTACAAAAAAGTTTCTTGGAACATTAAAATAACATCATAAGGACATTAAAAAAAAACATTTTAAGAATGTTTTCTCTCAACCTTATGAGAACATTAGCCTTAAGACATTGCTAGTTGTTGCTATGTTTTAACATGTTGGTAGCATGATTTAGCAAATTGTTAACATGTTTTAACATGTTTCTAGCATGATTACTAGATGATGCACATTACTAAAATGTTTTAAAAACTAACGTTTTTTCCTAACATTCATATAACATTAAAAAAACATTAGTGAAAGTTGTGAGAAAGTTCCCTGTCAGCTTGGATGAAAATCACTCTGCAGAAGATTTCTGAGAAAAAACAAACAAGCAAACTAACACACAAATAACATCAGATTCAATGACCAAGATCTTAAGGGTGTATATGTTAACTCGAAAAGGCCCGTTTTAAAAGCATCAGCTTCAGAATGTGAAATTAGTGCTTGGCTGCCGATCAATCGTTGGGAAGCCCAAGATGCATTCACAGGCAAACAAACCCGAGCAGCTCTTAACAATATACATGTGAAGATAGTTTTGATAATGTCATAACATGAAGATGCTGTAATGTCTGTTGTCTTGGCTCTCGGAGATGGCATGTCAAGCTGATCAAACAGCACTGCTCAGGGGCTCTCTGGATCAGATTGCATTTTGGGTTGAGGCTTCATTCATTTGTGACATTTACAGTGGTTTCAGCCCCTCAGCGTCCCTAAAACAGGGCCCCTCGTCTTTCTGGAAAATCCCTGTGAGCATGTGTCTGGCTCCACTTGTGTGTTCTGTGCCGCTGGAGGAAACAGGCCAATTACGGAGGCAAGCTCTAAGGCGCGTATGATGTCATCGCACACATACACCCTCCTGACTGTGCTGTAACACACTACATATGAGATCCAGATGTTTTGTTTACCTGCACTGACAGGATTATGCAACAAAAGTTTGCTAGTAAGACTAAAAAAGTAATTGCTTTCAGATTTCAAGACATCATTGCCTGAATAATGGGTTAATGGATTAGTTCCATCTCAGCAGCCCTGTGCATCCTGTGTGGGTTTAGGGTTGTCCCTCTCTAGGCAGTGAGAACTATGACCAACCATCATCAGATATCAAAGAGAGGTGAAGGACAGTGTCCAATTAGATTGCTTTTCTCTGCTTTTAAGTAAAATTCTAATTTGGAGTCTGTAGATTATAAAATAGTATCTCAACTGAAAAAAAAAAAAAAATTATATATATATATATATATTAGAATTGAGATACTAATATATTTTTTTATTAAAAGCTTGAATTATTATTTTTTATTTACAATTAATTCGATTTTTATCTATATGGTTTTATTCGTTTTATTTCAACATCAAAGAACATCATTAGAACATCAAATTATACTAAATGAAAGTGAGACGTTTTCTAGGCAACTAGCTGAAATAAAATGAGTTTAAGGGGTTATTGTTATTGTTATTTTTTTCAGTTAACATTTTATTTTAAAAGAATTTTAAAAACTAAAATTTTATTTGTGTGTTTGCTTAAATTCTTATGTGAATCTGGGCTATTTAGGATTTAGTATATGTTAGTATTTTCTTGTTTTATTAGTTGTATTTTTATTTGTCCATATGGTTTTTATTTCAGTTTTAGTTGTTTTGGAACATCTTTAAAATAATTGATTCTCTTTGCTTTTTAATCTAATTCAGTCTGGAGAAACCACTTATTATTAATGAATAAGTAATACGTTTATTTATATATTTATTTATTTATTTATTTATTATCATTGAGGTATTCCTTTAACTGTCACCAGTCCAGTTACCAGTTCTGTCGCAAGAAAGTTTTATTATTTAATTATTTCAGTTTTGCTTATAGTTATTTTAGTACATAAAATTAAACTAACCTTTACAAAATTAACCTTGGTTTTATAGTAAAAATATTTGTTACCATGTTTAAAAAAAAACGTATTAATTACCTAATAAATTCTGTTTTAGAGACCATATATGAAAGAGCGGTGTACTTCTGCCCTCGTGTGGCGGGCTTTAATAATTACACAGTAGAATTACAATTCGAATTTCAAAATAGACTATGATCTCTAAGATATGATCTCTAATTCCCTTACGAAAATTAACAATTTACTATAGAAAACGTCTATTAACCATGTGATTTTTTGCGTATTTACTATCATGTGTTTAACCACGGTTTTACTAGGCTACAAATCCCATGGTTAAACTATGGTTAGTGTAGCAAAACATTGGTTAATTTGTGATTACCATGGTTTAATTGTAGTAACCATTATTCCCTTTCAACAGGGTCTCTCGACATTGCAGACAGCGTAAGATGACCCTTTGGAAGAAACATATTTCTCCTCAAATATTGAAGCTATTACAGCCTTGTTCCCAAAAGAGATGGGACCTAAATTATTTAACTGTTATTCTTTTGAAATACAAATGATTGCATTAAAAGATTAGTTTACTCCAAAAAAAAAGGGGAGGGGGGGGTTGTTGGCAATTCTGACATCATTTACTAACCCTCATGTTGTTCCAAACTTGTATGAGTTTCTTTTTTTCTGATGAACATGATGTTGGTAACCAAACAGCTCAAACAGGAAACAGGAAAAGTTACTATGGAAGTTATGCAGGTTTGAAACTACTTGAGGATGATTAAATGAAAGTGACGTGACATTCAGCCAAGTATGGTGACCCATACTCAGAAATCGTGAGCTGCCTTTAACCCATCCAAAGTGCACACACACAGCAGTGAACACACACACACACACACACACACACACACACACACACACACACACACACACCATGAACACAACCGGAGCAGTGGGCAGCCATTTATGCTTTGGCGCCCAGGGAGTAGTTGGGGGTTTGGTGCCTTGCTCAAGGGCACATCACTCATGGTATTGCCAGCCCGAGACTCGAACCCACTAGGAATCAAACACTCTAACCACTAGGTCACGACTCCCCACAATGGTGGACAACTGTGCATTTTTGAATGAACTATCCCTTTAAATACATGGAAAAATATATTGTCTCATTTTCCTTTAAAAATACCTAAAATATCTTAAATAAATATGCATTCACTTAGTAAGGAAAATTAACCAATATGTTCTTGTCTTTTTCTGCTCAAAAGGATTAAAACCGACTTTGATTAAAAAAAAAAAAAACATCTGTCAGTTCAGTGCAAAATTCTCTGTTTTTCTTTAATAAAAAATGTTCGCTTTTTTTTTTCAATCATCAACTGACTTAATGTTGATCAATTTGAGTTGAAGTCTTGTTTTTTTAAGTCTTGTTCCACACTTAACTCTCACACTACTGCAGTTTTGGCCTCTAAAACACTGAAGTATTCACATGCACTGCACGTACATATTCAAGTTTTTAGTGTTCCTGTAGCTCAAGTGGTAGAGCATTGCGTTTGCAAGCGCAATGTTGGGGGTTCAAATCCCAGGGAACAGATGTTGGGAGAAAATTGTTAGCCTGAATGCAATGTAAGTCGCTTAAAGCGTCTGCTAAATGCATAAATTTATTTATGTTTATGTAATAAAGACATTCAGACAAATATAAAACAAAATCTTTGCATTTTTAGGCTTAGGATTTAATGTTTTTTTCCTTAAGGTGAAATGTGCATTTGGTGTAAACATAAAAATGTGATGCTTTACCTTAAATGCATATTTGATCATTTACAGTTTCACATTTAGTTAATTATATCTCCAGGTTAAGTTGATGTTAAATGTGAAATGCACATGTAATCTTGTTTGTGTGGTTAACATTTTGACAAATATCAGATGTACTTTAACCTTCCCATTGTGTTGTGGTCAATTTGAACCACACACGATTTTCAAACTGCTTGAAATACTGGTTATAATCTATTTATTTCTTCTTGAAATTTGGTGAATAATACACATTTAGGCTCATGAATGTGCATACAAAGTTGTGTTTCGGAAACTTTTGTGTTGGGTTCATGCAGACTCCCCCATTGACCCTCATTGGTTTCCATTTTGCCCAAAATCAGAACTCTGAAAAAATGTATTATTGTAGTTTGTCAAACACTAAAATTAAATAAAAAATAAAGAACATGAGAACATAAATACTTAAGACTCTTAAGTAAGACTCCTAGTTTTCTCGAAATTGAGACTCATCGTCTGAAACATCATTCAAGGAAAATTAACTGTTTCTTCATCTATTTGGGTTTGACAGTTAATAAATCAGTTAAAGATTGTCTTTTATGTTTAGTTTTTTTTTTTAGTTTTTTTTAGTTTTTTGGATATCAATTACTACACTAAACCATTTTTAGCCACATGTTTTGTAAAAAGGAAGAGAAAGTACAAATATTACACCAAGTACAGGTATTGTTTAATGCTATTCACCAAGTAGTCATTTTGTGTTTGCACAGCTAATTTAAACAAAAAACAAATATTGATCCCTAACACAATAGAAGTGACAACCCCAAGACAGACGAATCCAGTTTTTGAACACAACATGAAGAAAATACCACATATGCTCATCAAAGGCCATTGTGTTTGTATTAAATTCTCCATCTGGTTCTGTTATTTTGTCTGGGTGGTGGTCTCATCCAGTAGATGGAGCTGTGCTCCTGATCTCGGGAGGAGAGAGAGGGGCCAACCTGCTGATGGAGAGAAGAACGGGACACGTCTCCGCTGCCGCCCACTCCAACAGGAAGCAATCACCATCTTTGGTCCCTCATTTTCTCCGTGCCGACCAGCAAAGGAGACTCAGTGATCTTCTGAGGCTTGTCATTTTCCTGCCGGTAAGTGGGCGGCAGTTTGGTTGAGTTGGTCACGCAGGGGACCTGGACGTCCTGCAATCCAAGCAGACGATAGACTAGTCTGTGGCCGCACATTCTTCAACTCCTACAGACGCTCCTAAAATATCTGCTCAGACAAATCACATTTACATTTCTTGCACACACACACATGCCAAGGGTCACTGTGACCCATCAAAGCACTGCAGCAGCTTCAGGTGTGTGTTATTGCGCAGTTTGTTTTTACACATGCAGACCTGTGACACTGGTGCAAAAACAGCTGTATCTATAGACAGGAAAAGAGGCAGTTTTATTTAGTTTCATGCTGTTTAGACACCCAAATAAAGTCACATGCTCAGTGTTTTGTTCTGATGCAGTGCCACTTGACCGGTTGGTTTGCCGGTCTGTTTTTGCCAAGCTGGTGTCCAGCTGTTCAGTCTGATGCCCCAAAACCAAATATAACCATCAAACCAGACCAGTGAAAACCAGCTAAAGCCAGATAGGACCTTTTTTTTCCCTAAAATTTACATTATTTTAATCATTTTGGTCCAGATTTTTTTTTTATTTTTTTTTATTTGTTCCACTTTATATATGACAACAACATATATTATACTATTGGTACTTCAATAGTAAACTGCACATCTTTGTCTTATGTTCCATTACAAATATCATAAGATAGTAAGTACCATTTGAGTTGATGATTAAAACAAGAAAAATACCTCTCAGCAGGGTAAGAATTTTTTTAATCATTTTTTCCTTGGTTTAAAACAGTTTTGATCAATTTGAGAAATAAAACCACTTAAGATATTAAGATATGTTTTCTGAAAAAAGAAGCACAAAAATTAAGTTAAATTATGACTAAAACAAGAAAAACATACCTGTCATTGGAATAATAAAAAAAAAAAAAAAAAAAAAAGAACAAAAAAACGTTTCTATATATTTTTTTCTTGGTTTTAAAATAAATTTGAGAAGTAAATTTACTTATTAAGTATTGTTTTTCTTAAAAATTCCAAAACTTAAGTTAAATTATGATAAAAAAAAAACCTGTCAGAAGATAATTTGTTTTTTTGTCAAAAATGTATTCTTAACTTAATTCTGATCATTTTTAAGAAACAAGAATTAATATCTAAGTCATTTTGCTTCTCCGGTTAATGTATCTTGATTTAAGAATGTTAAGATATTTGTACAATAAATAACCCCCCCCCCAGTGTATTAATTAACAGAAGTGACTTCCTATGTCTTTTAGACACCTAAATTATACATTAAATGATCGCTGGAAGTGTTTCACTCCACATCTCAGGAAACTGATGGAGAACTTCTACAAATATGGCCTGTCAACTGAAGAGGAAGTTGTAATTGCATTGTGGGTAAAACTCCCCCATCACCACCTCTTAAAGCAGAGTTTATAGTTCATAATTTCTGCTTATTTTAATGCTGTATAGTCCATAGTGTTAGGTGAGTCTCTGGGGGACATAGTTCGATGACACAGCAATGCCTATAGGCCGTGTGAAATGAACAGTCAATAGAGTTTGCACCTTCATTAATCACACCAAAACACTAATGGAGCATAAAGACACCACATTGTGCTACTACTAGTTATATCAGAATCCAATTTTGAATTCCTAATGTTGTTAATGATGGAAAGAAAGTTTTATTTCCAGAACTGTGTGAGCGGTGTTTATCTTGAAATATCAAAATAAGGATATAAGGTAACATCCTGTCTGATGGCATGGGCATGATGGAGTACGTGGTGGTGAAGAGGGGTATTTATAGCAGCTTTCAGAGTGCGCATGCTAATGCTGATCTCTTCAACTCTACATTTCTGGCTCATAATTAGAGGTGTTTAATTTGTGGGTACTGATTGTACTTCCTGTGCTCTCTATAAAAGGCCCCGAGGGCTGGACCAGGCTTTTTGGATATCCGCTTTTTGAGGGCTGTGGAACGCTCCGGTGCTCCTGTAACCCAGGAATGGCTCGAGGTCAGTTTTCCCCAGAACCAAACCACAGTGTGACCACACTGGATTGTGCCACAGACCTTGGTGGGGGCATTGTGGGTAGAGAAAGCTAGTGGTGCATTGTGTTCCGGAGTTTATTTTTCCTCGATGTCTCAAAACGATCTCTTTTGAAGAGCTTTTTATGCGGAATACGCACTGCCGGGCAGCCAGTCTGCTAATTACCATGATAGTCTGTCGATTTATGCATGTGTGTGCAGGACTGAGAGGGTGGGAAACATTTTCAAACAAGGGGGATTTTGAATGCAAATACCAAAAAAATTATAATTTTCATGATTATTGTATAGGTTTCTGCAGGTCTTAAAATGTCTCAATTTACCCTGCATAAATGAAGGCCTTAAAAAGCACTTAAAATCATAAAATCATTCCATTGCATTACATGTTGCTTGCATTGTTAACAATTAATATAATACATATTTTTGTTTTTGCTCCAATACAAGTCTGTAAACATCCTTGATTCAAGATGTATTTGCTTGAAAGCAAAATGAAGTTCTGTTTTCTGAGAAAACAAGTGATTCAGTGTTTTTTTTGAGCCCATATGGAAGATATTTGTTCTTTTTAATCATAAACTCACTTCATTTTGATTAATTTAACAGAAAACAAGACTCCTTGTCTTCTGTTGTTGTTTCTTCCTAAGTAAATGTATATTGATTTAATAACACATTTGCACTGGAAAAATACTAAGAAATAAGTTTATTATTATTTTTTTTTTTTGCAGTGCACTGCAAAATGTGATCATGTACAGTTAAAGTTTTTTTCTATGTTGTAGTGGTTGGGGCAGAACTTTTTTCTTTTTCTTTTTTTTCTTTTTCTTTTTTTTCCTTTTCAAAATGTAAAGTGTTTAAAATACAACTCACTGTGTTCCTTAATTTTTCATTCAGTAAGCTATTATCAAAACTTAAGTTGTTCTTTTAAATTGTATTAAAATTCTATTTAGAATTTTGAATGGGCTCTCTTGCAGTTCTTAAGGAGGAGTTTGATCTGAATTGCCCACAATAAAAAAATTAATTTATTTGAAAAAAATAGTAATGAATATAATGTTGTTCGGTATGGACTAAACTAACAGTATCATGAGAGCTATAATAGTAATTGCACAGATTGTCATATTTACACACTGGATCCTGCTGCAGACTCGAGCCAATAATCTAATTGTATTTATGGAATGTGATTAAACTCATCATTTAATTAATTAAATGTTATTTTCTAAGTTTCCTGTACTTTGCATTTCCTGACTTGTTTTTGCTTGGCAGGGAGACTTTTTTTTTTTGCTTTTACTTATGAATGGAATATTGATTTTGCAAATAACTTCGAAGTTTTGCATTCAGAAAAAGTTAGATTTTTATTTTTTATTTTATTTATTATTATTACTATTTTTAATGCTTAATATTTGCCTAGGATATTTTTCCCCGCCTTTCTGCTGGCAGTGCTGGGAGTGATCTGTGCCGACGCCATGCCAAAATGAGTGACAACGTCCCAGTGCTGCAATGCAGTAAATCAATAGCGGCTCCAGCGGACAGATGCTCTTCACCTGTACACCAGCAGAGGGCGACAGCGGCGCTGCTGTTTGTTATGCGGTAAGGAAATATTTCTATTCAAGGGTACACCAGATTTTTATGCATATACTCTTGTCAGGTTCAGAGGAAACAGCATGGAATATTTTAGAGCAGAGATACCCAAAACAGGGCCAAAGTTGGCCCACTATGTAATTTCATAAGTGGAGGGAAAAATATAGAAAAAAACATGCCATTGAAGCACATCTTCATTTATATATTTTTTTAAATGTTTTGTTTTTATTTTTTACTTTAAAATTAAAAAAAGTGAATTTGATTAAATAATGTACATTTATAAAATCAATAAAAAATGTACTTATATATAATTGTTTTATATATATATATATTTTTTACGTTTCATTTTCATTGTTTAAATATTGTTTCATTTTTATTATCGTTATTATTAATAATATTTTACATTTAATACATTTCATTAAATATATTAAAAGGTTTGGGCCCTTCTGCTTTATAGTGAAACAAAACCACTAAAATGATCACGGAAATCATAAAATCCAGTGCTAATGTTTAATGTTTGTGCTTTCCTGTAGGATGATGTGATTAATTATTTAATAAACAATTCATTCCTATCTTCATATAATTGTGATATTAATAAAGAAACATATTTTTTGTTTTGTTTATAAAATATTAATATAGTTATTTTTCTTTAATAGAATCAGAATCAGAATCAGAATCAGAATGAGCTTTATTGCCAGGTATGTTCACACATACGAGGAATTTGTTTTCGTGACAGAGCTCCGCAGTGCAACATAACAGCGACAGAACAAAAAAACACAATAAGGAATAAAAAATACAAAAAAATACAAATAGGTGGGTAAGGATTGACAATATACAAATTGACAATGTATGGCAGGTATATTAAAAAGAGCATTTATGTATGTACATGTATATTATGTGGAAAAATTGTAACTGTACGCTAAGTATGTGTGTTTGGATAAATAAGTGTATGTCTATATAAATATAAATATAAGTAGTATAGTGTGTTCCATGTATGTACATGTATATTATGTGCAAAAGATTTACGTGTACGCTAAGTATGTGTGTTGGATAAAAAGTGTAGTGTATATAAATATAAATAGTGTAGTGTGTCCCACAGTTATTATCAGCTGTTCATAAGATGGATTGCCTGAGGGAAGAAACTGTTCCTGTGTCTGGTCGTTCTGGTGCTCAGTGCTCTGTAGCGTCGACCAGATGGCAAGAGTTCAAAGAGGGAGTGTGCTGGATGTGAGGGGTCCAGAGTGATTTTAACAGCCCTTTTTCTCACTCTGGATAAGTACAGTTCTTGAATAGATGGGAGGGTTGTACCGATAATTCGCTCAGCAGTCCGGACTACCCTCTGTAGTCTTCTGAGGTCCGATTTAGAAGCTGAGCTGAACCAGACAGTTACTGAAGTGCAGAGGATGGATTCGATGATGGTGGAGTAGAACTGTTTCAGCAGATCCTGTGGCAGGTTAAACTTCCTCAGCTGGCGAAGGAAGTACAACCTCTGCTGGGCCTTTTTCACAATGGAGTCAATGTGAATGTCCCACTTCAGGTCCTGAGAGATAGTGGTGCCCAGGAACCTGAATGACTCCACTGCAGTCACAGTGCTGTTCATGATGGTGAGTGGGGGGAGTGCAGGGGGGTTTCTCCTGAAGTCCACGATCATCTCCACTGTTTTGAGCGTGTTAAGCTCCAGGTTGTTGAGACTGCACCAGACAGCCAGCTCTTTAACCTCCTGTCTGTAAGCAGACTCGTCACCGTCCTGAATGAGGCAGATGAGTGTGGTGTCATCTGCAAACTTCAGGAGCTTGACAGAGGGGTCCTTAGATGTGCAATCGTTAGTGTACAGGGAGAAGAGCAGTGGGGAGAGAACACAGCCCTGGGGAGCTCCGGTGCTGATTGTACGGGTGCTGGATGTGTATTTTCCCAGCCTCACTAGCTGCTGCCTGTCTGTCAGGAAGCTGTTGATCCACTGACAGACGGAGGTGGGCACGGAGAGCTGAGTTAGTTTGGGCAGGAGGAGGTTTGGGATGATCGTGTTGAAGGCAGAGCTGAAGTCCACAAACAGGATCCTCACATAGGTCCCCGGTCTGTCTAGGTGTTGCAGAACATAATGCAGTCCGATGTTTACTGCATCGTCCACAGACCTGTTTGCTCTGTAGGCAAACTGAAGAGGATCCAGCAAGGGTCCAGTGATGTCCTTCAGGTGGGCCAGCACCAGTTTTTCAAATGACTTCATGACTACAGACGTTAGAGCCACAGGCCTGTAGTCATTTAGTCCTGTAATTTTGGATTTCTTTGGGATGGGGATGATGGTGGAGCGTTTGAAGCATGAAGGGACTTCGCACAGCTCCAGCGATCTGTTGAAGATCTTTGTGAAGATGGGGGCCAGCTGGTCAGCACAGGATTTCAGACAGGCTGGTGTAACACAATCTGGGCCTGGTGCTTTTTTCCTTTTCTGCTTCCTGAAGACCTGGCGCACCGCATCCTCGCTGATCTGTATTGCAGGTGTGGGGGAGAGGGGGGATGCAGGAGGTGTGAATGGTGAGAGCGCTTGATTGGAGAGGTGTTCAGGGTGGGTTGCAGGAGTTGTGAGTGGTGTGAACAGTTGTTTGGAGAGGCATTCAGGGTTGGTTGCAGGAGTTGTGAATGGTGAGAGCGGTTGATTGGAGAGGTGATCAGGATGGGTTGCAGGAGCTGTTAATGGTGTGAACGGTTGTGTGGAGAGGCATTCAGGGTTGGTTGCAGGAGCTGTGAATGGTGTGAACGTTTGTTTGGAGAGGCATTCAGGGTTGGTTGCAGGAGTTGTTATTGGTGTGAACGGTTGTGTGGTGAGGTGTTCAGGGCAGGTGATGGGTGTTCTTTCAAACCTGCAGTAAAACTCGTTCAGATCGTCTGCCAGTCGTTGATTTTCCACAGTGCTGGGGGGTGGTGTCTTGTAATTGGTGATCTTCTTTAGGCTTTTCCACACTGATGCGGAGTCGTTCGAAGTGAACTGAGTCCTTATTTTTTCAGAATAATTCCTCTTTGCCACTTTGATCTCCTTTTCCAGTGTGTATTTAGCCTGTTTATACAAGACATTGTCCCCCTTCACGTAAGCATCTTCTTTGGCCTGACGGAGCTGTCTGAGTTTTGCAGTGAACCACGGTTTGTCATTGTTGTAATTTAGTTGAGTCTTGGTAGGAATACACATATCCTCACAGAAACTGATATATGATGTTACCGTCTCTGTGAGTTCGTCCAGATCAGTGGCAGCAGCTTCAAAAACACTCCAATCAGTGAGGTCAAAACAAGATTGTAAATCCTGCTCTGCTTCATTAGTCCATCTTTTTACAGTCCTTAATACAGGTTTAGCTGATTTTAGTTTCTGCCTGTAGGTCGGTATAAGATGAACCAGAAGGTGATCAGAATGTCCCAAAGCTGCTCGTGGAACAGAGTGAAATGCATCCTTTATTGTTGTGTAACAGTGATCCAATATATTACTGTCTCTTGTGGGACAAGTAACATGCTGTCTGTATTTTGGCAGTTCACGGGAGAGATTGGCTTTATTAAAGTCCCCAAGAATGATTAAAACAGAGTCTGGGTGTTGTTGTTCTGTCTCTGTGATCTGCTCAGCGAGTTTCTGTAAAGCTGAGCTCACGTGCGCTTGAGGAGGGATGTAAACACTAACCAGAATGAACGAATGAAACTCCCGCGGCGAATAGAACGGCTTGCAGTTAATGAAGAGCGTTTCGAGATTTGAGCAGCACGTCTTCTTTAACACAGTTACATCTGTACACCACCGTTCACTGATGTAAAAGCATGTCCCGCCGCCGCGCGATTTCCCCGTTGATTCTGCGTCGCGATCCGCTCTAAACAGCTGAAAGTCCGGCAGATGGAGCGCGCTGTCCGGTATGGTGTCATTCAGCCAAGTTTCCGTGAAACACAGAGCAGCAGAGTGGGAGAAATCTTTATTTGTCCGAGAGAGCAGAAGAAGTTCGTCCGTTTTGTTGGGTAGAGAGCGGAGATTTGCCAGATGGATGCTAGGCAACGGCGTTCGAAATCCGCGTTTTCTGAGTCTCACGAGCGCTCCCGCTCGCTTTCCCCGCCTGCGCGTCCTCTTGAAGCGTGTGATCAGCGCAGCCGCTCCGCCGACAAGAATGTCCAGCAAAACATCAGAATAGTCGAAAACCGGTGAAATATCGGGAGATGTGTGTTGCCGAATATCCAGCAATTCGTCCCTGGTGAAACTGATTGCAGGAATATAACTAAAGACAGGACAAACTAACAAAAACACAAAAACAACTGCAGAGCACGTCACGGAGGCAGCCATCCTGTATCGGCGCCACTTCTAATATGACAAGTTCTCACAATCAGATCTTCAACCGCACAGTTAAGTGAACTTAGGAGTAAATGTTTTTTATTAATAAGTTAATTTAATATTATTTAGGTCTTATATTAATATTTTGTTATTTTATTAGACATTAAATGTACTTTATAATACCAATGACCCTCTTCACCTGAACATAAAATAAATTTTCCCTTTGTGGCTTATGAATGACATTGCAGACAAATTCTGTCATTGACATTTTTAGCAGTCCCAAAGGAAAACCCGTATTTGTCTTTAATTTCAAACACAATATAGACAGTGGCATGACTTTTAGAAATATGAACTGATTCAACTGTTGCTTTAATAACAAAGTCTGTTTCTCCATTCAGTGATTCTTATGACTATATTCTATACTTCTCTAGGGCTGCTTCAGTATACTAAAATAATCTTTAAGAGAGAGTTATTTCTCTACTACGGGAATGTCATGTTGGCCCTCTGTTGGTTTTAATTATGATTAATGAATGCATTCCAGTTACTGTCTCCATAATGATTTTATTATGTAAATGATTGCTGCTGCAGTGGCTATATTGGCACAGGGACAGAATCAGTGTTGTGGACGAGTCACTGCATTTTTGTGTGTGTGTCCCCTCATCAAGCAAATTACCCCGATCCACTCATCTGCCCACCAAAGCCCCAAACACTTGTTTCCTCCATTGCTGAAATGACAGAACGGAAAGCAGCGGATACACCCACCTTACGCCCGCATCAGAGTCGGTGACACCATTCTAGTCTGTAGGGAGTGAGAATGTGTAAAGTGGTGCAAGGATGTCCAACAGAATGCCGTTCATTCCAGGGCTGGGCAGAGGAAGCCGGTGCTGGTGTAGAGTTCAAGGGAATGCTGGGAGACCGCTGGGGTTGTGTTTTGTTGACTCGGCAGAAACCCTCCGCTTACGTCATTCTGCTTTTTCTTCATCACTCGTCAGAACGAAATCCTCAAAAACCGGTCACTTTAGAGCAGCCCATTTCTGTGCAAACATGTTATTTTGGCAAGATCTGTGAGCAGATGATGGCAGTTATGCTTTTTAAAACAATTTTTAATAACAATGTTATTATCAAAACTCCCAAGTTCTTAAGGAAGAATTTGATCTGAATTGTCCACAATAAATATTATATTTGAATGGAAAAAATAGTAATGAATATAATATTGTTCTGTGTACTAAACTAGCAGTATCGTGAGATCTATAATAGTTATTGCACAGATTGTCAGATTCACACATTGGACCCTGCACTGCAGACTGGAGCCAATAATCGAATGGTATTTATGGTATGTGTTTAAGCTCATTATTTAATTAATGAATTTTAATTTGTAAGTTTCATGTATTTTGCATCTGCTGACTTGTTTTTGCTTGGCAGGGAGACAAAAAAATATTGCTCCCATAGACTAGAAAGTTTATGATAGCCTTCAGTCGGTAATCAAGGTCTCTTGATTATCAGTTGTTGCTACTCTCTGACTTGTCTAAATATTTGAGAAAAACTAAAATCATTACAAATCCATTTCTAGTACTTACTGGTGTTTGTGGAGGAATAGTTCACCCAAAAAAAAAAAAAAAAAAAAAAATTGAATTACATTACTGGCTCTCCAGTGTTTCCTCTGCAGTGAATGGGTGCCGTCAGAATGAGAGTCCAAACAGCTGATAAAAACATCACAATAATCTGCACCACTCCAGTCTCGTTTGTAATAAATCCATAATGAAGACTTGTTAACTTTAAACCATTGCTTCCAGCTAAAATACAAGTCCCATAATATTGCTTTCTTCAAGTGTCTAATCTGAATCAGGAGAGAGATATGCACAGATTAAACACTTCTAAACAAATATGATTCGGGTGTGGGAGGACAGAAGGGGACAGAATATTATGTATTATAAACTTGTATTTTGCCCATAATGATTTAAAATACCTTAATGATGGATTTGTTTCTTACAAACATGCAGCTTTTCACTACAAAAGACATTAACTGATGGAGTGGATTGGACTGTTGTGATGTTTTTATCAGCACTCATTCACTGCAGAGGATCCATTGGTGAGCAAGTGATGTAATGCACCATTTCTGTGCAAACAAGTTATTCCGGCAGGATCTTTGAACCGAGTAGCAGCAGTTTTGGTTAAGATGATGGCAGTTGTGCTTTTTTTAGATGAGAGTGCATATGAGGATGATCCATACTCAATGCTTGATATCACGCTGAGAAACAGTGACTCATGTAATAAGAGGTGAGATGGTAATATAAAATGACTTTGCACATTTCAGCTCATTAGAAAAAAAAGCAGACACCATCAGGCAGCTCTCAATCAGAGAAACAAAACAAGCTTAAATCCCTGGGTTCAGAACTCGATCAGCAAAAGTAAAGTGACCTCTGTTTTTAAGGTGGACAGAAATTTTACCTGAGTCATTGTGCTGTGAGTTTCAGCTGTGCTAGTGTGCGCAGAGTTCTGCTCTCTGCAGGGGTCAGGTGTTCTCTCTTGAGCTCTTGTCAGCTCATGAACACACTGTGCTTTTAGTGCTGTTCTTGCAGCTCAGCCTGGCACACAAAATCCCTGCCACAACAGGAACTTCACTGCAGAAGCCACTTTACATCACTAGTGGTCACTATATATATTTATATATATATATGCATGTATATATAGTACCTAGACACACACACACACAATTCAAAATTTTGGGGTCAGTAATATTATAACTGTTTCTGAAACATTTAAAATTACTGTAACATAAAAACTGTAATGTACTGTAAAAACTAATATTGTGAAATATTATTGCAATTTAAAAGAACAGTTTTCTACATTAATATATTTTAAAATGTAATTTATTTCATGTGAAGCAAAGCTGAATTTTCAGCATCATTACTCCAGTCTTCAGTGTCATGTGATCATTCAGAAACCATTATAATATGATGATTTGGAGCTTAAGAAACATTTCTTATTATCAACGTTGAAAACAGTTGTGCTGATGAATATGTTTTTTTGTGGAAACTGTAACTAAATTTTTAAATATATATAAACTGTTGTCATTTTAGTGTTCTTTATAAATTGCTTAATTTTTATTTTTATTTTGAATGAGCTTTTATTTTTTACATTTTCAGTTTTTTTTGTTTTTTTTAATTTTTATTAGTTTTAATATTTCTATTCAGCTGTATTTCAGTTCACATTGTTCTTGCTAATTAAAAGTGTTAATTTCTTTCTTAAAAAAAACAAATCTCACTGACCCCAAACTTTGGAATGGTAGTGTGTATGTATGTATATATTGATTATATTAATTTGATTTTATAATCATTTCAATTGTGAACTTTGATTTTATTTATTTATTTCCCAATAGTGTGCAGCATTTGTTATAGCTGCCAATTTTTACATAAGTGATTTGTCAATTAATATGTGCAAAAATGTCTCCATTCAGTTTCTTTGTGAATTTTAAGAAACCGTTGAACTGTTGAAATGTGACTGAAGGCTTTTCCGTGTTGAATTATTGATCATCTATCTCAGCAAGATCACAGGGCCTGACTCATATCCATCTCTGCCATTCCACTGGACACTTTTACACCCACTGCCAGCTTTTTTTTTTTTATCCCAAAGTGCCATCATGCAGATTGTTTTAATGCTTGGGCACACAGCTTGTTTTTAATGAAGAGCTGGAATGCAATGCAATCTGAAATGCAAGTTAAAAGAGAGCATCTGCTGCAGGGTTTTCTTCAGCAGGATGTGGATGGGTACCACCACGCAGCTGCTCTCCTATAGAGAATGCCATTTGAGCGCAGTGTTAAATGTTAAACGTCCACTGATGCTCCTGATGTCATGTGTGAGTAATTCTCTCCTGGATTTCAGCGGCTCTCCTCAGCTGTCGTTTCTATACCGCCTAAACCCATGTTAATAAAAATCTAATTGGAAGGGTTTGAAATCGCAATGGATCCAGTTTCATGTGACAACCCCGCCTCGCACGAAGCCCCATTCAGTGACGATATCCTTCAAATATATAAAGTGCTGCTAAATGTTCTCCCTATAACCTCAAAAATCAAGTTCAAAACATTTAATATATTCATATTCGCCATTAGAAATGGTTTAATTTATAAATCAATCATGGCGCTAGCCACAGGCTGTTGAGTCCTATCTCAGGTAAACTGAAGTGAAGTGCAGCAGATGTTTAGGTGTGCTGTAATCTGTCTGAACTTGAGATGCAATGACAGTTGAATGTGAAATGTCTGCTTTGATCTTAGTTTTGCTGTCTTATCAACATGGACGTGTGGGAATTGTGTGAATTATGCCACAGGGTGGATTCGTTGTTCTGTGCATCAGCTTTAATGTATGCAACCAGATTCATGAGTGCTATTAAATCAGCCTTGTCATTGTGATTCTGACAACATCAGCAAAACTGTCCCACTTTTTTATACACTACTCTATGTGTAAAAACATCCTTATATGTCAAGGCCCTGCGGTGACATCAGTGATAGGCCTATTGATTATGCTGCTTGGGTTGGTGCTTAAGGGGTCAGAGGATATTTTGCCACTGATTTGAGATTTCTTTGCTAATTAGACTGTCACTGTTTAACAAGAGCTGTAAGCATTTTAAAGACAGCTGATGACTACTCAGCTACAAAAGTTCATGTCAGGACTTTTCATTTTATTGCTATACATGCAATTCTTTAGTTAACCTGAATCACAGCTGTCAATCCTAAGTGGGGATAATTAGTTGAATGAAGTGTTATAAGGAGTAGTTTTTGTTTTATATTGTCCGAATTTACTGTATTAATATAAATGAATTTTCAATATATATATAAAACCAGATAAAAGTTTTCAAATGTGTATATATCTCAGTTAATATATATATATATATGTATATATATATATATATATATATATTTTTTTTTTCTTACAGAAATTAAAATAAAAAATGTAATGAATTAAAATAAATTTCGCTTTTTTACCTTTATTTTGATTTAACTGGAAAGTAAGTAAAATTATAGTAAAAGTATAAAGATGCTTTAGTAAAATTCTATATACACATTTTATGGCATAGTACATTGTCCTGATATGTGTTGATTTAGAATTAATAATTTATTTTTGTTCCATATTCCAGAGGAACCAGTCAACTGCTGAAATAATTGGCGCTTTCCACGTTGCCAACAACAGCATCGCTACAATCTCTCTCTGCGTACCTGGAGAACCGCGCAACGACGCGCAGCATCTGCTGACGTCCGGACATTGCGCACGGTCCGAGCATTCTTGAAGGTGCGTTTTGCACATCATCATCGCCACGAGATCCAGAGAGGCAGCCTCCCGGAAGATAAAAACCTCAGGCTGCGCGATGCACGAGACGCGGAACGTTTTGATCGGCATGCATTGATGGAGCGCAGTATCCCGGAATCAGATCGTTGTGTAAACTTCCTGCACAAACAGCCTGTGACAGGGGTGCCATTGCTCTCCGGTGACAAGTGCACTGTTTTTATACTATCCTTCTAAATAAGGAAGCAGGGCTGTCAGACATATGACCACCGTCCCAATTTGGGCGCTGCCAGAGTGCCCATCGCATCCCATGATCGCGCGCAAGCCGTCCAATAAGGCTCAGCATGCGACCCCCATTTCACAAGTGGAGTGACAGCAGCGTCCCATCATCATCAGTCTCTCCCGTTCTTCCTATCCGCTCGCAACTTTCTCCCTCCCGCTCTCTCCTCCCCCCTCCCCTAATATGATGTCATATAAGGATGAGGGTGGCTTCTGAGGTGAGATAGGGATTTTGTTGAGAGGTATTCTCCACGACTCGAGGCTTTGGAGCTGCAAAACATGGTCATCACCACCTTCTCCACCTCAAGTCGTGTCTCCGCGCTCTCTCCCCGTTCTTCCGCCGTTCTCATCTCGGGCCACCGTCGCATGCCCGAAGTCCTGACCTGCCTCGCTAAATTAAGCCTGCACCACCATGCCGAGGGAAGAAAAACTAGAAGAGGGGTATTTTTAGTGCCATTAATTTTGACCACGTGCCCCGAAGGTAAACCCGATGGCCATTGCGCAAAGGCTCCTCATCAGTATGGCCTGCGAGGCCAACGCGCAACACTGGCCAAGGACTGCTGTTCTGCTTTTAGGATTGCTCCTAGTTGGGATTGTGTCCTCCAATCCGCTTCCGAGTAGGACTAATAGGACAACTTTACTGGAGAAGCAATGGGAGAGCCTCTTCTCCCGCTCCGTGCTGGGGATCTCTGGAGAGAGACCAGAGGCGAACTGGGAGAATGACTATTTGCTGGGTATTAAAAGAGTGCGGAGGCTGTACTGCAATGTAGGCATCGGGTTTCATCTTCAGGTCCTCCCAGACGGCAAGATAAACGGTGTACATAATGAGAACCAGTACAGTGAGTTCACGGAATAATGCAATAATTAATTGCGCAGAGCTTTTTATTCTTTGCAAGCGACACTTGTCTTTGGAGGCAAATACAAATCTATTAAAACACAAACACACACGCAGTATCCTGTAGTGCTAAATATCTGCGCTGTGCTTAAACATGACATGAATGCTGGGACGGATATAGATGCCAACTTATTTTTACACCGGCTCCTTGTGCGGCCCAGAAGTACTTAGAACATGCACGACTCTCAAAAAGTGCGAGGCATGTTCGTCTTTCGGAAATAATGTATAGTAGCCTATTGGCGCAAGTGGCCATTTGCGCATCCACTATTGGCATCTGCAGAGGTTCCACCCACCGCATGCCTTGTTGTTGTAAGTCACGCGGAGCCGCTGTATTGTGTGTAACATGCTTGTTCTGTTTGATCAGGTCTCATAGAGATCTCCACTGTGGCCAGAGGAGTGGTTAGCCTGTACGGTGTGAAAAGCGAGCTGTTTGTCGCAATGAATAACAGAGGAAGGTTGTACGGAACGGTAGGTGTGCGCAACCGTGTCGCCTTTCTTTCTGCCTGCAAATGCGACGAGGCTTTAAATCCCCGAAAATCGAGTGCGTGTGTGCGTGTGTGTGTTTAACAGGTGATACTTCCATTGTGCGTTTTCAATTCATGACCCATGCATTTGGCACGTGAGGAAGTCGCGCGACTAATAATAGTGTTTACGTCGTGTGCTGCATTGAAAAATCCATGCCTTATAAATATAATGTGCTCTGGTTAGTTGAAGCAGTACGTTTGCCACAGTTCCACGGCTTTTGCAAATTATAATTAAGCAGAGCATTAGACCCAGGCACAGCGCCAAAGTGGCTTGCAAGCACGAGTAAAAAGGTTTATAATAACTGTTTGCAATTAGCCTAAACTAACGCCTCATTCTTTTATATCAGCTGGTAGCTGTAGGTTATTAGTAGGAATAGACACATTCTGCGTGATTGCAGTTTTCATCTTGTTTTACACACTTTCTGGTAAACTGGGACACTGAGATATGGGAAAATGTACATATTAACCTAAATTCACTGTATTTTGTGTTAGCGTGTATATAAAAGTTCCCTTAATAAAATATGTGTGCATAAATTGAAATATTTTGTAGAGCAGCTTCTAATTTACACATTGTTTTGAACTGTTAATAGCTGTAGTGATTATGTAGTTTGTTCTTTACACAAATTATGTGTGATTTAAAGAGCCTGCAGGTTTGAAGGGTAAATGATACACTTGGCAGTCTGAAGTTAGGCACAGGTGTGACAAGCGCAGTGCAACACTGGTCCTTTGGGGCCCATGAGAGCACGGCAGCTCAATCCAAAAACTGCAGAGCATTACATGAGCATCTTCTGGAGAAGCAGAGATAAAGTAGACACCACAGGCCTGTCTTGCAGTGATCATTAAAGTGTGTTTTATTATTTTTATTAAAAGGCTTGTTTAGCTCAGGTATTAGCATCAGATTAATGCTACAGGTTTATTGTTTACTTGAAGAGCCAGACTCACCTGAAAGACTCTTAGCAAGTTTGTTCAGTATTTTGACTGTTAGGGTTAATGAGAGAAACTGATCAGTTCAAGATGTTATGTATTTGCACTTAAAGTCATGTGCAAAACTGCTGTTATTTGCTCAAGTTGTTTGACTCACTAAAAGTCATTAAGGCAAAAATAGTTGTGAATTGCAGGGTTATATCATAGCGAACTAAAACTAAAAGCACACATACAAAACATATTTGTAACTTGAAATAAAATAAAATAAAATACAAAAACCCTGAAGCTTATTTTATTTCAGCTATAGATGCCAAAGAAAAATTTGTAATTTTCATTTTGTAATTATATAGGTATAATTGAAACTATGTAGCCATATATAAAAAACCCTAACACAACAAAATCACTTAAATTTTAACCAAAATTAAAATGCAAATGCCAATTACAAAAATAAAAACTTATAAAAAAATAAAAAAATATAATAGCATCTGATACCTAAATAATACATAATTTCTTATTTTCATTTAGCTTGATTGATGTACTAAAACAATTTATAATAAATCTAATAAAAATTACAAAAAAAACAAAACAAAAAAATCACTTAAACTTCAACCAAATTTAAAAAGAAAGTGTTTATATATAATATTATAACTGCTATATGATTATAGCAGATTCTCAATACTAAAGTAACAGACATTTTCTCATTTTGATTTAAATTGATGTACTAAAATCAAATAAAAATTCATAAAATATATACAGACATTTAAAAAAAACAACTTATAAAATTTTTTACTAAGATTGTAACTAAACTTAAAATGAAAAAAAAAAATCTTAAATCATAATCAAAAAATCATCTCAGTGATACTAAATACAGATGCATCTGACTGAATGTTGGTTTTCACATTCCTTCTGTTCTCCTTCTTTCAGGCTACCTTTAAAGATGAATGCAAGTTCAAGGAGACCCTGCTGCCAAATAACTACAATGCCTACGAGTCCTCCGTTTACAAGGGATTCTATGTCGCTCTCAGCAAACACGGCCAAATGAAGCGAGGCAACAAGGCCACCACCGCCATGACAGTCACCCACTTCCTCCCTCGAATATGAGCAGACTCTGGCAATACTTCTTCATTTGCACTGATCTCCCAGAGAGAGCTGAAAACTGACTCACAAACATACAATCAACTGCAAGAATATCACCAAAATAGTACTTATGCTGTTTTTTTATATGTATATTTGGATAGGTCAGCTTTTTATTAGGATTTCTGAATATGTTATCCGTCGCTGCTTACTTCTTTTATTTAAATATATGATTGATTATGGATGTGGAGGCTCTCCCAGCCTTCCCTTCTGTAATCAGGTGCTTGCCAAGAATCAAACAGACTTTAGGATGGATTATTGAAGTCCTCCACTGCTTTTTACAGTGAAATTATGTTTTTTATTACCTCAAAGAGCTACCTAGATGGTTTAAAAGAATGCACGAAGTTATGCTTGTTATTTTTAGTTCCATCTGAGCCGACACAAACATAACAGGTATTTTTTTTTTATCTTTGACTTTATTTTCTTTCTGTTTTTCTCATGCTGTGGGGTTGTGTGAGCACTTATAAGGAAGCTGATCTCTCTTGCTGCATGTCACGCTGAGGTGCCTTGGCATTCCCACGCACTGTCCCTTTAACATGCATGCTCTGAACGCCCCGGGGTGTCAGAAATAGGGCTGATATGTTGGCCAGGGCCCCGCGGGGACTGTCCCACAAGGGCCCCAGAGAGGGGCGAGGGGGATGGGTGTGCATCTCTGCTTTATTTTACTTTCCTCTAATTAGAGAACGCTGCATGAGATGCGAGAGCGGCTCGTAAACACTGGTCATCTCTGGTGTTCAGCATCATCTGATGTTGACTCAGAAATTAGGTGTAACTTTAGCCCCTTTCACATGCTAATCACAGTAAATTGCCGTAAAAATTACCAGAATTACTTTTCCAGTAAGCAATGGGTTTGTAGTGGTAAGAGACCATTCATACATCAGTACCAAATTACCGGTAAACTCTGTGGTGTCAGTCATCGGAAATAACGCAGTCATTTTTCTTCATTGGCTTGTATGTGGAGATGTGTTTTGGTTTAGCTATCTTTTCAATTTGATAATTTTTTTTACTTCTCAGTGACAAGCGTAAGAGGATTATTATGGAAACCATAATTTTTTTTCTTCCACACAAAAAAAAGGTAATTGCATCTTTTTATCTCTTTTTATATAATATAGACGGTTTTTTCTCTTATTAGCGAGTTTATGGCTAGTAAACATTTCTCAATTCTGAGAAAAATTTTTTTATAAAAAATTCCAAATTGTAAGATTTAAATACAATTGCAATGAAAAAAGACAGAAATTTGTGAGGCAAAAACTCTGAATTGCGAGAAAGTCCGAATTTTGAGTTAATTCGCAATTTGAGAAAACATTCTGTGAAAAAAAGTTGCAATTACATTTTTAATTTTTTTTTGTTCCCTGCCAAACAGGTTTCAATAAATAATCACACAGAACATGTTTTTACTCTTATAAACACAAAATGCTACACAATAGTAACCAAAATGCTGCTAGAACTGACTTACTGGTATTTTTAAAAAAAGTTGCCACATGATCTCTGAATTGTAATTTACCAGTAATTTTCAGTAAAGATGTGTGAAAGGGGCTATTATCTTTTCTAGTCAGACCCCTACTGGAGCTTTGAGGCTGTACATTTTATTTCTGAACTAGACTGTTTTTGCAATCAAAATGGTTTTTTTTTAAAGAAAAAAATAAAAAAATAAAATAAAAAGTGAGAAATCTACTGGGGAACTGATGCAAGCGCACACTGAGAATGTTAAACATGGCTGGTTCAAATATATTATTGCTTACCACAGGTTTGCCTGAACAAAAGGAGCACTTGAAAATAAGCTTGAAGTGTTGCTGTGAATGAGAAGGTCTTCTAAACCAATGACAATACTGTAAATACTGACTGTACACTGAAAACGCCAGTAGCCCTAAGCTTTGTTGCTTGTTGCTAAAGGCACACTGCCATCAATGATGGTATTTGATTCAAGGGAATATGTTTATTTATTTTTGCTTCTGGTGGGAGTGTATGTGTGTGCACCTGTCCATGTGGATGCCTGTGTGTGTGTGTGTGTGAATCCTGGTCAAGTAGGCAGTCGAGTCATGCTCTTTCCTGTTATTGCAGAGGCATTGCAGTGACACTCGCCGCTGCTGCTCTGTGTTAATGTAATTAGGGCAGACGCCGTGTGGCTGCCAAACTGAGGGACGCTCACTGTTTTTTATGATTTTGGTATTTCTGCCTATGTTTGCACCAGTTTCTGTCACCAAATGTGGCCCCACCCTGTTCTTGAACCTTTACCTCATTTGGGATTTCCAGTCAAAATGTTTTTAAAAACTTGCCTTTTAAAAATAGCTTGTAAGCAGAGGTGGAAAGAGTACAAAAATATTCTACTCAAGTAAAAGTACCATTACATTAATGAAATTTTACTTAAGTATAAGTAAAAGTACCAGTCTAAAAAATCCACTCAAGTAAAAGTAAAAAGTAGCTCATTTAAAATTTACTCAGAGTAAAAATTACTTAGTTACATTTTAACCAGTGGGAGGGAGTCAAAAATGGGACAGGCCAAGAGTGTCAAACTCAGTTCCTGGAGGGCCACAGTCCTGCACAGTTTAGATTTAACCCTAATTAAACACACCTGATCCAGCTAATCTAATCATTTAGGTTTATTTGAAAACTACATGATATGTGTGCTGGAGCAGGGTTAGGGCTATGGCCCTCCAGGAACTGAGTTTGACACCCCTGGGATAGGTCTATTAATCTCAAACTAGTTGTTTTTAATTAAAGGAATCAGTTATTTAGAATAATAAAACATTTGGGCTGTTATCTGGCAAATCAGTATCAACAAACTCATCTTTTAATGCAGAGGAAATGCAAAAGCTTCATCGGACGTGGCATTTAGATGTATTACACTGTTTAGTGCAGGACAAGAATGCATTTAACTTGCAGTTACAAATGCATGAATAATGTTTTGATATGCCAGACATAAAATGTTGAATACTCATTTGAAATTATAAAAGCTTAATTATAAAAAAAAAAAAAAATCAAAAGATACTTTAAATGTGAAATTAAAATGGCCAGTATGTGTCAGCAAGTCACTGTTAATAAGTGAGTCATTGCGATTGAACCAAATCATTTAAACAGTTGATTCATTCAGAAACGAAACACTGTCATGTTGCTCAGAGATGCAAAATTTTGCTTTGGTGGCTGTGTTTGGAATAAATTTTTGTTGTAGAAATAGAGCAAAAACAATGGCAATATGGTGTCTAAAACGCAAGTCTCTTAGTTTACTGTCCTGTTGTAAAAAAAAAAAAAAAAAATATATATATATATATATATATATATATATCAGTGGCGGCTGCTGGACTTTCAAAGAGGGGAAGCTCATTTTCGGCCTACATTATAACCCTCTGATGGTCTTCATTTGTAGTGACACTCGGGGTCTTTTTGACCCCAGACAATAACATTTCATTTTGTAATAGTAAAATATTTAAATTTTTTACAAATATAATTTTACTCTGTTCATTTATGTTTTTACTAAACTTTGTACAGTTTTTGGAGGATTTAAATCTTTTACATTTCTATAAATAAATAAATATTTATTTAAATAGGCTTTTTTTTACAAAAAAAGAAAAAAGCATTTCAGGTAAAATTCACTTCATAAAAGACCCAGATTTCTAACTTTCATACATGGGGATACCATGGATAATTTTATAAGGTTTAATGTAAGATTTTTGCCCATTTTTGGGGAAATTCAGTTTAAAAATTGTAATAAATCACTTTAACCACTAGATGGCTATAGTGTGTGTGTGTGTGTGTGTGTGTGTGTGTGTGTGTGTGTGTGTGTGTGTGTGTGTGTGTGTGTGTGTGTGTGTGCGTGCGCGCGCACATTTTCAATCTGTCTTAGTTACCAATTTAATTTTGTGGTGGTTCTGCATTTTACAAATATCAAGAAATATTGCCGCAGTTTGTCTTTCGAATACACTTGAGAAATCCGCGATCATGGGACTGAGCGTGAAACAGCTTCGCCGACTTCTTATGGTGCAGACCGCTGTCAGTCAAAAGGAGATCGACAGATCCTCCAATCATCACGCGGAAGCCCAGTCTTCATTCACCTCCAGAGACGCTGAGCGTCCGTGGGCGGGACATAATCGTAGCATTTATCCAATGACCGTCTAGCTTCGGAGCACTGAAAAAAACTGTTCAAAGCAGCCCCATCGAAGTCAATGGACGCTCGGCTTCAACAGGGAAATGCACTGTGACGCTACGGGAATGTATGAGAAGAAAATCGAGTCAGCCGACATGTAGCTGATTACAATACATAATACACAATAGTACATATTTGACCGTTGGGTTTTTTTTACATTAGAGGGGAAGCTGAGCTTCCCTTGCAGTCTTAAAGAAATCCCCACTGATCTATATATATATATATATATATATATATATATATATGTGTGTGTGTGTGTGTGTGTGTGTGTGTGTGTGTGTGTGTGTGTGTGTGTGTGATTATGATTTTTAGAGGAAAAGACAGTATTCTTTGTGTGATTTTGATTCTAAATGATTTTGATTGATTTCATTCTAAATGCATTTCAACAGACTGAATCACACAGTGAAAGAACACTCTAAATGCGCGCGTACATCATTAAAACAACAATTATGATATTATCGCAGACAATATATATCGCACACTCCGCACCAGTCTTTTTGGCTAATTTGTGCAAAACCTCTTGCTAAAATGTCAAAGCATCATTTTAACCACCAATGCAATGACGCAATTATTTAGCTCACCTCTATATGCTTACGTGGGGTTGATGTCTTGTCGAGATTTTATAAGCTGCTAGTTTGGTCTCCCTAGGCAAGCACAGCATACAAAGCATAATAGAGCATACATATGGCCAGGGGTTCACTTCATTTCCTTGAGTTCAACTTCAGAATATGACGGGGTTTCGTTTTCAGCGGTGTCTGCACCACTAACGCCTGTTTTGTCGTCTGCATCTTTCTTGTGATTTTAGCGCCAGTTTGCCATACCTTCCAGGGAGCGATTTTTTTTTTTACTCAGTAATTAATGTGTTTTAAAATGTAGCGAAGTACAATACTTCAAACAAAATATACTTAAGTAAAAGTAAAATTACAGATTAAAAAAAATACTTAAAAAAGTAGAAGTACACAAAAAAGCTACTCAATTACAGTAACGCGAGTAAATGTAATTCGTTACTTTCCACCTCTGCTTGTAAGTCTCTCATTAACACTGTTTTCACCAAATCTTGGATTTAATCTTTTTGTCTTGACTTGTTTTCTTTCAATTGGCACAGGTTTTTATTTATTTCTAGAACTGATTGGTTGTAGGCCTCATTGATCTGAGTTTATACACCTCAGTTTTCGAGAAAAAAAAAGCATTTGTGGATCACTTTGGCACTGGTCACTCAAAAGCTGAGGTGCATAAACTCAGATCAATTATTCCTATTGTTTGTTTTTATTTTATTTCTATAGCACAATTTATTTCAAGTTAATAAGAAGATTAAATCCATTATTTGGCGATAATATAGCACAACAAGAAATCTATAAGCTAGGTTGTTCATTTTAGAGGTCGAACTTCCAAAAAAGTACAAAAATATTTTGGAAAAGTTTTAATGCCCTGTGTTAGCAAGTTTAGTAGGTTTTAGTCCAATGTGATAATATTAAATAGAATTTTCAAGAAAAAGAAAATCTCTATGGGTCAAAATGACTGGAACACAGCATGAGGGTTAAAGGGAAATCGAAAGGAATGATGCTGTTTTAGAAAAGAGTTCAATCTGTTTGGAGTATGTGGGGGTGGAATACCTGAGCAGAGGCCACACTGGTGACGTCTTCCTCACACATGGATAGTCTTGTAAAAGCCACGATGCACAGAAGCCTTGAGATTCCAGTAGTAGCTAGGGTTCTTTATGGTTTTCCATCCAACTTTAGTCCAAGGTCATAGCCATGGAGTTGAACTGGTCGAAAACGTCCGTCCAAGGTCTTGTTCCCTTTTCTCAAGTCCATTGTGGTCTCATGGTCATTTGTTTGGATCCATGCTGTATTGCTCTGTTGGGTGAACAAGAAATCATGCAGTTGGTTCCCCACACAGATTTGATTATGCGAATTTGCGCCGGACAACAGAAAGTTGCTTGGTTGTTAGCTGTGCTTCATGCATCTCTACACTAAATGGATCTTATTTTCCCACAATATTTTGGCTAAAATTTAGTCAGCATGAAACCAGAATCGTCCTTATTCAGTTTCTTTACATTGTCTTATTGTGCATTGATCTTATTGCGATTTATGAATCCACATTATTCCAAAGAAAAAAATTATTGTCTCTGTAATATGTTAGCAAAATGATAATCGGCCACTTATCATGATTAAATATTTTCTGACGGCTAAAATCAAGTTTCTAAAATTGTGTTTTTCCTATTATATATCTGCTTTCACTGAGAAGTTAATTGCAATAGAGGAGTAAAATGGGTTACTGTTTCATGTTTACTTTAAGCATCTGAAGCCAAACCATGAATCCAGACAAATCCAACTTGATCTCATGAGAAAACATATTTTACATGGTGGCGATTTCATATTAATGTAATTTGTACAAAAAAATGGAATAGCATGAAGCTTCACTCCTAAATCAAACCAACAGGTTGTATGAAAATGTACCAATACGAATTAGCCAGCAATTTGGCAAAAATAAAACAGCTATGAATTGCAGTGAGATTGTGTTGGGCAAATCTAGTAGTAAAATGACATTGCTGGGTTCTTCACACTCGTTTGCTGCTATAAAAAGAAGTGTTTGTGGGACTGGCTCCTTCCTCTAGCGCAGTGAATATATCAGGACAGACCTCTGCAGGACTGTCGCAGTACTTTAGGGAGACAAAAAAGGCTGATCATTTCTCTCCTCTGTTAAGCTACTTGTTTCGGGGTCTCATCTGTGAAGAGATGTTTCAGTGTTCAGGGGCATTCAGCCATTGCATTTGCAAGTTTCTAATGTGCCATTGAGGACTGTTTATATGCCTCAGAATTCATATCACTGTGAGTCCTAGTGAGACTTGCACACTTAAAAACAATATAAAAAAAACATTTATTGGACAGAAAAGTAGCTATTTAATAGCCATACAGTCACAGCTTAATTTAACGATGGCAATGCAAGCTAACATTTTGGCTTTTGTTTTGCAGAAGCAGGTAAAACTTTAGTAACTAAAGAGTAATGGGTTTGGCAGACTGGTACTAAAATACTGCAAGTCAACCTATATAGTGCTAATTTAATACAGTATGTCTTCTGAATGTGTTATAAAATCTCGAGCACTAATGAAGCATTAAGAATATCAGGGAGACAAATGAGCTGTTTCTTTCATTTGTGTCCTGATTGTAACAGCACCATCTTAAGTCTGTGAAGAATGAGTGATGTGCATGAACATTTGGGAATGGGAGCCATCTCATCTGCTGATATATGTCGCTTGGATTTATAGCAACAGCTGTAAAAATGTTCATTGGGCATAGAATATAGACACCAGTTTCCTGGTACACTCTGGACTCATGAGAAAAAAGTATGTGCATGAAGGACTGCAAGCTGTCACGGCTAAATCCTCCTCACACATGCAGGGAGGGTTTCGGGAATCTTCTGAGCAGCGGAGGCATTAGAACGGGATGCAAGTTCATGACTTTGCAGAGTCTTTGTTTTGAAATTGCTTTGTGTTTTGCTGATCCTGTTAACAGTGAAGACCCCGTATTTGTGAGGCGTCATTAATCATTTAGTGTGATTTTTCAGCTTTTTCTTTTCACATTTCACATTTTCCACTGCATACTACATAATTACTTATCTATTTTCTGTGCTGAAAATGGCATCCAAAAATGGTATGCAGAATTCAGTACTGACCCAGAACCATAAAGCAATTATGTTATTATTTAATTTTGTTTTTACATTATACACACATATACACATAAACTAAATTATATTTAAGAAAATATTACAAGAATATATTATAAACTATTAAAATAAATATATTTATATTATTTTAATTATTTATTTTAATAGTAATCCAGGATGTTGTGTGGCTGTCTTTTCTCTTTGTTTAAAAGTTTTGTATTTCTGTACGCTTCTGACTTAGTTTTGATTTTTTGTAAAGATTTTTTGACAGCAAACTGAGGATTTACTCATGTTTCTGAGAACAAGCGCTGATGTTATGTATAAATACAAATATATTTGAGAAAAATATTTTTTTCCTTTACTTTTCTACGTATGTGCTGTGCACAGCAGTTGAATCATATTCATGATGTCAATAAAACTATTTTCTTTACTTTTTTTTGTTTTTTTCATATGCATGTATATTTTTCAAATTTTAATTATGCTCAAAGTAGCAAGTACAGTAAGCAGTCATGCATTTTTTTTATCTAGAAATAACAGAATGTTACACTCATACAGGATCATGAACACAACATGACAACAGTTCAATAAACTACTCGCAAGTAATTCATAAACTTATTTCTCTGTCATGGTTATTTGATGTTTTTGTCTGATTCATATATGCAATACATGAAATCCCTTTAATTTTTTTCATAATGTTAAAAGTTATGAAATTTTTACCTTTTTGAGAGATAATTATTACTTCTAGCCAAAATTATGGTTATTGTTCCTGATATGAAACATTTTTTAAAATAAATAATATGATTATATTATTTTAATATATTATAAAGTAACAATCGGTAATTTATTATGTATGTTGATATATCATATTATATATTAGCCGATATTATATATGAATAATGGAAATTATTTCTTTTTAATATTATACCTATGTATATATTTGTCTAATAATTTTTTTTTTTTAATTACAACAGACCTGTTATTATTGTTTGCAGCTTTTGGTATATGTGGGTTTGCCTCTTATCATGCAACACATTTACTGTGTTTGTATATATATATATTCGCTCGAAATGAAATTAAATGAAATAAAAAGAAATGGTGTTACACACATAAGCTATACTCATGTTGGGACAATTTTTGGTGCGTTACTTGTTCGTGAATGAGTAACAAGTTCCCTCTGCTGGCCAACTTGAGGAAGTTCAGATTGGGGTCATACTATATTTCCATTATGTTGACATTTATTCGTCTGGTAGACGTTTTTATCCAACTCTCCGTTCAGTATATCATGCACTTAGTACATTATCAGAAAAAAAGGTACAAAACAGTCACTTGGACGGTACCCTTTAAAAAAGTATTAATTTGTTCTTTAAAGTAGGAAAGTAATATGAGACATTGTGGAGTAGATAAGGTAAAAAGATGTACCTTTTAACTTTTCTGTCTTAAGATATCGCCCCAGTAATAGCTTTGTACTTTTTCTATAGGTTAGGCCTATAGGCTATATCCTAAATATTTACTTATACACCATAGGTTGATTTAACATTTCAGAAACATTGGGAGACAACCAAATGATTCTCATATGCACAAAAACTATTAAAATTCATTCTTGTTTTCAGTTTTGTTTAGACACCAAGACGTCATAGAAAGCCAAAGCTGTGCCAAATTGACAAAGCCAATTATGGTTCACCAGTCAATTACCCTGACAACAAACAGAAGGTGGACATGTTGAATCCGCCTCCTCACATCCTCTGGCTCTGCGGGCGAGTGTTGCGTAAAGGAGTGGCACAGGATGCGTTTAAATAGCTGCACTCACCAACTTTCACGCATCACAACTTCTTCAGCACTGCACGCTGCATTTACGCATCGATACTTTGCGTTCTGTGAAGATGCGTTGCGCACTTTCCAAACTGCACATGCTGCGTTCTTCTGTCCTTGCGCTGTGGATCGCGACTCTCCAGGGATTCAGACCTGCGGATGCTGCCCCTAACCCCTCTCCCCTCCTGGGCTCCAATTGGGGGAACCCGCGGAGGTACATCCACCTTCAGACCACTTCGGACTTAAACAACTTCTATTTAGAGATCAGCCTGAATGGACACGTGCGCAAAACTACAAACCGGGGGTCCTACAGTGAGTATATACTTTTGACCAGCTTAATATCCATATTTAGGATATTAGGCCAGAAAAATAAAAAATCAAGACCTCAAGGAATCAATAAAAAAATAATGTCCTTCACAGCCCTTTCCTCTTTATATTCTGCACTCAACAGGTGTCATTTTATTGAAATCAGAGAGCAGAGACCGTCTGGCAATATTTGGAGTGAAAAGTAACCGATTTTTGTGCATGGATGCAGGAGGAACTCTTTTCACTTCTGTAAGTATTCATCTATTGTAAACAACAATTAAGTTTAAAATAAGGTGGCTATACAAAGTAATTTATAATCGTATTTAAGTTCTTAATATTAGTACGGTTATATGCAGTTTGTTCATAAAAGGGTGACTTAAAAATGATATCACAGAAGTTTAATGATAATTGAAGTTTTTTATTGTGAATATAGATTTGATCCATTAATTATAACGCTGATGTTTTTTTGTGAACCGATTTCAGATTTGCTTTTTACAGGCTATTTCATTCATGTAAAAAAAGTATGACGCTATAGATAAATCAAATAATTTTGATTCATTATTTAAATATTTGTACATTTTTATGTCTTTAGACGGTTTGTAATAAGGAAGACTGTCTTTTTCACCACAAACTTTTGGAAAACCATCGTGACGTGTATTACTCCACCAAGCATGGCATACTGCTTAACCTGGATGGGGTGAAACAGGTGTTCATAGCGGGACAAAACCTCCCCCAGTCGTCTCTCTTCTTATCCGAGAAGAACAGTGTTCCACTGGAGCGCCTGCAGCACCGGGAGAGGAGGAACCGGCAGGTGAACCCATCAGACCCGCTGAACGCGCTCCGGAACGGAGAGGCGTCGGACTCCAGAGCTGCTCAGGAGGACGATGGGGACTTGGACTTTGAGCCGTCAGAGGGTCGAAACATCTCCAGGGAAAATCTGGTTTCCCCTTCCGATGATGACCCGTGGGATCTTCTTCACGACACGAGCCCCGGCAGTCCCCGGATTTCAGCAGTTGTTGGATAAAGTTACAGATCCTCCGTGGCTTGACTGTTGAACCTCATCATAAATAAGTGTTTTTAAGGACATATATATTTCAAATCAATTTCACGTGAGCATTCTTAAAAGTAAACGTTCCAAAATAGGCTAAAGGTTTTTTTTTTTCCCCAGTGATGCCATTAAAGAACCATTTTTTGGTTTCCCAAATAAAAGTTATTAAAAGAACATTTCTAAGCGTGAATAACCTCTACTATAAAGAACCTTTAGTTCCTCCATAAAAACATATTGGAACCATCAGTGCCAATGAGGAGCCTTTAGTAGCTATTTCTGGAGATCTACAGGTTATTTAGGCTGTTTTGTCTCTGCATCTCACCAAACCTGAACAACCAAAACCGTTTTTTTTCATCATCATGAATTTGTCTTTGGTGCTGGACACCTCCTGTGGAAAACAGCCAGTGTATTTATTTATTTAATTAATTACATGTTTTATTTATGGTATTTATATGGTTGCTTTAAGTGTTAGATAGTATGCAGTGAAATGTTATACCCGTTTTAAATAAATACAATTTTGTTTATGGATTAAAGAAAATATGTTCTTCTATTTATTTGTTTATTATTTGTCTTCAATAGGGAAAAAGTAAGTATTTGATTCAAATACTTCATCTGTTTATCGCTTTTTAGTTGCTGAAAATCTAGCCGCTTTTAAACTGACTTTCCCATCATTAGAGGCGAATAATGAACACTCAGAATCAATCTGAGATATCAGTCTCTAAAAATAAACCTTTCCACATTCCGTTTTGTTTCCAATGTCAAAGGCAAAGGTGACTGCTTAAGGATGAAAGGGCAGAGTCAACCTTTAAGTTACGCTATAGACCTGCTTATGATAAAAGAAGATTTATTAGACTAGTTGATTTGAGGATTGTTAAGGAATTAAGGCAAGACACTGCAGGTGAATAAGGTAAACATTTTAATCAGCTATCCCCAGTTGATTTATTACAAGTTTTCTGAAGTTATTTTAAACATCCAAATGATGCATTGTCTTATTAAATGTGCACACATTTCTAGAATATTACAAAAAAAAAAATTAGGTTTAAAAAGCTTTTTAGGTAAAAAAGAAAAGAAAAAAAGGACATGATTTTTGGCTCAGATGCAATTAACTTGTAACAAACAATTAAATTGTGAATTTTGGATAATTTATTTTCATTAGTCTGAAAGAAGACATGCATGGATGCCCCAAACCTCAAAATATATAATAGGCCTCTAGCCTGTATCACAGTCAGACTTAATCTGCTTTTAACATTTATAAATCTGCTTATAAACATTTTCCCCCCAAACAAGACTTTAATTCGTTTACTGAGAGACAGTATAAACTGTTAGAAAAGCAACATAAAACATTAAAAACAAAAAACAATAACGTTAATTTAATAATATAATAATAGTTTATAAATGAAAGCATTTGGTGTGACGTATTCCCGCGCCCACGCTTAGCCAGTGCAGAACCATATCCGCAGATTCGAGATTCTTTGCAAAATGCACAAAAATCTTGTTCTAGGTTGAACAATTTTCGGTTTTCCTTTCATTTAATAATTAGAAAAAAATCTATATATTTTATCCACTACCTAGTGTCAAACTAGAAACACAGCGATAGAAAATGTTTTAATGAAATGTAAAATAGTGAATTTCAGAGATCGATTTCCTCCGTTTGTTTTCAGGCGGGTTGCGTTACATCAGCTCTCACCAAAACAACATTCATATAAAGCTTATGACACAGATGCAGACTTTCTAAGTGACCGTTATGTTTTTAAATGTACAGTTATAACAAATTATGATTGCTGGTTGTTCTGCAGCATAACGTTAAGTGAGTTAGATACAAAAGGTTTTTTAAAAAAAATCGGTAACGTTAGTCGTGTGCGATATATTCACAGGGCATAACTTGACGTTTTATTTTCTCTTTTGACCTAAAGAATGGACCGATCATCCAGGTGTGTATGTTTGTTTTCCAAATACGTCCATAATTTCATTACAAAATACATTTAATTTATACTTTGGTTCATGGTTGTCATGCTACTTTCTATATCTGTGTTTGTTGTTGGATCTGCATGATAGGTGTTTGTCTTTGGCATTTAATATACTGATACTTTCACGAACAATCACTGTGAATTCAGAAAACCTGAATATCAGTTACTTGTTTGAATCAGTCTGTTTTCTACCTGTCATCAGAGATAAGAAAGCTGTCAACTACGCAGTCTTCCAAGATGATGATGATGGTCAGAGATTTACATTCATAATATTACTTCAAAATGCTTAGAGCTAAAGCCAAATGTTTTAAAATGTTTACACGATTTTATGTGACAGATGAAGATTTTGCATGTGTGAAGCCTCCTCCCAAAAAACCTCGAACAGCCACCAAAGACCCTAATTCTTTGAGAAACCACAAAACTACAAGTGGATCTCCCGATGAAGTCGCTGATCTCACCAGCTCAGAAAGCAGGAAGAGGTTACCAAAAACACTTTATACCTAATCAGCTCAAATTCATCAATATCAAAATAAATATATATTGTTTACGGTGTAATTATACAATTATTATATTAGTTCTTTATAAAATATTTTTTCTTAATATGTTTATTTATTTGTAATTGTTACTTCTTTTTATTTAATATTGTTTTTGTTTTATTTGTATTACTTTTATTATTTTTTTATTTTTATGATAATTTGTTTTAGATTTTTGTTTATAGTTTATTATTTTTCTTTATTTAATCTGTGTTTATGAAAAAGAGATCAGAATTTTCTTATTTTTATTTATTTTTAATTGTTCTTTCTTTTTAATTTTTTTTTATTTTATAATGTTTTTGTTTTCATTTCACTATTTTTAATACATTTTTTACATTTCTATTAATATTTGTTTTAGATTTTTGTTTATTATTATTATTTATTCATTTAATCTATGTGTGTTTGTGAAAAAGAGATCAGAATTTTCTCATTATTTTTATTATATTTTATAAATAAAAGCAGTCTACTGGCTGAGTTATACTAGTCTGAATGTTGAGTTAACACAGTAAACAATATATATATATGTATGTATGTAATATCACCATTGATTCTTGACTGTTGTGTTCTCTCAGGACGTCTGTGGATGATAAACTTTATGACAGAGATTTAGAGGCAGCTCTGTTGTTATCATTGCTGGACTCTTCAAGAACACAGGACGGAGAGCCAACAACCAAAAAAGGTGAATGTACTATTAGCATAATGAAGCATTATAGAGTTCATTCAGATAGAGAGCTTTATTATACTGTTATTTAATGCCTCTTTGTGTTCTGCAGATGATAATGAAAGATCTCAGCCTCTTCAGTGTTCGCCACCGGTTCTTATACACTGTACTTCTGAGGGCAGCCATTTAGGTAGTAATGAATAATTGTTTTGTCTTTTACAAGGCCACAGGCTGATTCTGTATTCTTTGATTATTTGTACAGATTCTAAATACATATTTACGATGCTTTATTTGACATATTTCCATGGAAAGACCTCTAAAGAAAACTCCCTTGATTTTGATTCAGTTGGCGAAGGTCAGCCTGCTCCAGATTCTCCTCCAGTGCTGTCAAATTGTAGCATTGATGGCAGAAGTTTAGGTAATGCGGGTTTGTTATTCGTCAGATTTTAACAAATTAGCTTTTTTACTTATTTTTTATATATATATATATATATATATATATATATATATATATATATATATATATATATATAAAAACAAGACTTCTATGATTGTTACATTGGTACAATTTGTAATTTTCTATGCATATGAACCTCTGTTTTTACTGTCCTGTTTTTCAGGGCTGAATCTGATCAGTATAGACACCTCCCCTACCAGTGTTTCTAAACCGAAGGAAACCTCAAGGAAGCAGAGAAAGCCACTGCAGGAGAAGAAGGACAACAGAGACGATGAGGACTACCAGCTTCAGAACACACCAGGTGATCTGAGGACCTTCACGCTGTTCATTATTATGGGGCTAGACTCTGCTGCTGATGTTTTAAGTGCTTTCATGGTGAAATGTCATACTTCAGATACAAAATGTGGCCATTTGTTTAAGGTTGTCGCTGTTGCAGATTCAGAGAGTGATGCAGACTTCACTGAAGAAGATGAGAGTGAAGATGAGACATACACTGTGAAAAAGAAAAAGGCGGCATTGAAACAAAAGACAGAAAAAAAGGCACCACCGGCTGCGAAGAACAAGTCGGAAAAAAAAGACAAAAAGCCAACAAAAGCCTCGAAAGCTAAAAGCTCAGGTATTTTTTTTTTTCTGTTTCTAAATATTGCAGTCTGGTGAAAGATCATATCAGGTGTATAACATCTCTTTCTCTGGCAGCTCCCAGCCCAGCGATCTGTCGGAGTCCAGCTGCTTCTGTGTCTGGACTGAAGAAGACCCCCACTACTCCGCCTCTCTCTAAACCTGCAGTCTGCTCCAGTCCTGCAGGGGCCAGACTGCCTAAGTGGACTCCCCCTGGTGAGACTTAAGACTCAAACCATCACTGCAGTTGTGAATTTTGTCCAGAACAGCTCACAACAGCAAAAGTGGCCTCTTGTAAACTCTTTCTAACTCTATAACTCCAGGTCAGGTTGGTCGGAGTCCTGGTGCGTCTCAGAATGCACATGTGAAGTCTCCCGGACAGGGTCTGCGTTTAGGACTTTCCCGTCTGGCTCGAGTCAAACCCCTTCACCCTAATGCTGCTTCAAACTAAACAAGCTTGTTTTAAAGAAACAATGTCATCGAAAGGTTTTGGTAACTCGTAGTGCATGGGGCATATCTTTGTTTTCATGGTTTGAGAAAAAAGGTAAGAAGTCTGTTTTCAGAATGGATATTTTATACTGAAATGTGTCCAGAATTAAGACCTTTTATTCCTCACTTACAATATTATTTAGGGAAGAAATAACTTTTTTGTTTTGCTTTAAATATATGAATGTCTTTTTAACGGAAAATTGTATTAGCTTTGTAAATATGCACTTTTTGATAAATAAAGATTGTGTAATATACTAAAATCAGTTTTACCAAATATTCTGCATCACATTTCTTTGTTGCATAATATGTGCATCACTGGGCTTTTTTAAAACTGTCTGTAAATCTGTCATTATGCTTTATTAGGATAAACCTTAGGTGCATAAGCTCAGATCAATGAGACTGCGAAAAGAAATACAAAATCTGTGTAAATTGATTTAGGAAAAAGATTTAATCCAATATTTGGTAATAATATAGCATAGCAAGAAATGTATAAACTCAAATTGGGAGCACCACAGTACCAAAAAATATCAGTAAAAGTAAAAGGTTGTGACACCCTGTAAGAGCAAAGTCAGTAAGTTTTAGTCTAATGCAATAACATTAACTAGCAATTTTGGGGAAATGTGAAATGAAAGATGTTTTTGTACTGTAATGAAATATGAACCTCCTTGCATTTGAGTAGTGAAAGCATCTTATATTTGCTGTAAGTTAATGTGTTGTAATCCCTGAGTTAAATCTCAAGTGATGCCTCCATCTAGTGGTTAAAAAGAGCAATGTGTGGAGGAGAGGAGAAGAAGAGAAGCTTTTCCTCGCCACAGTTATATGGGGTGGACCATTATGTTTGTAGAGCTTCTTTTGAGCAATATGTATTGTGAAAGCATTGTGCAAGTAAAACTGAAAACCAGTTCATCAGCCCTTTCCTTTACAGAGTAACTGCAAACAAAAAAAATCTTATAGTTGGTTAAAAATATCCTGTGTAACTTGTAGGTCTTGTTTGCAGAACCAGAGTGTTCCCTCATAAATTAACTTGATGTGTAATACTGTGTGCCAAGTCTGTTTAATGAAGGTTTTCAGTGCTACATGTTTTTGTAAAATACTCAAAACCCCAAAACCTTTTGTGAACAGTATCACTAAAAAAAATACAGTGCGCATTGTAATTTTGCACTGCCAAGTATATTTGACTTTTCATAGTTTAGTGAAATTAATTTGGGTCATTTTCAAAAAAAAAAAAGTCATAATTATATATATATATATATATATATATATATATATATATATATTACATGCATTAATGACTGATATAACAGGTGCCATCCTTAATCATTAAATTAAAGCTAAATAACATTTCAAGTACGCAGTGTCTAACTCTACCAGGATTCAATGTCCTGGTTTTCTCCCTCCCCGTTTTCTTTTGATTAATGTAACCAACATCAGTGTCAAACACTCGGCAAACATTAGTTTCGCAAAAGCTTAAACCGAACAATGTAAACCAGTGCCAGCCTCACAGAGTAACTGACACCTGAAGACGGAAAACCTCAAGAAAACCATTCATGTGATCTTTGATGTTCCGATCATCATGAGAATAAGTTGTGTGAAGGGTTTGTTTCCAGTCTTGTCTGTCGCTGTGGTGTTTCTCTATATGAGCTCTGTCAAGTGGGAAATCCAAACTCAAGAGAAGCAGCTCCACCAAGTCCAGCAGAACTTCTCGTTACACAGCAAACTTCTTCTTGACAAGCTGGACAAACTAGAGGCTCATTTAATAGCTGTGGGTGAGTTATTTATGTTAAATAATGAGATCAGATGTGCTAAAACACTACTCACATTTAAATCTAGACTTAAAACTGTGCATTTATTGAACGAGCACTGTGCAATGTCCGAACTGATTGCACTATATTTTCACTTTTTTTTTCTTTAAGTGAACTTTTAATAACTGTTCACTTTGTTTCTTAATCTAAAATGGTCTATGCATTGCAGTCAAAACCTTCTGGAGCCATTTTTAAGAGTAAATAGTCTTCAGAACATTCTCTTTTGTGTTTCACAAAGGAAGTAAATAACTTGTTCTATCTGTGATATGAATGTAATCACATGAAAACAGATGTCTTTAGTCAGTCATACAAATGTTGAATGTTTTATTCATAGTCAGCCATGATAAATGTATAAAAACAACCAAAAGCTGTAGGACTATGGAGAAAAAGCAAGTAGTTTTCATCTGGTCATGTGATCTCAACCTGTTTGCTCTCTCCATGGAAATTTGATTAATGTTATAGGCTAGTGATATGACTTGACAAGTACAATCAAAAATATGAAAAATAAATAAATTACTGAGTGCACCTTTAGTTTAACATGTACATGCACAAAATAATGCCCCTTAACAGAGTGTCTATACACTAAGTGCAAATAGGCCGCCTTGTTGCCAGAGGCTGTTTACGCAAATCACACAAGACTTCTTGGTAAAAGAAGGTAAAACTTGTTTCGTGATGCGAAGAAAATTCTAGATCACATCAGAAAAGCATTTATTTTCAATGAAAAAGAAGGAAATAATAAAAAAGTTCATAATAAAATATCGTCTAGGGTTAAGGTAGGTGTATGGAGGTCTTTATATTGTTCCAATAAGGTGGCATCCATTTAATAATTTGAATTAACTGTAAAATTTACACTCAATAAGTTATTGCATACTTTTTCATAATGTACTACAGTACATTATGAGGTGCAGATAATTGCCACTATTTGCAAGAAGTAGTATAAATAGCAGAAAATCCTGCTATTTTAGCGTAGAGCTTTTTGACCTTAGTATAAATAGCATATAAAAAAAATTGCTGCTATTTGCACTTCGTTTAAATAGGATCTATTACTAAGAAAATATGGTATTTTCACTTAGTTTATATATAATTTATTGCTATTTGCACTTAGTGCAAATATGGTGGGTTTGTATTAATGTAATTTGAAGCTATTTTTGTTGACAATGATAATTAATATGAAATATTCTTGCAGAAGAAAAAAACCTTAAATCAAGAAATGAGAAGAAACCAGAGAAGAAATCACCAAAGAAGTTGTTCCCAAACTCAAATCTTTTCAAGCAGTGGACTGTTGAACTTTCTGAGGATGATCAGAGGAAGGCTGAGGATCTCTTTCAGAAATACGGCTATAATGCCTTCCTCAGTGACCAGTTGCCTCTGGACCGGGAGCTGCCGGACACTCGAGACCACAGGTGAGTTTCAGCGGTTTATGGACACGCTCTGAAATTCAAGATCCGTCTTGATGCATTCATCTATTTCTGTAGATGCATTGGCCGTGAATACCCCCACAATCTGCCCACCCTCAGCGTGGTGCTGATTTATCTGGATGAGGCTCTGTCTGTCATTCAAAGAGCCATTTGCAGCATCATCAACAGAACTCCAGCCCACCTGCTCAAAGAGATCATACTGGTGGACGACCACAGCACGAATGGTTTGTTTCTCTCAAAAAATCCCATCCAACCTTAGTCTCAGAAGCATATTGTTCACAAAATGAGTTATTAATTCTGTTCCACAGAAGATCTGAAAACACAGCTGCATGTTTATATGAGCTCCATCAATGAGAAGCACCCAGGCCTGGTTAAGATGGTGACCCATTCAGAGCAGAAAGGACTTTCCCAGGCCAGAATCTCAGGTTGGAAGGCTGCCACTGGGGATGTGGTTGCTATTTTGGATGCCCACATTGAGGTCCATGTCAAATGGTGTGAAACTGCTCAGCTGACTTAAGAATTAGTTGACTAGTTGATATTCTCTTTCTTAAAAAACACATGCAAAGCAGTGTTGTTTTAGGATTATTTATAAATTATGATAGTGTTTGTTCATATTGCGAATTGGCTTTTATTTTTTCAAGTTTTAGACATTTTGTTTGGTGTTTTGATTTATTGGTGTAATGGTGTATGACATATTTCTCAAGTACTCTCTCACTTTTAGGGCGGAGCCTCTACTTGCACGTATCCAGGCTGACCGTACACTGGTCCTGAGCCCTGTGTTTGATAAAGTCAATTACTATGACTTGCAAGTGACAAAGTATGGAGCCTCTGCTCATGGTTTTGACTGGGCTCTCTGGTGTATGTACGTGGGATTCCCACAGAAGTGGTACAATCAAAATGACCCTTCACAGCCAGGAAAGTGAGTGTGTATTGTTGGTTTAACATTTATACTGTCTGTATTCCACCCAAAATGAGTGTTACAGATCCTTCTGTTCTTTCTGTTCTCCAGGAGTCCCTCTGTGATGGGAATTCTTGTGGTTGATCGTCTGTTCTTTGGTGAGATTGGGACTCTGGATGGAGGGATGGAGGTGTACGGCGGAGAGAATGTTGAATTAGGAATACGGGTAATTCACAAATACGTTGATCATTCTCCTAATTAATTATACTATATTAAATTATAATTATATTACTGGTATGTTAAATGTTTGATTCTGATTGACTGATGGACGTTCAGTTATATTTTTCAATAAATGCACAGCTTATAGGCCTAGTTCCCCGTCTGTTGACCGCATTACAGTTCATCACTTTGCTAAATTATTACATCTATTTTGAAGCAAAGGTCCTGACAGCCTTTTACAGTAAATGAATCAAACCCTTATAGACACTGACCAAGCAAACAAATATGACTAATAATAGGATAAAAACAGTTTCGAAAATGGGCGAAAAGGTGGGGGCTGGTTGCGAAAGCCACACCCACCTAGCACGACGGCAGTGTCAGCAGCAGCAATCCACCTGTCACTCAAGTGGCCACGCCCTTAATTATGCAGAACTTTAAGGCTTAATCCATAAAGTATCCCACCGCTGCCAGGACAGCCTTTGGGGCAGCTGTGGCCTAATGGTTAGAGACTTGGACTAGTTACCCGACGGTTACTGGTTTGAGTCTCGGTGCTGGCGGGATTTGTAGGTGGGGGGAAGTGAATGAACAGCACTCTCTTTCACCCTCAGTACCCATGGCTGAAGTGCCCTTGAGCAAGGCACTGAACCCCTAGTTGCAAGCAAGAGTCTGCGCAGTAGAGATTTGTTTGGAGCCAGAGTCTGCGCAGTAGTGTGGTAAGGTGGAGCTGTGGTATCAAACTCCCGCCCAAGCTCAATCAACCATAACAACACACACCCTATTTTATAGCATCAAATCACTAGCTAAAATGAAACCAAAACAAACAATTTAACATATATCAGTGTGTTAATAGCTACCTTAAATGACCAAAACCATATTTCGGAAAATTGTATTAGATGCGTGATTTATTTTTTATTTTGACTCAAGGCCCATTCGTTTACATGTAGAGGGCGGGATTTATGGCATGTACTGCAGCCAACCACCGGGGGGGTGATCAGAGAGGTCTCAACTTCACTTTTCAGGAAGTGTGGGGCACACCTGCTACAACTATTGTTTTATAGAGTGTATGAGTTGAACAAACAAGAGTGTTTTTTGAAGGACAAAGTCTTGACAGATGTGTTGAAATAAAACAAATAAACAATGTCTTCTTTAGGTGTTGTAACCATGGTATAAGTGGAGTAATTGACTATTTGTTTACTAAAAAATAAAGAACATCTTCGGTATAACAGACTTTGGCCTCTTGGCCACATTACCAACTTAGTTGTGCATTGTTTTTCAATAATTTAACGGCAGTCATCAGCTGTTACCTATATGGTATATTTAAATGGTAGCTGCATAGTGCACAGTGTTGACTTTTTTTCATGTGTTTTGGTTCAGGTGTGGCTGTGTGGAGGAAGTATAGAGATTGTGCCCTGCTCTAAAATTGCTCACATCGAGAGGGCACACAAACCCTACATGCCTGATCTTAGCAGTGTGATGAAGAGAAATGCCCTCAGAGTGGCAGAAGTTTGGATGGATGAATACAAAATAAATGTGAACATCGCCTGGGGTCTTCCCATACAGGTAGATTTAATTAAAAGATTCAAAAAGTGAACAAAGACTAAAGAGAGATTGAGACTTGAAATCCCTAGATTTATGATCTGCAAATGATCATGTGTATCTGTTCTCTCCTGTTCCCACAGAACCATGGGATAAACATTGGCGATGTATCGGAGAGAAAGAAACTTAGAGAAAAGTTAAATTGCAAACCATTTAAATGGTACCTGGAAAATGTCTATCCTGACTTAAATCCCTTAATTTTTTTAGGTTATGGAGTGGTGAGTGAGATACAGTGCACTATTAAACAAGATAGTCTTGAGTGATCAGTTTTACAGGAAAAATTATGAAGGATTTGACCATTAATATGATGTCCTCTCTATCAAAACAGCTGATTAATGATCTGCAAACACGTTTATGTTTGGATAAGGGGCCACTTAAGGAGAACACTCCCATTTTATATCCATGTCATTTCAAGGGGTCACAGGTAATCTCATCTCATCTCATCTCATCTCATCTCATCTCATCTCATCTCATCTCATCTCTTCTCTTCTCTTCTCTTCTCTTCTCTTCTCTTCTCTTCTCATCTCATCTCATCTCATCTCATCTCATCTCATCTCTTCTCATCTCTTCTCATCTCTTCTCATCTCTTCTCATCTCATCTCATCTCATCTCATCTCATCTCATCTCATCTCTTCTCTTCTCTTCTCTTCTCTTCTCTTCTCATCTCATCTCATCTCATCTCATCTCATCTCATCTCATCTCATCTCATCTCATCTCATCTCATCTCATCTCATCTCATCTCATCTCATCTCATCTCATCTCTTCTCTTCTCTTCTCTTCTCTTCTCTTCTCTTCTCTTCTCTTCTCTTCTCTTCTCTTCTCTTCTCTTCTCTTCTCTTCTCTTCTCATCTCTTCTCTTCTCTTCTCTTCTCTTCTCTTCTCATCTCTTCTCATCTCTTCTCATCTCTTCTCTTCTCTTCTCTTCTCTTCTCATCTCTTCTCTTCTCTTGACAACTGTATTTTGGGCAATATTTGACACACTTCACTATCTCATCACACAGGTATTTTACTATACAGCAAATGGTGAGATATTTGCGCATCCCCTTCAGGCCCTTAAAAACAACAAGAACCGCTGTCTAATTGATCCCGGTTCAGGCAGGTTTCCAGAACTGTCCTGGTGTTCAGACCCTGAAAAACCAAAACACATGTACTGGGACTTCACACAGGTGAACAAATAATTTCACCCCAAACATTGATAGGGTGCATTGGTATAAAAAAATAATTTTCCTGTTTGTTTTCAGGGACAGGCCATACAGAACAGAGAAACCAAACGCTGTCTGGAGATCAGCGCTGAGCAGACAGGAAAGTATGAAAAGAACATTTTCCTTCAAGAGTGCAGAAACCAACACTGGAAGATACAGAATGTAATTCAGGACTTCTGAAATGCAAGATATAATCAGTCTATATAAACATATTTGAGATGCTTTTGGTCAGTGGGATCACAAGAAGGCAATGGTGTTTTAATCTGTCTCTTTTGACCACTTTTTACCACTTATGCTTTCTTTTTAGGGGAGGTCTATGGGTGGTTTTTTTTCTGCCCTTTTAATCTAATATTGTGAAATAAACTCATGCGATTTATATATGAAGGCAAAAGCAAAGTGACTATGGAAGATAAGAAAAGCAGCTGCTTTCATTTCTGATTTCATTATTGCTACTAGATCATTGTGCTTTATAAAAAAATTTTTACCTTCAACGCAAACATACGATTTTATACGGTGAGATTAAATACTGTCTGGCTTGCACGCTTCAACAACACATCCCACAATGTTTAACAATTGGCTCAGTGGGCAGGGAGGAAGTGATCTTTAGTGGCAGTTCGAATGCTTTCAGCCACATGAGAGTCTACACTATGAATGCATATTCAACTACCACCGAAAGTGGTCGGAAGTGGATGAGCTCAAAACGTTTCCGACCCCGTTTACACCTTTATTTAGTGTTGTCCAATTCTGATCAGATTGCCAAAAATGCACGTGTAAACTGGGCCGCTGTGATGGATCTTAATGTCACTGTTAGTCACTGCTGCATCAGGAAGTTGAGGACCCAGTTACAGGTGGCAGTGTCGACCTCCCACAACCTCAGCTTTTCCAACAGCTGTTGTGGAATGATCATATTAAAAGCCGAGCTGGTCAATGAAGAAGATCCAGGCATAGGTGTTCTTCCTCTCTAGGTGTGACAGCATTATTGGTGAAGATAGCATCCTCCGTGGATACATTGGTTTTATAAGTAAACTGTAATGGGTAAAGGTTAGCATACTGCATTCATTTTCATTCATTTTTTATTTTATTGCTTCATGGTAAAACATAAAACATTTCATTTTCTTCTTTAGATAATTTAAATACCCATGTGCAAAAGGGAGCAGAAAGAAGATAAAATCTTATAATATCTGTCGCCTATTCCAAAAGCAAAATAACCTTTCTTAAGCAGCATACAGCAAAAATTACACTGACAAAAAACAATGTTGGTTTAAAAATCAGCATTCATGCAGTATAATAAATCAGGCAATGCCCAGACAACAAAACAACAAGTAATCCAATACACGACCATGACCAGATGCTCAAAGTGCTCAAAGCATTCTACTACAATCAGCGGCAGAAGTTATTCTGGTAGGCTGGGTTTGGCATTTTTAAGACAGGTAGGCACTACTGGGGTACTTCAAATAAATATGTGACATCTAAGAGGTTCAGCTTAAAATGTTTGGGAAGCCCTGATAATTTAAGAGCTGCTAAGACTCAAGCATCCCCCGGACTTCACATAGGACATACAGTTTAGAAACTATATAGATTAATGGAAATGTATGTTTTATGAAATCATTGTATTTTACTTGAAAAATAAAATTCATAGTAGTTTGCCCTATTGCTAATAGCCCACTGTGGGGCATGTTGTCACAGAATGTCAATGTATATTAAAGAAATAGTTCAACCAAAAAATGATTCTTTCATCATTTACGATCTTCATTTAAGCCTTTCCATGTAAACCTTCTGTTGCAGTGACTAAGCATCAGTGATGCTAATCTTTTACACAATTACAACAAGCATGACAGGACTAATGACAGAACAACTGCAAATAACGGAAGATCATTTTCTTTCATCACACCATGACTAAAAAAATAAAAACTCTCTGCGATGATAGCCATATTCAAGTGATCAAATCATGAGAATAAGTTGTGTGAAGAGTTTGTTTCCAGCCTTGTCTGTTGCTGTGGTGTTTCTCTATATGAGTTTAATGAGGAGGGAAATTCAAACTCAAGAGAAGCAGCTCCACCAAGTCCAGCAGAACTTCTCGTTACACAGCGCACTTCTGCTAAACAAGATGAACAAACTGGACGCTCATTTACACGCAAAGGGTGAGTTTCTAATATGTTTTGCTTCAGTGTTGTTTTATATTTTGAGTAATTGATGAACACAAATTCTTGCAGAAGAGAGAATCCCAAAAGTGAGACATGAGAAGCCAGCAAAGAAATTGTTCCCAGACTCAGATCTTTTCAAGCAATGGACTATTGAACTTTCTGAGGATGATCAGAGGAAGGCTGAGGATCTCTTTCAGAAATACGGCTATAATGCCTTTCTCAGTGACCAATTGCCTCTGGACCGGGAGCTGCCGGACACTCGAGACCACAGGTGAGTTTCAGCGGTTTATGGACACGCTCTGAAATTCAAGATCCGTCTTAATGCATTCATCTATTTCTGTAGATGCATTGGCCGTGAATACCCCCACAATCTGCCCACCCTCAGCGTGGTGCTGATTTATCTGGATGAGGCTCTGTCTGTCATTCAAAGAGCCATTTGCAGCATCATCAACAGAACTCCAGCCCACCTGCTCAAAGAGATCATACTGGTGGACGACCACAGCAAGAATGGTTTGTTTCTCTCAAAAAAACCCATCCAACCTTCATCTCAGAGGCATATTGTTCACAAAATGAGTTATTAATTCTGTTCCACAGAAGATCTGAAAACACAGCTGCATGTTTATATGAGCTCCATCAATGAGAAGCACCCAGGCCTGGTGAAGATGGTGACCCATTCAGAGCAGAAAGGACTTTCCCAGGCCAGAATCTCAGGTTGGAAGGCTGCCACTGGGGATGTGGTTGCTATTTTGGATGCCCACATTGAGGTCCATGTCAAATGGTGTGAAACTGCTCAGCTGACTTAAGAATTAGTTGACTAGTTGATATTCTCTTTCTTAAAACATAACACATGCAAAGCAGTGTTGTTTTAGGATTATTTATAAACTGGTGAATGGGCTTTTATTTAAAAAATGTTCAGGTTTTTTATTTTTATTTCAAGTTTTAGACATTTTGTTTTGTGTATTGTCAGTTTTTGTAATATTTTTGTATTAATTTTAATAGGCTACTTCAAGTAATGACTTAACTGTCTGTCTGTAAACAAATTATTTGCTCAAATAGCCAAAAATCATGCTCTATCTTTTTATTTATTTATGTATATATTTTTTACTTATTAAAATTAATTTATTGGTGTAATGGTGTATGAAATATTTCTCAAGTACTCTCTCACTTTTAGGGCGGAGCCTCTACTTGCACGTATCCAGGCTGACCGTAAACTGGTCCTGAGCCCTGTGTTTGATAAAGTCAATTACTATGACTTGCAACTGACAAAATATTTAACCTATGCTCATGGTTTTGACTGGGCTCTCTGGTGTATGTACATAGAATTCTCACAGAAGTGGTACAATCAAAATGACCCTTCACAGCCAGGAAAGTGAGTATAAGATATAACTGAATTAATATGTTCTCAATTTTCTTAATCAGATTTTCGTAACAGATCCGTTATCTTCCTGTTCTCCAGGAGTCCCTCTGTGATGGGAATTCTTGTGGTTGATCGTCTGTTCTTTGGTGAGATTGGGACTCTGGATGGAGGGATGGAGGTGTACGGCGGAGAGAATGTTGAATTAGGAATACGGGTAATTCACATGCACATCAAATCGATTGAGCATTCTCTTAAATTATTAATTTATATTATACTTTATATATTATACTGTATTTACATAGTATGCATTGAGTTTTTCTTTCATGTGTTTTGGTTCAGGTGTGGCTGTGTGGAGGAAGTATAGAGATTGTGCCCTGCTCTAAAATTGCTCACATCGAGAGGGCACACAAACCCTACATGCCCGATCTTAGCAGTGTGATGAAGAGAAATGCCCTCAGAGTGGCAGAAGTTTGGATGGATGAATACAAAATAAATGTGAACATCGCCTGGGGTCTTCCCATACAGGTAGATTTAATTAAAGGGATAGTTCACCCAAAAAAGAAGATTTGATGTATATCTGCCTACCCCCAGGGCATGCAAGATGTAGGTGATTTTGTTTCTTCAGTAGAACACAAACTGAGATTTTTAAGTGAAACCGTTGCAGTCTGTCAATCTTATAATGTAAGTGGATGGGAATCATGGCTAAAACACACAATAAAACAAATAAAAAAAAACTATACACAAACAAAACCAAATGAAACCCTGCGGCTCGTGATGATACATTGATGTGTAAAGACACAAAACGATTGGTCTGTGCAACAAACTGAAAAGTATTTATATAGTTTTTTACCTCTGATTCATGCAATGTGCAAACTGTTCGAACTCTCCTATGTGAGTCCTCCCTAGTTTTATTGTATGTTTTATCCGTGATTCCAATCCACTTACATTATAAGATTATTATATAACATTATATAACACTATATGACAGTTTCAGTTAAAAATCTCAGTTTGTGTTCTACTGAACAAACAAAGTCACATACACCTTTGATGTCCTGGGGGTAAGCAGATAAACATCAAATTCATTTTTGGGTGAACTATCACTTTAAAAGATTTAACCCCTCAAATTCTGGATTTTAAAGCTTTGTTTCCACCGAGCGGTACAGTTCAGTACAATAGCCTATAGTACGGTATGCTATTATTTCCATTTACATTTCCATTGTCAGAAGTTGTGTTTTCGACCAAAATAGTGAACTGGTCTGTACCACTTTTTTGGGACCCTTCCATTGGGGTACTGTGCACAGAAGTCCAGTATCTAAAAGGTTGAAGCTAGACTTACTGCAGAACGTGGATTGGTTGACAGAGAATCATCACTTGCGCGTGCTACAAGGGGAATGACAACACATGGTGAATGAAGCGTCTCCTTCACTTGTTCCGCCATGCTGCTCATTCGTGTTGGGTTTGTTTACATCAGAGTGTGCAAACACAAAAACACACAGACAATGTCACGTTTTCGTCTTCGCAAGAGATTGTCGTTGATCACTACTTTCCAGCATACACCACCTATATAGAGTAAGGGTGCTGTTGGTGGTGGAAAAGGAAGCCATATCAGGGTGCACCATCCCGAATCATACTCTACTGTTCTATACTGTACTGTACCACAACGCTCGGTTTGAAACGAGGCTTCACATTACCAAGGTGTTCATTCTACCCCACAGAACCATGGGATAGACATTGGCGATGTATCTGAAAGAAGGAAACTGAGAGAAAGGCTGAAATGCAAACCATTTAAATGGTACCTGGAAAATGTCTATCCTGACTTAAATCCCTTTAATTTGTTAGGTTATGGAGTGGTGAGTGACATACAGTGCACTATTAAACAAGATAGTCTTGAGAGATCAGTTGTACAGGAAAAATTATGAAGGATTTGACCATTAATATGATGTCCTCTCTATCAAAACAGCTGATTAATGATCTGCAAACACGTTTATGTTTGGATAAGGGGCCACTTAAGGAGAACACTCCCATTTTATATCCATGTCATTTTATGGAATCACAGGTAATCTCTTCTCTTCTCTTCTCTTCTCTTCTCTTCTCTTCTCTTCTCTTCTCTTCTGTATTGAAACTGTATTTTGGGCAATATTTGACACACTTCACTATCTCATCACACAGGTATTTTACTATACAGCAAATGGTGAGATATTTGCGCATCCCCTTCAGGCCCTTAAAAACAACAAGAACCGCTGTCTAATTGATCCCGGTTCAGGCAGGTTTCCAGAACTGTCCTGGTGTTCAGAAACTGAAAAACCAAAACACATGTACTGGGACTTCACACAGGTGAACAAATAATTTCACCCCAAACATTGATAGAGTGCATTGGTATAAAAAATAATTTTCCTGTTTGTTTTCAGGGACAGGCCATACAGAACAGAGAAACCAAACGCTGTCTGGAGATCAGCGCTGAGCAGACAGGAAAGTATGAAAAGAACATTTTCCTTCAGGAGTGCAGAAACCAACACTGGAAGATACAGAATGTAATTCAGGACTTCTGAAATGCAAGATATAATCTGTATATATAAAAGCAGCTAAAGTTAAAAATGTCAATGCAGCTATTAACTGAAAGAGACTGTGTTGTAAAATAGTTTTGTGTTTTTTTACTCATCTACCCTATTCCTAATAGCAAGCTATAGGACATGTTGTCACATAATGCCAGTGTTTATTAAACCAAAAATGCATCCAATAATTACAATTCTCTCATCATTTACTGAGCAGAAAGTCCAGACTGTTGTTTTTCATAAAACAAAATTAAATCCATATTATATAGCACTGCTGGAGCATTTCAAATCTGTGTGGAGTCTTAAATCTGGGGCGATCTCAACCGGCTGACTCAGCCTAAAAAAGACGCTCAGTTGATGGGTGAAAGCTTATCATTTGCACGTGTTTTTAAGACTTGACAAAACATTCAAAATAGTTTAAAGCATTCAAACACAAGACGCAGAAAAACTTTTGCTCTTATAACAATAAATACATAAATAATTATGTCAAAATATCCGTCTTGGAGAGTATTCTTGAAAAAAACTGTTGGTTACGTCTTAAGTGAAAGTAAACAGTGGAGAAAGAAATCAGATGAGCATCATTATAATGGATGCATTGTCTCTTAAAGTGACCGCGCCTGATGTTAATCGGAGAAGATGAAAGAAAGAAAATCACTCTCTGCTCTTGACTAAATTACTTTGTAGTTTTAACAAGAATCCACAGTCAAACCAAAAATTATTTAGACACCAGATATATTTTTTATATTTGGGTGCAGGACACTATAGTTCATTTATGTAAGTGAGTATAGAAAAATAAAGTAAACTGTGACATACAGTATTATACCCAAAGATTCTTCATACAGTGGACTACCAGTAAAATTGATCAAAAAATTTTTTTTGGGATCAAACAATTATTCAGACACTTTGACCTGACTATATGTTTTGCTTAAGTGTAATTTCTTTAATTGCTAATACCAATTTTCAACACAACAGAACTGAACTAAATTAAGCATTGCTTGGTAATTCATCAACAAAGTATTTATAGTGGTGTAAATATTGTATATATTATAATAACAGTTTTGGTCGATTGTAATCCATTGCATACCTTTCTATCAAAGATATCTGGCATTATCAAGATGAATTTGTTCTGACACAGTTTTGAGTTCTTGTCATTTTAGTTCTATTTTCTACACTATAGCAAATAAACTGTGATAATTTGAGAAATGTTGAAGGTGTCTGAATAAATTTATATTTTTTTACATTGAAGACTATGCAGTTCTATTTCACCTATATTATTTGTTTTGTGTACCTGGACACCTACAAACTTACACCTACAAAAACGTAAACATTGTGTAAATAGGACAAATAAATAAGTAGAGCGAACATAAAAATTAAACAATTTCAAACAGGGCCCACTGGTACAACCTGCACCGGGGCCCCGCAAACCCCAGCCATGGCTGAGGATCTCTTTCAGAAATACAGCTATAATGCCTTCCTCAGTGACCAATTGCCTCTGGACCGGGAGCTGCCGGACACTCGAGACCACAGGTGAGTTTCAGCGGTTTATGGACACGCTCTGAAATTCAAGATCCATCTTGATGCATTCATCTATTTCTGTAGATGCATTGGGCTTGAATACCCCCACAATCTGCCCACCCTCAGCGTGGTGCTGATTTATCTGAATGAGGCTCTGTCTGTCATTCAAAGAGCCATTTGCAGCATCATCAACAGAACTTCAGCCCACCTGCTCAAAGAGATCATACTGGTGGACGACCACAGCACGAATGGTTTGTTTCTTTCAAAAAAACCCATCCAACCTTCGTCTTAGAGGCATATTGTTCACAAAATGAGTAATTAATTCTGGATGTATCTGTTCCACAGAAGATCTGAAAACACAGCTGCATGTTTATATGAGCTCCATCAATGAGAAGCACCCAGGCCTGGTGAAGATGGTGACCCATTCAGAGCAGAAAGGACTTTCCCAGGCCAGAATCTCAGGGTGGAAGGCTGCCACTGGGGATGTGGTTGCTATTTTGGATGCCCACATTGAGGTCCATGTCAAATGGTGTAAAAATGCTCAGCTGACTTAAGTATTAGACAATAAACTAAATATTTGCTCAGATGGAATTTGTCCTCAACATAAAAAAATAAAATAAAATAAAAATTGTTAGGTATGAGAGTGTATAAAATGTGAACAGTTTCTCAAGTACTCTCTCTTTTTTTTTCGTGTTTGATAGTGTCAGTGACTTGCAGATGACAAAGTATTTCATCTCTGCTCATGGTTTTGACTGGGCTGTCTGATGCATGTACGATAAGTTCCTACAGAAGTCGTGCTATCAAAACAGTCTTTCTCTGCCAGGAAATTGTGCGCGTTGTGTAATAATGTTTCTGAGATGTAAGTGACTCAATGTTAAATTCTTCTTGTTTCTCATTGGCAATCGTGCCGTTCATCTGATGTTGCTCAATTCTATTAAGAGTGTAACTGGGGTATGCAGAGTTCAAATGTTGTTATATTATCTATTTTTCATATTCACTCATAAAGTATATTCATTATGAGTAACAGATTAGTCTTTTGTCTGTTTTACAGGAGTCCCAAAATTCTTGTGGTTGATCGTCTGTTCTTTGGTGAGATTGGGACTCTGGATGGAGGGATGGAGGTTTACGGAGGAGAGAATGTTGAATTAGGAATGCGGGTAAACCACACTCAAATGCAAACATGTTGATCATTCTCCTACATTCTATACTATATTTACATAGTAGCCATGGTAAACTGTGTTGAGTTTTCATGTGCTTTGGTTCAGGTGTGGCTGTGTAGAGGAAGTATAGAGATTGTGCCCTGCTCTAAAATCGCTCACATTGAGAGGGCACACAAACCCTACATGCCTGATCTTAACAGTGTGATGAAGAGAAATGCCCTCGGAGTGGCAGAAGTTTAGATGGATCAGTACAAGAAAATGTTTCACATAGCCTGGCATATTCCAGTACAGGTATCATGAAAGAAATCCACTTTTATCATCTGTTGGACACAACCAAAGAGAGCCCTATTTCTTCTGTTGACATACATTTAATTCTTTGACAGGCTGACTTAAAGTTTGTCTACCAAACATTTGTGATGTGGATAGGGATATAGTTTGAACTTTGTCAGTTTTGCTTGAATAGCAGTTTGCTTATCATTAAACCAGTCAAACAACCAGTGCACATGTTCTCTTCTTCTCCCATAGAACCATGGGAACATCAGTGATGTATTGGAGAGAAAGAGAGTGAGAGAGAGAGGCTGAAATGCAAACCATTCTAATGGTATCTTGAAAATTTTGACTCTGAAGATCAGAAAATAATTGTTGTGTAACTGATCCCAGCTCAGGCAGATTTCCAGAAATGTACTCGTGTTCAGATGCTAAAAGTTTAAAGCAGCACAAAAAGCCTGGATAAATCATGACCTAGAAAGTACTTTTAATGCCAAAATATAAATATCTCTGCATGCAAAACCTCCTTGTTCAAATACATTTTAGGATATACCTGGTGTTTTGTCTTGTTTTCAGGGACATGCTATACAGAACAGAGAGACTAAACACTGTCAGGAGATCAGTGCTGACCAGAAAGGAGAATATGAGGTTTTAATTTAGGAATCGGATACAGTACCTAATTATATTATAATTATTAACTATAAAAAATATAGAAGATGATATAAATGCTGTGGACAAACCTCACAGATTAGTCAAAAGTCAAAGTCAAATAATACTTTTGACCTATAATACAATCAAAAAATACAACTTTCAAGCCCATTAGCTTTATAAGATAAGTAATCATAAAAAATACAGTCCTATCCTCTTCTGTTAGTCATGGTTATGAATTCTCTGCTACAAATTTCTTCCAATTTTCCTTCCATAAGGTCATCATAACTTTATCCTGTAGTTGTGGTGACAAAGATCTGTACCTGTTGATAAAGGGGAAAAGCGCAACCATACATTATTCTTCTACATAACTAAAATGACTTTTCAAATGAAAGTATGTGAATAAATAAATCGTGTTTCAAGTTACTAGTAAAATAATGCATTGCTTTTAAATGTACAAGAAAATATATTTTTCAAATAAGTAACACAAGTTACTTTGTTTTCCCATTTATTCACTGACACCTCTCCTGTTCCCTTGTTGAGAGAGATTTGGAGTGAGGTGCAAAGGCATTTCCTTCAGGCTGAGGCTTTTTCGTTTCACTTTTGGTGTGAAAGGGCTGTTACAATTGCTTTAAATATAACCTTGGGGCATTTCCAGCCCAGGTGACAAAAAGTATACAAAAGTAATGCAATGAATTACTTTAAATAACAGTAACACAATTAGTTACTTTTTATGGAGTAAAGCAATATTGTAATGCATTACTTTTATAAGTAACTTTCCCCGAAATTGCCTTTACAAATATGGAAACAATAGAAAAACAAAGCCAAACCCAGACATTAAAGGCACTTTAGAAATCCTGGCCGAGATATATCTCGGAAAAAGAGGACATATGGTCAGCCTAGTTTTGCACCACAGCTGTACCTGATTAGAAACGGGACACAACTCCACTGCCACCCCTCTCATCCTGGACAGCTGCTTGGTCAGAGGACGATGAACCAGTGCAAAACCATGTCCTATGCAGCTGGTGTTAAATAGCAGAGCATCTAACATTCCTGTCCACATCTGAACCAACCAAATCTAAAAACAAACATCCACAGCACACCTGTTCAAATCTGTTATTGTACAACTAACTTTAACTATTAAACAATTTAGTGATGGACGCTTTTGAAATGATACTTCATTTGTTTTTTGAACCAGTGGTTTCTAACCCATTTCAAACTGGCAAATTTACACAATTTCAGTAAATGAGGCTATATTCTCATGAACTTATGTCTATGATATACTTCTAGAAATCTGCATTTGCATAATGAAAAGGAAGAGTAGTGTTTCACTGGCACATTTAAACAAGCAATCAATAAAACAAAACAAATAGTGTATTATAGAATATATTATGGAGACTTAATTTTTAATGGTATTTGATTAGGGTGACAATCAGTCTTCTTTTTATAAATAGACTAAAATATCCAGGTTTTCTCTGTTGATGTGCTCTCTACAGTCTTTATTCATTATGCACAAATATTTGCATTGCTTTGACCGTTTTCTGTAGATCCCACCTTCTCACACGCCAAGACTGTACAGTGCCTGCACGCTATTGTTCAAACTACTGTACTGTTCAGTCATTACTACTTTCAGCAAGTATGAAAACAATAGGAAAACAAACAGTGCATTCAAAATCCCGAACTGACTACTACATTTGAATTAGAATTTACTTGACGACTGCTAAAGTACATTCTAGTATGAATGTCTCCCATGTCTCCCATAGTAAAGTGTCCATCGAATGTGCACTTCAAAATCGAAGTACGGGACACAATAGGCAATTTAGAAAAACCTGTCTAGGACACGTCTGGGAAAAAGAGGACGTATGGTCACTATATTTGAAGTTTTTTTTAATTGCATTTAATATGTTACACTTTTGATTAAATATTTGCGATTGGTTTGTAAAAGGTGTTTTTATGTGTTTTTGGTGAATTGCATTTACACCATTTTGACCAGGTGTTTTAAGAGCTTCACTGTAATTTTGCAAAGCAATTGGTTCAATTTGTTCAAAACTTCAAAAAGCTTTGTTTCTACCAAATATAGTGAAGTGAGCTACATCTACTAACCTGTCTCTCCAGCATGAAAAAAGAAAGGAAGTTTCGTCTTAATCTCTGAAGCGAGTGATAAGGCATCCCGAAAGTACCAGATAGATCCTCTAGTGTCTTCATGACCTACAGCAATAAATTGATAGAATGGGTGAACACTAATACTAAATGTGGTCATTTAAATTCAACCCTTAATTAATTTATTTTATTTTTAATTCTGATAAAATCAAATTTGACTCTTTAGTGAGCATCATGGTGCCATGTCACCTTTTAGAACCGACTCATCTTGGTTCAGTTATTTTGGCTTTGTTATTGCTGTGGCTTGCTTACACAGTGCAGACAGTAACATATTTAGTATTTAATATTGCATTCCGCCGACATGGCCATCAACTGTAACTTAAGTCAAAGATGAGATTACCAGGTCGAACCCAGCAACAACGTCTGGATATTTTCTCTGCATTTCAATGGCCTCTTGTACTGCTTGCTTCACTTGAGATACACTAAGAGACCTTCGTAAAAATGCATTCAGATCAGATTTATGTGATTGATGATTAATATTCTTAGTATGTTAAATTATGTCAGAAATCCTAGACCATATTTCATCTTTTTGAATTCAAATGACAGAGATAAAAGTTTGTATTCTGCAGTAATTAATAACATTTATAACATAACATGTCTTTGTTTTTGTAATCTTGAGCTGATGTTTCAAGCATTATTATCCATAATCTCAAAATCAGAAGTTTCAACCCTGTTAGTAAAGTGGCGTTAAAATTGAAAAAATCTCATTTGGATAGTAGAAATGTTATTTTTCTAGAAACAGTAACCATTAAAGGTCCCGTTTTTCGTGATTTTTTGAAGCTTTGATTGTGTTTACTGTGTGCAATATAACATGTGTTCATGTTTCGCGTGTTAAAAAATAAAGTTTTTTTCACACAATTCACCTATCTGTATACCGCTGTTTTCTCTGTCATAAAAACGGGCTGATGTCTTCCTTGTTCTATAAAGTCCCTCCTTCAGAAACAAGTTCTGATTGGGCCAGCAGTTCCTGTGTTGTGATTCAACAGCAGCTGAGCACAGGCTGCCCTCCTGGAAACGCGATTGGGCTAGTTTTGAGAAGCAAGTGGGCAGGAGCATGTGCTGGAGATGTACTTATAATCACAGGAGCGTTTTTACTGACGAGATGCGCATGAAAATCACATTCGATTTTTTTGCACAGCCCTAACATCTATTTAACAAAGCTAAACAGCGTTGCCCTTTGTGTAATAGGGTACAGAAACTGTTAAACGCACCAACTTAAATAATAAAATACACTTGCCGGTTGTGGTCCATAAACATCGCCTTCTCCAGACAAAGAGGGAACTGCTCCATCTTTCAGGAATAGTCTTTGTGCGAATCCGGCATTAAACTGATTGAGACTGAGAAAGCTGTCCTCAGCAAAATGTGCTGCACATAGTTTTACATGTGGATTATAATTTTCTGGAACTGAGTTAAACATAAATTGTAACCATTAATCTCCAAGTACAGCGTCCCTGGGAAGCCCAGACAAAGGTGATTGGACTCCGAGATGAAAATAACAGCGTTTTAACGACATGGCGACAAACGCAGCTCTTTCTCTTCTCCGTCTGAGCGCAACAAGACCACGCCCCCTTTTTGTGTATTCCTGTGGGCGGAGGTTAGTCAAAAAACTGTTTTAGTGACGTCATTACTGCAGGAACTAGAGGGATGTAGTCCAAACGTGTCGTTAATTGTAGGCGAATTCTGTTAAATAAAATATCTCACTTGGCTTTGAACTTTGAGCTTTAGAATTTTACAGGTATTATTTATACTCCAACAACAACATTACACAGTAACTAAAGTTTAAAACATGGAATCATGAAGAATGGGACCTTTAAAGTGACTTTATTAAATAAACTAACATGGCTTAGACCAGAGAAGGACTTTGCTGAAGCTCTTTAAAAGGAAAGGGGAAAAAATACTAAAGCTGACTGTTGTGACCCTTGGTAACATACATTTCTAAAGTGCCTTTAATGTCTGGGTTTGGCTTTGTTTTTCTATTGTTTCCATATTTGTAGAGGCAATTTTGGGGAAAATTTATTTAGTATTTTAAATGATACTTTAAATATTTTTGTTGTAAAGACCAAATCTTTTTCCACTTTAAATTTTTAAATAAATTATTCCAGTAAGAGATTTCAGGAGATATTAAGATAATATCTTCAGTAAACAGGGATCTAACTTTCTTATTTCTATCTTTTTTTCCTGAAAAACATATTTGACCTATTGGAGTGTCTACTGGCTCAGGGAAAGCAGTAGTTATAGTAGTAGATTGGGTGTAATTTTTTTAAAAGCATACAAATTCCTGATGGTATTGCTCCCATAACTATTGCAAATTCTTTGGGAGTACCTGGCATGTTGTATTCTGAAAGAAATTCTGCATAATTCATTAGTAATCCTTTGTCATTAAATAACTGACAAACTAAAAGTAATCCATTATTAAACCACCGATCAAAAAATAAAGTTCTATTTTTGTATAAAATATTTTGATTGTTCCAAATAAAGAATTTATGGGGAGTGAAATTATGTTTATTAAATTAAATAAATTTAAATTAAATTAAATTTATGCATTTAGCAGACGACTTACAGTGCATTCAGGCTATCAATTTTTACATATCATGTGTTCCCAGGGAACACATGATAAATTATATATGAAAGGCCATGCCAAAAGAACCTGTTGGTGGAAATTTGAAAGTTTGATAGGAATTTTTGATAAGTTATAGTTGCACATCAATAAAAATTTTATACCTCCAATATATGAAAAAGTTTGTTGAGGGAAAATATTCCAGATGGAGTCTTGATTTTTCAAAAATCTTTGAAAGTGTTGTTTAAGGAACTAAAATCAATAAAGTTTAAACCACCTTTGTTGTAAGAATATAAAATGACAGATTTCTTCATATAATGGCATTTATTTTTCCAGACAAAATCTGTTAGAGCTCTATCAATCAATTTACATGCAGGCTTATCTACATAAAGAGATTGTGCCGCATAAGAGAGGCGTGAAAGACCCTCAGCCTTAGTGAGCAAAACTCTTCCTTTAATAGATAGATCCCTTTAAAGCCAGCAATTAAGTTTTTTCTTAGCTTTTTCAATAATCTGATTACAGTTTGTTGTACATCTATTTTTTTCTTTAGTTATTTCTCTACCAAGATATTTAACAGTGCTTTTAACAGCTATGCCACAGATTAAAGAGAGATTACAACTTTTAATGGGAAATAATTCACATTTATCAATATTGAGATTTAAACCAGAAACTTTAGAAAATGACTGAAGGATATTTAAGGCTGCTGAGATTTGAGGGGAATCTTCCAAAAATAATGCTGTGTCGTCAGCCAATTGACTAATGATTAATTCTGCATTTCCAACAGTGATTCCTTTCAGGTTACTGCTTTTAATATGTAAATTGAGAAATTGCACTGCAATTAAAAACAGATAAGGAGACACAGGGCATCCTTGACGATTCAGAACACCACGATTTAGAGAAAACCTGGGAGAGGTACCGTTTTTCAGTTTAATTGAACTATTTTCATTTACATATAACATTTTAACCATATTACAAAAATAATCACCAAAACCAATTTTTTAAGTGATTGAAATAAAAAAACATGTTCCAAAGTATCAAATGCTTTATAATAATCTAAAAAAAGATAAAGCTGTCATTAGAAATTAAATCAGAATAATCTAAAATTTCTAATATTAATCTTATATTATTAGATATGTGTCTATTTGGCATAGAGCCAGATTGTGTTTCAAGCTCACTAATGTTTCTGTAGACCTCCAGAGACCACACTCTGTCATGGGTAGTGCCATCAAGTTCATACGCCTAAACATATTTATAAAATATACACATTTTATTTCCTAGTGCACATATACACTGAAATATGGTGCACAAACCTTGGACTGTCTGGCCCTCAGCTCCAGGTACACGATCTTGACTTTGTAAAGCTCCTTCAGACCCTGCTAGATGTAGTCCTTAAAGACAGGCCAGATATATAAAAATGGTTGTCAAAAGCAAAATGCTATAAAATGCATGAAAAAGTGTGAATCAGTGCCCCAAAACGAGTAAGAAACAAGTAACAGATTTCATTCATCATATATACTTGAGGTAATTTTTGCAATGCTTTATATAAAAGAGCCACTAAAGCCATACCTAAATATATACACGATGCTTTTTAATTAACTAAAATGCAGAAAGCATTTGAAAGGATCTATTGTAAGATCACTTGGCACACCATTTAAATTTAGAAACTTTTAACAGAAATGTTATCAATTTTTATTATATCTAAATTGATAATCATAAAACAAAAAAAGATCATTCAGCAACATGTTTTGTTATGTTTCCTTGTTATTTTAATATGGTAGCTTAAACCCAAGCTTTTGCATAATTTAACATTCCTAAAAATTTCATCTGGAGAACTTCCGTGGTAGGAAAACAGCAAACCTTACAAACATGATTGATTTTTAATAATAAAGAACTCCATTCAAATGCTAAAAGTGACCTTACCTGCAAGTTTATTATGCTCATTACTCTCTTTTTGTTTCCTGCTCTTCGTTTTCCATCCAGAGAGCATGTATTTCCGGTGCTGTCTGGCTGTACATCTAGTGCTATGAAGTTCCTCATTCTACAGAACCAGCACATGTTGAGAATGTGATGACAATAGAGCATGTGACATGCTGTGAATTCTCAAGTGCCCCAGGAATAAGAGCCTCCTGCACACACTTCTTATGACATTCTCCAAATTACATAGTAAGAAGACAATGGGAGAAGATATTTGTTTGATATTTTTTTCATTATATATAATTTTCACATCAATATAATCTTTGCAGCAATAACAGACACGATTGCTTGTGATATACAGGTCATGCTCTGCACCACAGGAAAGCAAATAAAAAGTCAACGGAAACAATTAAACACTTAGTAATTTTCAAGTCTGTGCCACCATTTAGTTTTTCTGGGGGATGTTCAAGATGGGTCTGTCTTCTCCACAGCCACAAAATGGGTGAGTTCGCAAACAACCGTGAAACTTCTACATCAGTTTAAGACTGAGCTCACTCAGGCGTTTCTGTAAACCGTGTTATATTACAGCTGCATTCAGAATCAAACACATGAGATGTTATGGACCAAATGGAACACTATTTTGATCCTTTTTTACAGCAATAGTGTATCAACACCAACTGAACACACACATACACATGATATTTTCTTAAATACAGACAGATACAGGAATGGAGTTTTTAACACCAGAATAAGAATAAAAGTACAACATCAAACAGTGGCATTCTGCCGTGGTTTGGAGCGAGTGAGGATCAGTCCATGAACTTGCGGTTCTGGTTTGCGCCAAACAGGGCGACTCGGATTTCCGGCATCATCTGAAAAGAATCGAAAATCAAAAATCTACCGTACAATTCACACAGCTTCTCTTAATCGTAACCCTCTGTGCCCAATTTCCGTACCTGCTGTGCTAGGAGGTCCAGCCTGCTCTCCAGAGTGTTGGACACTTTGATCTTTCCATCAGCATTATACAGCTCGATACCACCAGAGCTACACAAAAAACACACAGACTTTCGTTTCATATATTCAAAAACTACAATTAAATAAAAAAAAAGATATTCAGGCTAATTTTGTAAACCAGATACTGAAACGGCAGATGCTTACAGTTCTGGAGAGAGGAAGTTATCCTGGTTGATACGGACTTCAAGATTGTCCTTCACTGCTGCCTTGTAGATGGGAATGTTTTTCTGCACAGAAGCCTAATAAAACACGTTTGTGTTTGGTTTATATCATGAAGTAATCGGATATTAATAATTGCCAAATACACAACATTTTCCTGCAGCAAGTGTTATTTTTAGAGTTACTGATATACTATAATAGTTTTTAATAAAATTATAAACGTTTTGTTTTCATTTTAATTTTATGTTAAAGTTTAAAATGTAATTGTTTTCTTGTTATTTTATTTGTTTGTTTTTTGTCTTTATTATATTTTAGTTTTAGTTATTTTAATACAAGTTAAAATGTGTGTGTGTGTGTGTGTGTGTGTGTGTTTTGTGTATGTATGTATGTATGTATATATATATATAAAGTTAAACTATATTTAAATTATTTTCACTGAGATACTATTACATTTTATTACATTTAACTTTAGGAGTTAGTAATTTTGCTGTGTTTTTGTACATTCTTTGATGTGTATTTATTTATTATATTTAAGTTTCATTTATAGTTATTTTAGCACATCAAGTTAAAAAAATGGTCTTGATAACTACCTAAAACAAAATACATAGTTTACATTAAATGATACATCATATAATTTTAGATTGCTGAATCCAGTGTTTTTGTTTCATTAATATGCTATATTTTTATTCACATTTTAATTTCAAAGTTTTACTAATTTTCTATGCTTTTAGTTTTTAACTTTTTTTTTATTTTTGTTTTTTTATTTAACATTTTGTTATTTGAATACATCAAGCTAAACTAAATGAAAAGTAGTAATGTCTTGGCTACTAGCTGAATTTTTATGTTTTATTTCAGTTAACATTTATTTTATTTTTTATAGGTTTCAATTTAAGGTTTAGTGGACTACAGACCTGCACTATGCCCACGTCCTGTTTGCGGCAACGGATGGTCACTTTGGGTTCCAGGAGCTGATAAAAACCCTGAAACATGAGAATACCAGAGCGTGTGCTGTTTAAGACTCACATACAGTCTTTGACGAAAATGGTTTGCTATACTGTTAAATTATACAGTCACTCACCTGCAGGACCAGTCCGTCCATCAAAACAGCGTATCTGGATGGATCTCTGGCAACATTCGCTAGTCGGTGACGTGCGTCGTTTAACAAATCCTTAAAAAAAAAAAACACAGCGTAAACAGACAGCATAAACCCATTATTTATTTTAAGGCTAGATGTGCTAAAAAAAGTATGCAAACTAACCGAAATCATGTCATCACGGGCCTTCAGGACCTTCAGTCTGGCCTGGTTCATCAGGTTGGACATTTGACTGCAGACATGAAGCAAACATTTAAAACATCTGAACATTCAGAAAAAACTTAATGATCTGAAACTTTTTACTGCATGAAATAACTGTTCGAGTAACACATTTTGAGGAAACTGGAAGTTTCCACAGTAATGATTTGGGCGTCTGACTGCTTCAGGCAGAGGAAGTCACACTCACATTTTCTTCTGCTGTTCGATCTGTTTCTCCTTCTTCTCATAATACTCCATAATCTTCAGACGCTGAGTCTGGACCAGCCGGCCTTTCTCAATGTTGAACTCCTCCTCTGCCTTCAGGAGAGACACTTATCATCATATCAGCTCTTATCAATGGCCAGTCTCACAATTTCACACCATTTCCACCGTCACAGCCTCTTAAAGATAGTCTTTAGAGGAATCATTTAAATCTAGACTACTAAATAATAATAATAATAATAATAAAATACCTTAGCATCAATCTCCTCTGCTTTTTCATTGGCCTCCTGCTCAATGAAAGCCATCATGTGCTTGATCTGGAAAGATATGGGAATAAAAATAACAATAATTCAATATCTATCAGGGGGGAAAAGCTTTAAAGGAAGGAACATAAAAAGCAGAAGTCTAACAGGATATCAATGCTTAAAACCCACTTGTAAATGCAGAAAAATAATCTTAAATCTGTTTAAGTTACAGTAGCAATGTTGCGGCTCCATCACAATTATGTGGAATGTGTGTGTGTTTAGTATGTTATAACTATACAGAACCGCCATCACCTGCATTCTAAAATTGGTCTTTTTGTCGTGAATACTTGATATTATTCATCATACAACCTTGGTGCATTTGTTTTTGAATGAGATGCTCAATAATTGTTTTTCCTTATTGATCATTTATCCACATTTATCTAAGTGTCCAAATGTATTAATATAAAATTAACTTTTATTATATAGACAGGTCTCGTGATTCAAGCGCGTGTGTAATGCATAAATGACGAACAACCTTGAAGGCCACATCATGCTCGTGCCATGCACGTTCGCCTTAAACAATGCATTTGTCAAATCGCCGAGGGTTAATCTTGCAACAGTGTTGTAATATAAAATTAATTATGAATTTGAACGCCTTTTCACCTGCTTCTGGACGTCGGCATCGCTGAGCGCCATGACTGCTGCTGCTGCGGCTGCTGTAAAAGGATTTTAAGCTCGTTTCGAAGCGACGGAAAGACGTCCGTTTAAATTTTTCAAATATATTTTCAAAATGCCCTACAGATTTAAAAACGCACAAAAATGATATGAAAGTCACGACCGTGACAGTGTCTGAGTCGTGGAAATAGACTGGACGGATCAGCTGATTCTCAGGCAATGATGATGACACACGGGTCACATGATGCGTGTTTCCTCTCTGGGAGCCAATCAGATCTCAGTGCGCGCCTGGGCTTTTATTGCTGTTTATGTGGCAATAATAATAATGACAATATTACTAATAGTAATAATGAAGTCTAAAACAGTTTGGTTTGTGGAAGTGGTTTGTGTAGTTTAAAGTGATAAAATAACAAACATAAACATTAATCTAGGAAGCGCCATATTTCAGTTTTGAAAACGAGGCCGTGAGGGACTCAACTACAGTGCGTTTGATGGATTGTACTGTTGTTATTAAAAATAGAAGTTTATTAAATATTGCCACTTGTCTTATTTTGTATATTTACATACATACACACAGACAGACTAAATACAATCTGAGAGTCTGGGTCATCTTTGACCCCAAAAAATCAAAATAAAAAAATACAGTTTGGTATGTGTTATACAGTCTTCCATTTATTCTGATTTTAATATAAAATAATTATCTGGACTATAAAAATGTGACAGGATCATTTTCAGTATTACAGTACAAATAAAGGGCTAAATATTATTTTTAAAATATCATTCAAATCAATAAATTGATTTGTTTATTTATTAATATTCTGGGTGACATGTTAAATACATAAAAAGCAATCAATAGCAAAAGCAAAAAAAGCAAAACTTTCCATATTTACAGTACAAATATAGTTTTTATTTGTTTGTTTGTTTATTCATGCTTTTGGTGAGATGTGTTTAATAGCTTTAATAGCATTATATAATTATAATGCTGCAATTGTGGATGGATGGCTGTGTCCAATATGTAATATCAACTCTTTGACAGTACAGGAAGTATTTGCCATTCCCATAAATTATGTCCAGTAAGAATCACCAAAATGATTAAATCGAGAACCTTGAAGAAAGAGAAAATAAGTGTGGCAAGCAAGGTAAAGGCCATATTAATAGATAATTTATGCTATATTATGTGTATGAAACAGCCAACGTAACAGATTAACACTTATGTAAGTCTATTGAAAATTAGATGCAAAATTCTCTCTCTCTCTCTCTCTAGAGATATATACTGTACATATATATCTATATCTATAGATATATATATATATATATATATATATATATATATATATATATATATATATATATATATATGTCATAATGTAGTCATGTCATAGTGCCATTCTGAAGGATCTTATGTGAAAATGTTTGTAGGCGTATCTATTGAGATATGATGCTCATAGCTTGGTCTCTTTAGATTGACCGCATTGAAGAGCACAAAGTACATTGTAAAAACAACCTGGAGAGGGCAGAATTCAGACAGAGAAAAGAGCAGCTCTCAGACAACGACAGGTGATTATGCCAATATCATTATAAACAGAATACACTTTTTACTGCATTATCTAATACAGCTAACGAGCCTGTTAATACTTACAGGCTGGCCCTGGAAGATGAGAGGACCATATTGATCTAAAGAATACAGAAATACGGTTAGTCAGTTTTCTGGAAAGTTTGGGGGTGTAAAAATGCATAAATCGGACAATGAAAATTAAGTGCACTGGTCATGGAATATAATAACAAATTATACATTTTGTAATAATACAAATGAGTTTGAATTTGTGGATTTGTTCATTCAAAATATACAAGCTATTTTCCTAAAATTCTTTCTGAAGCATGCAAAATGGTGACCAAATTTCAGATTCCTTGATGCATTGCATCACTTGGTAAAGAAAATTATTGTGGGAGCAATTTTTTATCTGATAGTATCTTATGTTTTATTCTTCAGAAAAGAAGCTGCAGGTGCTGAGAGGAGAAGAAGAACATGATGAAATCCATCGCTCTGTTAGCCATCAGTGCTCAAATTTATTTATTAAGAAGTATTTTCTGTCACGCCAAACACTGTCTGATAATGAGATTTGGGGATACTGATGTTTATTCATCATTTGGCAACACTGGTTTGTTGAGAGGTTGTGGATTTTTCAGTGTCATTTTTGCCATCTTCATCTTGGCCACGATATCTTGGATTGTCTCAACTCTATATTTTGTTAACCATGTAAAAAAGAGACATTAGATGTTTGTGCATCAGAGAAGGACACGGAATTGGGATATATTTATATGATCCTCATTGTCAAACACTTTACCCAATAATGACTAAATTATGTTTCTCTCCAGATCACTGTTTATTGCATTTCAACAGGACTAACATGCACAAAGGTGGGAGGGGCAGAGGGTGTTATTCCATCCAAAAATAAGATATATCAACAAAATGTTCAGTTGAAATAAAAAACAGCCATCAATAAAATGCAATACTGTCCCATTAAACTGCCGTTCATCCCTTTGAAATCCTTGATACTTGTAGCCAATAGTATTAATAATACACTCACTCACATTAGACAGCCAGGTATATTTAGTCCTATATTAAATAAACAGCTCATTGAAAAAATTTACATTTGCTCACTCACCCTCAGGACATCCAATATGTCCACGAGTTTGTTTCTTCATCAGGACAGATTTAGTGAAATTTAACATTACATCATTTGCTTACCAATGGATCCTTTGCAGTGAATGGGTGCCCTCAGAATGAGAGTTTAAACAAGGCTTTCACTGGAGAAAGCAATTTTATATTAACATACAAAGCAACATTTTAAAGTTAAAACTGTCTCGATGGATTTGTTCCTTACAAACATGTTTTTTTCTTTAATGCTAACTGATGGACTGGATCGGTGCGGATTATTTGTGGAATATTGTGATGTTTTTAACAACTGTTTGGACTCTCATTCTGATGGCACCCATTCAATGCAGAAGATCCATTGGTGAACAAGTGATGTAATGCTACATTTTTGTTCCAAAGAAGGAATGGATGAGGGTGAGTACATTTAAAGCAAATTACAATTTTTGGTTGAACTATTCTTTTAAGACTGATTTGATGATTAAGATGTTGGTGAACTTGCTGCTGATAGAATCTGATCTGGCTCAATGGCATCCCCATTGCTCAACAGAGGAATTACATGCTGCGATATTATATTGTACATACTGGCATCAGCTCAGTGCTTTGTGATGTACACAGACATTTGTACAAAAGGAATTACTAACTAGCCATATAGTGTGCAAAGTAAACTTCTGACATAACTAAAATATATTCAACCTTTTTTTTATCTCAAAATAAAAACTAAGGATATTCAAAACAATCTGTATTTTAAAATACTTTAAAATGCATATGTATTTTCATAAAATAGTCACATGTTGCATGTGACTCAAAATCGATAGATACAAAAAAAGAATAAAATCAGAGCATTGATAAAAACAATGTGCATGAGACACTATCTTAACTCATAATACGCTGATATTGTTCCCACAGAAATTATTCCATGGTCCAAAAATGACTAATACACCACTGATGATGACACAGACCGGCCCAGTTATATTCACCACAGCAAAAAAAAAACATTTTCCACAGAAAACGTCACACTTTTGATTTGATTTCCCACAGAAAGCGAGCCCAGGAAAAATTAACGCACATCTATCCTTAAGAGACATGCAGATGCACATTCAAGATGGCATCTGCCATTCTCCTCGTGTTTCTTTCTTTTTTTTATTTTTCATATATAGATCTGAAGTAATTGAGAACATTGAAATACAAACACACATACACACATGTACTTATTCACGTTCACGGTTTGTGCTACAACAACAGACAGGGAAGAGAAAGAGAGAGAGAGAAAGGAGGGACTGAGGTCCTCATTGTGATGAATGGAAGAAAGAATACACATGTTTGATTCATCAGCTCTGCACAATAAGTGTGACAACTGCAATAGAGAAAAAAGAAATGGGTTTTAGTATTATACACTGGGGGGGAAAATCTCAGAAACTGCTAGTAAATTGCACAATAATAAAGAAATGGCAAGAAAAACAAAGAATCTTTTTTTTTTTACTATATATATATAGTATATAGTATACAGCCTCATGTAAATGTTTTGTTTCTAAAAGCAGGCTATTTTCAACTACAATCTTAATATTACATAAGCTTCAGATGCAGAACATAATTTCAGATGTGTCTCATTGTGTGTACTGTGGTATATCTGCTTTAGCTGTAGTGAAACTTACACCAGCTGTTCATTTACATGAAGTCTTTCATACTGAGGTCAGCGAGAGGATCTTTAGAAGGGGGGGGCTTCCTGGGACTCTGGGCCATTGCTGGAGACATCTGAGGAGGAAACACACACATGCAGGGAGCGATAATTAAGTATGAGTGTATTTGCACACTAAAAAACTATATCAGTAAATTGCATGCTTGTCTAAAATACCGGTTGTCCTGGGGCTCCTCCTGCGGGAAACTGTGGCCTCATCATTGGTTGCTGTGTGGCCATCATCGGTGAGCCAGGCATCATAGGAGCAGCTCCTGCACCAGGCTGTGAGACACAGAGAGACACAGTAAGAGACACATACACCCACCCACCCACACACACACACAAACACACACACACACACACACACACACACACACACACACACACATAAACACACACTCTTACCATGCCAAACGGTGATGGGGATCCCATGACAGGACAGACCCTGCGAGGGGAAGTCTAAGTGGGTGGGAGGGATGGGGGGAAAGGTTAGCTCCAAACTACACAGAACAGGACAACACCTGAACTTACGACACACAGACACACAGAAGGGAATCTGCACACACTGGGATGGATGGTGCTTAGCAGTTTGATGTAACTGTGAGTTTGACTGTTGATGGATGTTCATGCATGTATGTATGTTTAATAGTATAATAGAAAAAAAAGAAAGAAAGTGGCTATCCAGCCAAACATGTTTGAATCTCTTAATCAAGGCTTAACCTGAAATCCATTGTTCATATAAATTTTCTTGTCTATAAGTTAATCTTTAGCTTTGTTCACATTGCACACAAATACAATTGAATATAAGATTAAGATTTTGAATTCAAAGTTTGAAAAATCCTTTTGTGAATAAACAATTATCTAACTTTCAGAACACCAGTGCAATTTCTAATAAGAAGTTGAGAAATGTACAGTTGATTTTTCAATACATCAACCCTTATCAGAAAGCTCCGCCTCTTAAGTCCTTTTCATTGAGCTGATAGGAGCCGAGAGAGGCGGGGTGGAGAGCAAGCTTGTGAAAGGCTCCACACCATGCTGCTCAAAGCCATGCTCCACATCTACAGAACACCACAGCATTTACCATGGCAATGCCCCAGCTAGGGGTGGGTACCTGCGCTTGCCAGTTCGCCCCTCCAGCTGCTTCACCCCTGAGAGTTAAAAAACAGAAATAGAGGAGGGACAAATACACAAATATTTATTTTAAGAGGACAAGATAATATAGTGAAATATAGAGGAGGAAGTTACTGTAGCTTACGGTTTCTGGTTCCCCACTGCCAAATCTGCAAGAAACATGTATTTTTAGATTCTTACAATGATGAGTTAGTCGTACAATGTAAAAAATAAATAAATAAAAAATTATACAATTTATTTATTTTTGCCATGATGCCATAATGCAATAGAAGTAGCATTTTTAGTTCAACAAAGAACCATTTAGTGAACAGTTCTAAAAAGAAAAAAAGATTCCTAGTGCAAAGAACTTCTAAGAACCTTTAAACACTATAAAAATCCTTTTGTGGAATTAAAAGATTCGATGGATATTAAATATTCTTAATGGAACCTTAATCTTGAAAATAACTATTTTTGCTGTACTTTTTAAAATAAAGGTTCCAAAAGTTTTTTTGTTTTTTTTTTGCCATAGGGATTTACCATTTAGGGTACCGCAAATAACTTTTATTTTTCTTAGTGTGAAGAACATTTTAAATAACCACTATAAAGAACCTTCTAAAGGTTCTTCATGGAACCATAGGTGCGCATAAGTAACCTTTTTAATTTTAAGACTGTATGATTTTAAAGTACACCATATTAAAAGTGGATGGGAACGTACTGCTGGCCATGTTGGCCATAGCTGAGTCCAGGTCTCCTCCCATGGGTTTGACCGGTGAGGTGGCCCCTGCTGCTTTTGGAGTTATAGATGGCATTAGCATGTCACCCAATCCATCGAAAGCTTTAAGGGGAGGTAAAGAGTAAGAAAAACACTGTGAGCTTGATTTTAAGTAATAGTAACAAAATGGGAGTTAAACAACCCTTTTACATTGTACTTCTCTATGTAGGGTGGCCATATGTGCTGTTCATTCAGGACATGTCCCATCCAGGATTTTAATATTGCCTAAAATATTCAGGTTTTGGCTGCTTGCACTGTGCAGATCGATTGTTGAGTGACATTCATGAGAGCGACAGAGAGCAGAGCAGACGGCTCATTATGCTTTCGAATTGCTCTCGCACCTACTGTACTTTGGTGTCTTTTTTGATCAGTGCGCAGGATGTTTTAGGCAATATTAAAATCCTAGCCAGGACATTTCCCGTATGAACATGGCCACCCTACCTCTATTGCAACAAGTACAAGAAAAATCTTTAAAATGAGAGCAGGAAGAGAGGGAGCTATCATCAACTACAGTACACTCGCATGAACTCATGACATATTAAACATTCAATTCATCATAACATTTACCATCACTATCATTATTTAACAAAGTATAATACTTGTTTCACACAGCATTTTATACTGCCTTAATATTGATGCCACAAACTGCAGCTAAATACTGAAAATAACATGATTTCTGGGTTACTACATGAGATTATTACCGTTAACTATTAAAATGTATTTGTTAAATAAAATAAAAAATATATAAATATTAGATGAAAAACTTCAACTAAACTTTGCATTTAAGTTGAAGCACTGGAAATAAAACTAAAACTGAAATAAAATTAAACCTAAATAGTAACATTTAATATAAAAACATGAAAATATATATTAAATAAAAGATGAGAAAAGCACATAAAAAATGACCAAATATAAAAAAATAAACTATGTAAATAAAAAAACGAACTCGATATATAAAAGATAATATTAGTAAATACTAGAAAAAAACAAAAAACACACACACACACACACACACACCAAAAAAAAAAAAAAACGCTAATGCTGCATCCCAATTCACATACTATCTTTCCTAAATAGTATTAGAATGAGTATGTCCCAAATCATAGTATGCTGAAATGTAAGGTACCTGGATGGTTTAGTATTTTCGGTGGAAATTTAAAGTAGAGATCCATGCACACTCCAACGTTAAATATTGCCCACAACCCATTGTGTGTTGAAAGAGGATTCGGTAAGAACAACAAAAATGAATAAAAAAAAGCTTAAAAACTACAAACATGGCAGATATGCGAGACCGATGGACAGGGAGAGAAAGAGACTGGAGTGATAAATAACCAATATCTAACCTGATGAAAAAATACTTATTTAATGTTATCCGTGTTGTATTTCATCTGCAACAGCATTGTGAACATTTGTTCTGTCATTAACATTTAAAAGCATCATGCAAACACATGAGGAGAGTTCTCGGGACGAAAGACACGACTAGCCGATCGATGGGCCTCTTTGTTTCTCTTGCATACAGAAGGAAATTAAAATAAATGAAATGTGAATATGTAAATATGTGACAAGATGATTGACAGGGCAGTTTAAACTGTGACAGAATGCATGTGACTAAGCAACATATTGGTCCGTTAAAGATATAATTATGACGAAGTAGTACAGCTATGCCCCAAAGCTTACTATTACTATTCTGCTACATACTAAAAAGTATATGTACTTTTTCTTCACAAAAAGAGTAAATACTTTTAGGGCAAAGTAGTAGGTGAATTGGAACGCAGCATAAATATTTATTCTTTGCATACTTTGTGAAACAAGCCTAAAATAGCCTACACAAGCTTTTATTGAGAACTGATTTAACAATATTCACATAATATTCATTTCTACCATTAATTTCTTCATGTTGTCACTCAGAAGCTCACACTAGAGATCTTTTGCAAAGCATTTAAACTTTCATTCATTCATCCACCCATCTTCAAATCCTTTCAAGCTTCAAGCAATCTTTCAGTTGAATTCATGAAGCCCTATTCTGCAATGCAGCAATGCACTGTGGGATTGCAGCTGGTGTAGGAGCACCAAAACTCACCAGTACCACAGGAGGAAGCAAGCAATGACCCAAGAGCCAGATGAAGGGAAATAGAGAGGAAAAATGAAGAAAAAATGATAAAGAGAGGGTATTTAAAACATTGGAAGGAGAAATGGAAGAATACAATCAAGAAAAGATTGTTGTCGAGCAGAAGAAACAGATCAGATGAGCACAAAAGAGTGAGAGTGAATGAGAGAAAAGAGCAGAGTTAAGCAGCAAAGCATTGGGAAGAAAACTTTCTGAGTCCATGTAGAGCAGAGATGAACGTAAACCCCATGCATGAGAGAAACAGATGGAAAAAAAACTGATCTCATCTTTACACGTCAAAATCCCCACAACACAACTGAGATGTAACATGTCTAGACTCAATATGCCACAACTGCACACGCACACATCACTAAACATCACATTAAACACGTCTCTGCTTTGGTAAAATAACATGTACCCAGAAGAAATGTTTATTAGAAAAAAAATTAATAAATTAAAAGATTCATTTGAGTTCTCAGTCATGTACCAATAAATGTGAGTATCATAAATATACTGGAGACTTTGCAAATCTGAGCAGAGATTGATATCTCTTCTGAGACTCTACAAGAGAACAAAAACTGCATAAGAAGGAAATTATGTCGCAATGTAATGGAAGTAGTGACAGATCTGTTCTTCCAAAATGTGATGTACATCGTGATGCAGTGGAATGTCTGAAAAATGTAGGGCAGGACTTTCTTTTCATCGGTTGTTGATTGGATGTTAAGTTGTGGGTGGGGCAAATGAGTGTGATCTTGTAGGGGGTGGAGCTTAAGCAGACTTTATGATTGGACGTCACCAGAGAAAAGACTGTCGTTTTCACTGAATGTCCAATTTGATTGGACGTTTTGATTAAACATTACAAGTTCTAAATGTTTTTTGAACAAATTGTTCATAATAAGATCTATAACAGAATTTCTGTTACTTGCTGACTTTAAGCACAAATCTCCATTTGTTCTCCATCTAATCTCACAGCTTTCAATGAGAAACTACTGAGATCTCATTTGTGATTTGAAGTTTTTTTTCTAAGGGTACGTAAATGTGCTACATTTTCCATGCTAGTGATGAAAATGTAGACTATGATGGTTGTATCCATGTTTTTTTTAACACCAGACAAACATTTGGCTGCACACTTTAAGAAAAAAGGTAGCAAACCTTTCAAAAGGTAATAATATGTACCTTTAAGGTTACAAATTGGGGGTAAGTAAGTAAGATACAAAGATGTACCTTAGGGTACTGCCCATGTGCAACTTTTGTTCTGAAAGTGCAATGAAAATGACAAAGATAAGACATCAGTAGGGCTTTGGGTGATGTACCTGACATCAGATCTCCTCCTGCAGCTGCTGCTGGTTTGGCCTCTCCAGCGCCCGCAGATTCTGATCCATCCACGCAGCATGAGGGTAAAAAAGCTTAGAGTGAAAGCCATTACACTGAGAAACAATCCAAGAGCAAGAGACAGAGAGAGAGTGTTATCACACATAAATAAAAGCCAGAAATAGAAACAACCTCACACCAAAGCACACACATACACCTCATTAAAGCCTTTTGAACTATCAGCTCAGGAAACCACTGCCTGGTCCATCAACCATCAGCTTAAACAGAATCCACAGCAACCATCTGAGCAAGACATGCAAATCAAACCCCCAGCATGCAAACTGGGTAGATACCAACCACCAAACAGGTCCAGATTTGCGCCGCTGTCTGGCCAGCTCACAGGGGCCGACAGAGAAGCAGCAGGAGGACGAAACACATCTGAAGCACAGGAACGGGTTTAGTTGACACCCTAAAGTCCTGCTTGCTTAACATCCATTATTCGAAGAGTAACGTTTTGCAACTTTGTTAATCAGGACCTATAAATGCATTAGTTTTAGGTCAGAACCAGAACCTGTTTAAGTCATTGATGAAGACAGGTTCATGAGATAAAGCCCAAGGGTAGAAGCGAAAATAGAAAGGTTTCTAAGTGGGGATAATGTAACTAATGGGTCTTGGAGATGTTTCAAGAGAAACATAGCTGGAGTGATTAGGAATGATTAAGAAGTGAATGAAGGTCTAAGGGACTGAGAGAAATCAGTTTGTCGGGTGCTCAGTTCCTTCGGCTGCCCCGGGAGAGAAGCATATTTGGCTCACCTTGAGCAGTCAAGGACAGAATATGTAAAAAAACAAAGTACAAGTGAGGCAGGGGGTGAGTTAATGGATTTTCTGTAGCGTGTACCTGCTGAAAACTGATCTAGACTGGGGTTTGGGTCTGTTTTGGGAACAGATGAATCTGGCATGGGATCAAAAAAATCTAAAAACAAGACATTAAAATAACATAAACATAAAATAACAATAACAAACACAAAAATATTAATACATAACAGAAACAAAATCAAACCAATCAACATAAAAAACAAAACAAAAACAAATTAAACTACACCTATTTTTTTAGAAACAGTATTGAGAAGCATTCAGTCAAGTTTACATTATTTAATAAACTGAAAAAAAAAGCAATCACGATTAATATAATCATTTTAAAGAAACCACAGCATGTGACATCACAGGGTTGCTTTGCTCCTTTGGCCAGTGAAGTAATATAAGTAGTTCTTTACCTTTTGAACAAACGCTGGTTTTGAAATAAAGGAAGACGAACTTGAAAGGACTGTTAAACGCATAATAAGTGAGAGAAGTCATGAACCCGCGTGTTTGGGGTGAAGAGCGCATCAGAAACAACATGTGTTTACTTGGATACTCGTCAGGACAGTCAGTCCGACATAATTTTGTGTGCATTTGCTTATGAAGAGGCGAAAGAACTCAATTTGCTACTCGCATACTTTCCAAGCTGGGCTTTTTATGAGCATTTGTGCACACATAAACAATCTAAAACAATACTGCACTGAAATCTCTATCGCGCTGCCTTACACTTAAATGGCTTAAAACACTTTAATGTTTAAACTGACAAGACTTCAAATTTGAGAATGATAAACTTTCTTGAGGAAGCATACCCTTACGAAAGGAAAATATATTTACCAATATATTTCTTAAAATACATTGTGATATATTGTGATATATTATTTTCCCTTTTTATTTTCTAATATATTTTATATTTGAATACATTGAATAATATATTCATGATACATATATTGTATAATATATTGCAAAATATACAAATGATTGCCGCTTTAAATAAATTGCAATTTATTGGAAAAAATAAATATTAAATACCATATATAAGAATATATGCCTAATATATTACATGATATTTTCCAATATCCTGCAATATATTAGCTTGATCGTTCAGATAGGGGATTAGATATGGTGTCCTGTTAACAGCAGGTGAATACACAGGTGAACGTGAAATATGTTACATACCACTACGGCTCTGTTGTTCTGCACTATGTTTTGGAGACCACGATCAAAGCTTAGTGATGTAGACAGTTTGATGTTGAGCACTCCTACAAATTATGGTGAAAACCAAAAACATTTGGGTGTTAAAATAGCATTGTGTGTTTAAAAAAAATAATGAATTGAAAATAGAAATTTGGGTGGTGTTGGCGCAGTGGATAAGACACATGCCTTTGGTGTGAAAGACCCGGGTTCGTATCCACTGTGAGACACCAATGTGTCCCTGAGCAAGACACTTAACCCCTAGTTGCTCCAGAGGCGTGCGACCCCTCTGACATATATAGCAATTGTAAGTCGCTTTGGATAAAAGCGTCAGCTAAATGAATAAATGTAAATGTAAGAAATGTTTGTATTAGTTCACTGGTCAACATAGCAAACCAACCACGTGATGTCACATGCTGTGGTACTGCAAGATGGCGGCACCCTTGCTCCAAAATCTATAACAAAACATCCTTTTTTCTTAAAAAATTGGTTTGTTATATATAATTTTTTTTATTTACATGCAAATCACTTTACTACATAATGTAAACTTGACCGGCTGCTTAACTTCCGCTTTAAAGTTCCAATACAATGGCTAACCACATATAAATTTATGCTCTGTCTGGCACAAATATCTTCCTTAAAAAACAAAATTTGTATTCAAACTGTTTTAAAGGGATAGTCGACCCAAAATGAAAAGTCTGTCATCATTTATTCAACATCATGTCCTTCCAAACCTGTATGCTGTATGCATTTCTGACTCCTGCCGAACACAAAAGAAGACATTCTGAAGAATGGAGGTAACAAAAACTGTTGCCATTGATTTCCATTTTTGTGCATAATATGGAATTCAATGGGAACCAAAATTGTGGATACCCAAATCATATTCATCTTCTACCAATATCTTCTTTTACATTCCATAAAAAAGTCATGCAAGTTTGGAACATGGGGAGGGGGTCATTATGTAACTCATGAGTAACCTTTCCCCTTTAAAAGCAGTTGCTGAAAAAAAATGTTTTTGCTTAATCTCTGGCCTAAGGGGTTTTACCAGCAAACAGGTCTATCGTCAGGGCTGAGGAAGCAGTGGGGTTTACAGTGCTGCTGGTGGTGGAGACAGACGCCTGGACAGAAGTGGATGTCACTGAGCTAAAGAGAGAATTACTCTCATCTACTGGCTGCATGGAGAACAGGTCCAGCTGAAGGGAGTGATCAGCTGTACCAGCCGCTGGAGTGAAGGGATCTACTGGGAGGAGAGGATGAACATTTAAAAACATCTTCCCAGCTCTGAAAGACTGCATTTATTATATAAAATCACCCTTGAGGATGAAACTTCAGAGAAGGAAGAATGAGAAAGAGAGTGGAAGTTGGAGACGGTTTTATTAGATATGATGAGTTTTGCGCTCGACATCTGCTTGTGCTCCATGGAGAACAGAACTCCAGTAACTCCAGTGTTCAAAGACTATCGCCCTAGCAACATAGAAAGCAGTGTCCATGGCAACACCGATGCCAATACAGAAATCTCAACAGTGACCAGAGGAGGCTTCATTAGGAGCGGAGACTGTAGGAGAGGTTCTTTGAGGTTCTTCAAACCGGTAAATGACACACTCAAAAGCAAACACACACTCTCTCACCCGATATGTGTCGACATTCTCATACATACACATATGCATGTGAACTGTTGTCACCCACCGGTTGGCGCAGTGCTGTCAGCAGCAGGAGTGGGGGTGGTTGCTGATGCACCACCCTCAGCAGCAGCAGCTGTTTCAGCCGCAGGGGCCGCAAACATATCTGGAGAAGCGCACACGAGGGCCGAAGGGTTGTTGAATAATAGCCAAAAAAAAAGGAGGAAGAGGAAATAGAGAGTAGATAGCAAAGAGAAGGAGAAAGAAAAAAATGATTCAATGACATGCAGAGTTCAAATGAAAGGAGGTTTTGCATTTAAAATACTTAAAACTATAGCTGTATCCCAATTCAGGGGCTGCATCCTTCAAAGGCTGCATTCCAAGAGCGAATGCATCATAGCACTGTGACAAAGGCTGTCCCATTTAGTAATCTCCTATAAACGCGGCCTTGAAATGCATCCTTCCATTTCCGGGTCCATGAAAGATATAACAAATGGATCCTTCACAGCTCAGACTATCCCGAGTTTCAACTTACTTGATTATCTAATGTAACAAATGTTAAAAACATTGGTTGAAATGTTGACCTTACCAAGATGTGGTTTTATAGGTAGTTTATACTTTTAATTTATGTACCCAAACGGACCAATATTTGGACAGGTGGATGCAGCTCCTGGATTGGAAAACAGCTCAAGTCTTGCACACTTTTAATTAATAAGTTGCTCTGAGTAAATACAGCTGGATAAAAAGCTGGATGATGTTATTATTTTCTATATCCACTGTATATATATGAAAAATATTGATTTTACTTTCATAATGTGACATATTTCCAGGATATTCAACCATAAGAATGCAGAATAAGACTTGATCTTACCAGTTTAAATTTGAATTAAATAATTATTAAATTGCGAAGATTCTAGAAATCTGCATTAAATATTCACAAAATATCTGTTTATTAACTTTAACTGATAGCCCATGCTGACAGAAACCAAAAATGATTTGTTTCAGAGGTGCTTTGTTCTTTTTATAACCACTTTCTACTTATAAATATTATGTATTTTGAGTATTTAACCATACATTTGAAGCACTGTGACAGTCTGAATTAATTTCCACATGGGGATTAATAAAGCACGAAACTGAAACTGAACTGTAAATTAAAACCTGATTAATCTTACTGTATACATTAGAATAATCAACTGATTACAATTCATTTATTTCATTTTAATATGCAAGCATCTTTGTGATGCATTGATGGCAAATACATGTCAAACGAAAACTGCAAAAGTGTAGCATGGAAAATATAAAAACTTTAAAGAAATAAGAAGCTCTAGATTTCTACCGCAGACACAAATGGTGAAGCAATGGTGACAACAGACTTTACGAATGAAGCACAAACTGTGATCTAATCTTTTACTTTCTTTCTTTGTTTCAGAATGTGGCACAGCCTTTTCCCCCAGAAAAGTCTTCTTGAAGGAAGTAACCTCACTACTGACCTCCGAGGAGAACCGCTGAGCCGGAGGAAGCACCGGCAGCGGAAAGAGGAGGAGCCAAAGAAACAGCTGCCTCAGCAGCTGTGGTGGTGGGCGTGGCTGAGGAGGTGGAGTCTACTGCAGGGGTTGGGTCAGGAAGGACAGTCTCTGTAGTAAGGGAGCCTATTTCTGCATAGCCACGCCCCCAACAGAACAATATTGACACAACGTAAACAAATGACCAGGAAAGGAACCAAAGAAGATGGTAAGAGCAAGAGAGAGAGAAAAAGAAAGAGATGTTCTACTGAGCAAAGACTGAGGGAGTGACACAGAGATGTTAAATGGGCTTTAGGTGACTAGCTCTGTCATACTTAGGACTGTCATACTCTAATTTCAGTTCGCTAGATGAACTACAACAAATGCTTAATAAAGCAAATGAGACATTTAACATAATCAAATTGCATGAAAACACTTATTTCACATAAAATCATAGGCCAATAACGTTTACCTGAGCCCAGCAGATCTGATGTAATTGCAGCCCATGACAGCCAGACAGAAAAAAGACAATTTAAATTAAGTCAAGCTTTCATTAAGGGTTTGAAAGGAGGAATGTAAAACATACTTTAATTAGGAAGTTTGTGAGCTAAAGTTCTTCTACCCAGGTCAGTTTTTCACATTATTTTTGGTTTGTGTGGCTGGTTTGGTTTTGTAGTGAATCAATATGAAAATAAATAGATTACTTTAAGTTAAAGTTACTTTAATGATTTACTGGTGCACACTGTATTGCAAATTCATCATAATGTTTAATCAAATGTCATGCAAACTCTTTTATGTAGTTGTAGCTGATGTCATTGAGACTACTTTCATGATTTAATCAGTCAATTTGATGGATAAATCAAGTCCTGATGTTTTTTTCTTGTGGGATAACCTGTTTCAATCTAAAACATGGGTTGTGAATTTGGTTTCATGTTTACATAATAAACTATTATTATAAATATTTTATTGTTTCATATTAAAGTAACACAATTTGAGCATGCTGGCGCATGTACTCCATCTTTAAGTCAGACCTCAGCAAAGCCATGCATCTGAGTTTATGAAATTCACAGATTCAGGCCAATGCTATTTTAGTATTATTTATATAGTATTGTAAGTTTTAATAATATTTAAAATTAATTGTAATTTTACTTTTTAATTCATTTAAATTTGAAATTAGTGTTTGTTTTTTAAACTATTTCTAAATATCATGTTATATATTTTAATTTCAATTTTGGTTTCATTTCATTTTAGGTTGCAGTAAGTAATTTTAATATTTCAAGGCAATATTAGTATTTTCCATTTAGTTTAAGTTTTCTATTGAATATACAGTATATATATATATATATATGCTTTATGCTTTATTTCAGTTAACAAAAAGTTGTCTTTAGTTAACAATAAAATTGCTGGTTTGAGCTGCAAAGTGTTTGTGTGTGGATTGTACCTCCCCAACATGTGGGAGCAGCTGATGCTCCTCCTACAGAAGGACCAGAGGAAGACAACGGGTCCAAATCCAGCAGAGAACTACATTGTGACAGACAGACACTTTTATAAACATACAAAAGCTGTTCGGTCAGATATTATCTATTGTTCTGATTAGCATTCCGTCAGACAGTAAGTCAAGTGTGGTTACTTGGCTCACTCACTCAGTGGCAGTTTCGGTGACCGGTGCGGCCTCAGTGCGTGGTGGCTCCAAAGTGGGGACAGCAGCGCCTGATTTGGCAGGAGTGGAGGTTGGAGACACATTATTGGTGGGTGATCCCTAAAAACACAAAGCAATAGATTGAGCATATGTTTGTAGAATCTATAAAAATACATAACCCATAAATCTGCCTGTTTACCTTTGTGGGTGACCTGAAGGACACAAGCAGAGACAATGTGTTAGAAGTGAACAAATGATTTTATATACTAACAATATGGCTGATGAAAATGTCTGAGATTACTTAAAACATACTCACCCTTCCCTGAACAAACCATTGCAGGAGGAGGAAAAGAACATAAATTAGGATTGATATTTATAGGCTTTATGTGTCTTATTTAAAGGGATTGACAGTATAATAACTGCAGAGACAAGCCATGGTTATTTCTCTCTCACATCTAGAATGCAACATTTGATTTACAAGAACAGAGGCACTTCCCCTCTGACATTTGAAGTGATTTAGAATGATTTCAGGGATCCTGTACCCTTTCTTGCCCTCTAGACTGTTCATATGTGCCTCCAGAGATTCCAGAATACTGGTAGGAGCCTAAAAACAGCAGAATAAAACACACACACAAAACATGAGAAAAGGAAAGCAATGTGAAGACAGTAGAAAAATCATCAGAGCATATTTAATTTCAGTATCTCCGCAGCAAATTCAAACAATGAAAGACCAAATCAAAACACAGGGAAAATGTGTTCACCCAAAGCACTCCTCACAGCACCGCAAAATCAGCTCAAAGCACAAACTGTGGGACAGAACTGGACGTCAGTGCATTGCTTTTCTCAGCTTCTAAACAAAAGGCTAAGTCAAAAAAGTCACTTGCATGGCACCACTTTATACAATGAAGATTGTTTCAAATTCTTTGATTTCAGCTGTAGTGTCATTTTATTCAACTTCATTCTGTTCCGTGTTGATTCAGTTCCGCTCAGTAACAGTGTGAATGCTGCAAAGTTCATCATTTATGAAACAACTTCAAAAGCAACAATTTTGTCATTATGATGCTTAATTCAGTTCAAGTTTTTGTGTCCTCATCCACTAGTGTCAGTACAGAAATGAGTAACAGCATATGTTAAAAACTAGTGTTTTGTGACTAGCCCAGTAAAGAAGCAGGTAAAAGCATTGCACTGAGATGCATTCTGCCGCTCGTATCAGTCGTCATGGTTACCGGCTCTTCGTTGCAGCAGTCTTTAAAGGTACAGTCTTCATTTTCTGAATATGGCAGGTCTGCAACTACGCTGGGGTGCAAACACTGGGAATCCCCATGGGAAGGTGTTTTAATAATGACTCTCGGTTAGGATGGATGAAAGCTCTTTGACACTCACAACAGCTTTACTTAATTATTTTAAAAGATTGGTATAGACTATTCCCATGCAATAAAGTTTTAAAATCCACTGACATCAAGAAATCAATACTTGACTTGATTCTAATATTAAATAAGAGCTAGTGACACACCAACATATTGCACATATGAAAGGACATATGTACCGTTGCTGACTTACATAAGAGATGTCGGGAATGTCATTCTTATCCACACCTACTTGCTGCAACAGAAACACAGTAATAATGTAGTGAATTTATATTCTATACAAATATTTGACTTGAAAAAATGTCTGCTTCTGGCCGTACCTCAGCGATTTTCATGAACTCTGCGATTTTGGTCACCCGGTTCAGAAATTTCTTATAAATTTCCAGAGAATCTTTGCACTCAGACTTCTTCATTTTGAAATATTTCTCTGTATAATTAAAAGCAGAACCATTTGTTTCAAAGTAAACGATTATTGAATGAAATAATGACGTACAGAGACTGAGATCATAAAATTATTATCACATACCTAATAAATTGATGATGCCGTCATTGTAGGAGGCAAAGAGCTTAATCAGGTCCTTAAAGAGAAGCAGGAACGCTGCATTTATGATGCCATTGTTCAAATCTTTAGGATGAACCTGAGAAGGACAGAGAACAAGACAAATAGAGTATTTAAAACAGGAATATGTATACTAAAATAGAGTTTGACCTTCTGTTCCTGGCCAAATAATAATACAGCACATTGAAATAAATACAATCAAGTCAACAAACCGCTGAAAGAACAAAATCACTGGCGAAACCATAACCATGAAGCTCAATCTCAGTTAATTGGCCATTTTCACAGAAGGTTCCAGATGTTGTGGGAGAAGCTACTCACGTCAAACTCCAGCAGTGTGTCCACTTGAGTCTGAAGGGCAGGCATGGCCTTCAAAAGCTTGTCAGGAGCCATAGTCCTCATCACACCATCAGCTCTGAGAGCGCGCGCACACACACACACACACACACACACACACACACACTACATGAGACTGACTGCTTATAGTTTGTGAATCCTGAGAAACCATCCTTTCATTCTCTCTAACTTAGAGATGACATTCTCTTTGTGTATTGCAAGTGTAACAGCTCTGACATTATATTTAATGACTTGGAGTAACTACTGTCTAAATGTTGCCAATGTGTCCATCTATTCCCAGAATGCATCGACATACCCCTTCTTAACTCGAGTGAAGTCGAAGGCCATCGCACGGTAAGCATATGCCTTCTCGTTCAAGTACCGTGCATATCGTCTGATGAATGTAGACATGTCATAGCCTTGGAGACAGAAAAAGAAAAACAGGAATAAACATACAGAGATTAAATTTAAAGCCATTTACTGTATCGACTGCCTAAACATGTTAAAGGAATAGTTCATGGTTGGCCTGAGGGTGAGTTTTCATTTTTGGGTGAACTATTTTAAATCAAACTGAAATGAAGTTTATGTGTCTTTATCCATTTAACTCACACACAAATGTACTAACTCACCATGGGAGCCTGTTTTGTCAATAAAGTTGCTGAGATTGAACAGGGAAGTCCTTGAGGCCAAATACTGGATGAATCTCTGCAGGGATTTAAAAAGGGACGCAGTATTTTAGTATTCAGTACCTGTGAAGTTTGACTAAAAGGAGAAGATTAAACAGTAATGAAGTGCCTCACTTCATTGCCGTAGATGCAGATGTGGTGGGTCGTGGTTAGAGCTTTGAACACGACAACCCAGCTAGCATTAGCGGATCTTTCAAATAGTGTGTCCGCCATCTGAGGGATGTTCACGTTTGTCTCGTTGGTGGCTGAGATCAGATCTGCACACACACAGTTACACAAAAACACACATTTACCACTACAGCGTTATGTACTACAATGTGAATGAGAATTTTGAGAGCTTTATGATTATTAAACCACCAGACAGATTCTCAAGGGGAAAATTGATATCCACAATTGCATTAAGGAAGCTAGAAACAGTCCCACAGAGATAAACAACAATATGACAACATACTTAATGCAGTGGAGTGCATGAGGAAAAAATGACATAAATGTTCTAGTCAGAGAGATTGAGGTCATTCAATATGTGCTTTTGGAACAAAATCAAAGGAAATCAAATGTGTGTCATGAAAACGGTTTTGCCAGATTCAGTAGAAATCTAACGTTTAAAAGCATACTGTATATGGAGTGTGAAGGTTATCACACTAAATCTAAAAAAAGTCCTTTCAAATCAACTACAAACAAAATACAACTGTAAAATTCAATTCTGACACAATACCAGTTTCTGGTCAAGTGGGACCAAAGAAACAGAACCGAAAAATAAAATAAAATAAAAATAAAATTTTAGCATAAAGAAATTAAGCCTGTTTTAGGACCATTGAGATTTTATTGTCCCTAAATACTACTAAGCCTAAGTACCCTAAGTACTTAATTCCTATTATTCTCAAGTGGAATTTTTTAAACTGAAATCAACATGAATTAAAGGTATTTCTCATTTAAATAGTACATCATTATTATTTGCATTTGGAAATTTGGTGGGAAATGTGTTTAACTATCATGAAAGTAATGCACACAAATCTTAATAGTCGTAAAAAAGGGTTCTGTAAGCAAAATATAATTTTTTTTTCTTTGGTTTGATTTGGAGTTCAGGTTGACCTTGAAATCTTCTTGACTGGCTTCTCAAGAGAGCTTGTCTTAAATATAACATATAATATTGTGCTCAGGGTGCCAAAATGTTGGTCAGTGGCTACAGAACACCCAGCAGTGGAGTTAAGAAGCCAAGAATAGTTCAGATTAAAACACACACTGAGATACATTGTATTAACACTAGTGTAACATCTAGCTATGTGACATAATAATATTTTGAAGAATATGTAACAGCTGTCCATGCACATATGTAGGTTGTGAATATGTGAGCAGGTGCAGCTCATTGGGATTATAGAATTGCTCAAGACGCCGTGCTTCATGTGAGCGGATTACAGGCAGTGTAAATACAGACACATCGCAAACACACATACACTCACACACACACACACACACACACACACACACACACACACACACACACAAGCACACACACACACATACACGTGCACAATCATCTGCTAGGCCACATTAGTGTAGCACATGACTAAACGGCTTCTTGGGTCTCATTTCTACCGTATATGATGCAACATCATTAATATCAATCCTGTCAAATATAATATAGAAAATGTATCTAACAAGGCATTATTGTAGTCATATGAATAAACTCCTATGCAGCTATATCCAAGATATAAATGAATTTGTTTCTTCATCTGAACATATTCCGAAGAAAGCAATATTATGGAAAATTGACTTTCTTACAAACATGCAGCTTTTATCTTCACAAGATATTAATTGATGGACTGGAATGGTGTGGATTACTTGTGGATTATTAATGTGATGTTTTTATCAACTGTTTGGACTTTCACAGGATCCACTGGTGAGCAAGTGATACAATGCTAAATTTCACCAAATCTGTTCTAAAGAAGAAACAAACCCATCTATATCTTGTGTGAGTACATTTTCAGGAGATTTTCATTTTTGGGTAAACTATTCCTGTAACTTCAGTCTTTTTATTCAAAGCAAATGTAGCCTGTCTGTCTTAGAATGAAGACCCTTTTGTGGAAACTGATAGCATGTCATCATGATGTCACTCACTCCTCCCCCTTCCCCAATAATCTACTTCAGTTTCTATGACAACCTCACCAATACCCCTCATGGCTTCCAATTCAACAGACAAATGCCTGGAACTCATCAAACACATTTCTTGTAATAAACACCTGACTCTGTTAAAGTAAAATGAATTTCTGTGCAATGAACACTGCACCTTTTCACAGGTGCTAAACTGTGGCGGGACAAAGCAAATTTATGAATCTATGGATTTCAGAAGAGCTGGAAGTCGGCTGGAAACATCTTAGGCATCATGTATGATTCCCTGATGAATGGATTGCTGATATTCACAAACACGTGACTTTTGATTCCTCAGCTTGCATACCAGTGTCCTTACCTTTGGCTTTGTAAATAATACATGCATGCTTTGGCTGATCGATTTATAATTTAGAAGGCCTTTTCCTGCAGGACACAGAGCTCGAGGCTGACATGAAGATGCTTCATTGCCTTTCTGTCCTGTCTAAATGCAGTTGATTTCCTTCTGTCATCTCAGTTTGAGACAAGCCACCCACATAAAGACACTTCAGGGTATGTTCTATGCTGTCAATTTGCCTTCAGTCAGCTTCAAACAAGCTCCTTATATCAAATACACCCTAAAATGGCATGTTTTCCATTGCATCTGGTAGCAAAAAAAAAAAAACTCCCTTAGTGCAAAGCATGCATAATGCAAGAGGACTGTGCTAAGTGTACGGTAAACACAGTTTCATTATTGAAAGCAATGGACTGTGGTGCTGAACTGGACAGCGCCAGCTCTTAGGAATGAGGATCGGTCTAAAATGTCTCACTTACAATCCAGGTGCTTCTTTTTGGGCGCCATCACCTCGTGCGTCGTGGCTTTGCACACGACACGAGCCACCTCGGATCCGGTGAGCTGGTACTGCGCCGCGGCGATGCGATCCGTCAGAGTCTGTCCAGACATTTTCTCCCGGTAGAGTCGACAACCACCTCGAGAATCAACTTCAGGGGGAAGGACAGACGGAATGCATATGATATTCGCCGACAAAAAAGAGAAACGGAATCCAAAGTGACTCTCTAGCTCTCTAGCGGCTGAAAAAACACAAAATATATACGTTCAATTGAATGCTTTAAAAAAAATCCCTCGTTGGCGTCAAGCATGGGTTGGTTTCAGCACCCTGGATAATGTCTCTATTACGTAACGCCCTATGACGAGCTATTTTCTGCCTCTCGTGGGAAATAAATAATCAAATTAATGCGTTAAATCGTCACATTTGATTATCATATGTATGAAAATCCCCATCTAACCGACAGACAATTGGTTCTTTTTATGATGAAGTTAATAAATAAACGCATAAAAACGAGTTGCAAAAACGCTCCGTTGATTAACGCTTTACTATAAACCTGCTCGGGATCCCGGAGCCTCGGTAATATTCGGTCGCAGCCGGTGTGTCCTTCCCGTCCGGTCGGATGATGATGGTGATGATGACGTGTCTCGCTCAAGCCTTTTCAAGGAAGGGAGTTTACTTTGAAGACAAGTAGACTATATTTTCACGTTTCAGTGCTATATTGTGTAGATCTTGGATATTTTATTTGCTTGTTTTTCTGGTAATGCGGGTTACGGTGCCTCGTCGGTGGTCGGTGGACCTGGTCAGGTGACGCATAACTGGCTCTTAAAGGGAAGCGCGTCGCGTCACGCTGTCAAACGCCTTTAAGGGGTCTGTGCGGGTTCACGGTTCATCTGTCTGCATTCTGCTACCAGAACACAGAGGTAGATTCTCTGTCACGATCTTTCAGTGATATCGGTTGAACAGACGGCAGTCAAATTATCGTGTAATGTGATGATCTTCAAGATTTTTTGAGAATTCTATTACATTTTTTGACTTTTATTGCTTTTTATGTGCTCTGTGAATATGCTTCATATAAGCTATATTTATCTTTTCGATTGTGGATCCTGCATAGGCTACACCATGATCCTCTGCATGTAGAAGAACAGTTTTTCCACAACAAACAGTTGATCTGTTTTCTCATGAAGATTATCTAGTAGGCCTATTTACCAGCGAAATAATGTTTGTAAATTCTACCAGTGAATGCACTAATCTTTAACTTCTTTCTGTGTCAAAATATTTTTCTTACACGTTCTTTCATGGGTCTGCATTATGGGCCAGTCAGACGACCCAGAGGAAAGACATCATGGATTGTGGAAGAGCTGAAAGAAATGGTCCTGTGACTTATAAACAGAGTCTGCAGGAACAGGTGAGATGTCACACACTGTCAAATGCAGAACTGTGTGACTTTTGAAATATATAATTTTGATGATGTGAAATTTTGCCAGTTAAGTAAAGCCTTACATCAAAAGCCAAATACAACAGGTACAACAAGTTTTACAGCATTTAATATAAATTCACATTTCAAATAAAATTATATATATATTTTTTTTTCTTCTTTTTTTTTTCTCTAAGTTTGTATTAGAATTGTGGGATACCAGATGTATTAAAATATGTAGAATTAAAGGGTTTACTTATATTTGTAATTTCCTAATCCTTGCATTCTTATTTTGCATTCTTTTTCTTTCAGATAGAAAAATGCACATCATCTTGTTATACTTTATACAGTGAAGTTATAGTCATGACCCATCTTGATAAACATGTTTACTATTTTTGTCATTTCAGTACTGGAAATTGGTATTCTCTTTTCATCTGATCGACCCAATTCCTCATTTTCTGCTGATGCAGTTGCTTCAGAGGGTCAACTGGGGTCATGTGTCTCTTTTTACTCCTGTCCTTCAGTTCCTGAAATATTTTACTATAATGCTTGATTGTTGTTTCATCTCCCGCAAGTCTCTTTGTGCTCCCTCCAGGATGTAAAGCTATGACAGTTTCCTGTCAATTGAGGCCAGATGTCCCAGATCGTTCTCAGTGATGACTGAACCTTCAGAGTTGCTGTATTTAGGGTTGTTCATAGTCTCCTGCCACACCATCTTGAAATGAGAATCTATAAATGCCTCCAGCTCCTCAATGTCACTGTTACCCCATTGGTCAATTAGATTCTGCAGGTTCTCCGATTGGACAAAATCCATAAAGGCTCTTTTGCAGTTTGAGCTGTGTAAGGCGTATTTTTGTGGTAATACGCAAGGGATGGCCCACAAAATCTTTAAGAGCAAGAGCAAATGTTCAGAGATCTTAATCGTTTGATGCTCTCCTCGAATGTCAGCTACAAAAACAGTAACAAACTTTAAACCAATACCAACATCCAATATCATACTCAACTTTCAGACCTATTCAAGCAGTGTTGGGGGTAATGCATTACAAGTAACATGAGCTATGTAATCAGATTACTTTTTTTCAAGTATCTAGTAAAGTAATACATTGACGAGAAAATATTTGAGTGACTTTTTCTAATGCCAGTTGCTTTTGTTTTCCCATTTATTTACTGACAGCTCTCCTGTCCCTTTGTGGAAAGAAATATCATATTCTTCATGCAATCCAGAATGAAAGTATGTTTGAAAGCTGAAGGTATGAAAGTTGTGCCATCTGCTGTACAGACGTGAATTTATATTTCCTTCATCCCAAGGCTTTTACATTTGCCAAAAATATTACAATAAAAACAAACAAGTAAAAATTTAGGGAGTAACCTTATATTGTGATGCATTACTTTTAAAAGTAACTTTCCCCAACAGTGTAAAAACTCACAACTGTGAGTCATAAAATGCAGATTTTGAGACATAGACTTGCATGATGGAAACAAGCTTCCATAATAAAATGAGGAGAACTACTGTTAAAAAAAAGACAACTCACCACGATGAATGTTTTTAGGTGTTATTTGAACTTTCCCAATTTGTACCTTTCCACCAAACCTCAGTTCGCCATGTACCAAGATGGTTGAATATTCCCTTGATTGTCTGTGTTATTTAGCATCTGTTCTAACACAAACTCCTCTATCTTCTGCATCAGTTCTGTGACCTGAGTGCCATTGTCTTTGATTTTGTTGTTGAAAATCTGGTATCTATTTCTCCTTTTCTCCACCAGCGTCTGAAGGCAAGGCAAGGCAAGTTTATTTACATAGCACATTTCATACACAGTGGTGATTCAAAGTGCTTTACATAAAAGAAAGTAAAATACTCATTAAAAAATAATAAAATAATCACAAATTAAAACAAGAAATTAACTTGATTTAAAATTAATTTAAGACAGTGCAATCATTTCGGGTTGCATAAAATACAATTCATAAAATACAGTGCAATCAGTTCGGGCATCGCACAGATAAATAAATGCACAGCTAAACCTAGATCATTGAGTGATTTATAAATGGGTAAAAGTAAGGCAAGGCAAGTTTATTTATATTTACATTTCATACACAATGGTAATTCAAAGTGCTTTACATAAAATAAAGTAAAATAATAACAAGAATAAAACAAGCAATTTTAAAACTTTTAAAATTATTTAAAAAATTTGCTTATTTAAAATGAATTTAAAACAGTTAGAAAATGATTTTACATAAAATAAAATAAAAAAAACAAACAAAAAAAACAGTGAAAATATATATTGCAATCAGTTCGGACGTTGCACATTGCTCATTCAATAAATGCACAGCTAAACAGATGAGTTTTAAGTCTAGACTTAAATGTGACTAGTGTTTTAGCACATCTGATCTCTTCTGGAAGCTGATTCCAACTGCGGGCGGCATAGTAACTAAAGGCGGACTCCCCTTGTTTTGTGTGAACCCTTGGTATTTCTAACTGACTCGATCCTAATGATCTGAGTGGTCTGTTAGGCTTATATTCAGTGAGCATATCTGCAATATATTTCGGTCCTAGGTCATTTAGTGACTTATATACGAGTAAAAGTACTTTAAAATCAATCCTAAATGTAACTGGAAGCCAGTGTAAGGACCTGAGGACTGGGGTGATATGCTCAGATCTTCTGGTTCTAGTCAGAATCCTGGCAGCAGCGTTCTGGATGAGCTGCAGCTGACTAATGGTCTTTTTGAGAAGGCCGGTGAGGAGCCCATTACAATAGTCCAACCTGCTGGTGATAAAGGCATGAACACGCTTCTCCAAGTATTGGCCTTTAAACAAAACATCTAATTCTTGCAATGTTTTTTAAATTTTAGTATGCTAATTTATTTACTGCTTTGACATGACTCCTGAAACAAAGGTCTGTCTCGAGAATCACACCAAGATTCCTGACTTGATTTTTATTTGTTTGACCGGTTGTTAGTTGGTTAAAATGTGTCCCAAATTATCTGAATTCACCCTAGCTTATTGGACATTCATCAAAATAAATATAAAGAAACTTTAAAAAAGAAAAAACCTAACATACCCTTTTCCAAACAACCGATCCTTAGATTATCTATCTCTTTTTCCCTCAACAACAACAACCATTAATTAACATTATAGTTTAGTGAGGACGTATGAATTAACTTACTTTGATTCTGAGAAGTTCCTTTAAAGGCCATAATGGGTCGTGCAGGTTTTTTATTCTTATTAACAAAATACATAAACATGAGGATTCTGCATTGGCTTTCACAGGAGGTTAAAAATGCCTAGAATTATTTTCATAGAACATAACTGTGGTTATGTTTCCAGTGGAAATAGACTCGAGTGAGTAAATCATTGTTAGGTTTGTTTTGTAATGTCAACCTATTCCATGGGTCCAAGGTTTATACTCTAATAAACCGGTGAAATACCAAAATGCCAATCCCTCATACACAACAAAGCCATATACTTCTGAAGTTATGTTTGTGTTTAATCAGAACACTCATCAAGATTTTTCTTTTGCCCTTTAATCTTTAAAAGGGACTTGATAAGGAAATACGAAAGATGTTGTACAATTGCGTTTATTATTTTTACTGTCAGGATATCATCACATCATGAATATACTAATCAAACTGATCATACTTTCATCCTTGTTATCATTTTTATTTTAGTCAATGTTTGTGATTGTTTCAGAGAGTTTAAGGGAGATTGATTCCAGAGAGAAGGTCAACGTTTATAAGCCAGCAGAACAACAGTTAAATCTTATAACTCGACTACCACAAACAATCATCCTCCTCAAGCGAGTGATAAAACACAATACAAACAGAAAAACACAGATAACCTCGGATAAAGCTGATCATGTACTCCATGAGACAATAGATCAATAAACTGAAGGAAAACCACTGAACTCAGAAGTAACGGAGACAGCACAGATTCCTGTGAAGAGGTCAGGAAAGGCAGCAAAGGAAGAAGTGACCACAATCTGGAAAGAAGAAACATGTCATTTTTTGCTTGTTTGTATGTTTATGAAAGATACACTTCAACAAAGTGGAGATAATGGACATTGAAGGTGGGACAACATGCAAATTTTTTTTACTATTTTCCTTAAAGATATAATTAACTTTAATGGTCAGTTGTCTGTAGTTACAGGTCTTGTGAAACATGATTTGTTAATAGCCAATTAGAGAAGGGAGATTCTCATTTGCATTTGATTGTACAGCTAATATGTGGTATATTTTAATTTCATGGGGATTTTTTGTAGACCTGTTCCTTTCTGGAATTGTAAGTAGCCTAATCATTTTTGTTTTTAGATAACTTTAAACCATTTCATAGACTAGCTACACACAGTATAGTATTTTACATTGTAAGTAGTAATTGAGTTTAACTGTACATAAATGTACAACTAAATGTACGTATTTATGATTTTGTTTTTTTTTATAATGTAACAGTATGCTATAATAAAATCTGGATAAATATTAGTTTTCTTGTCATCACCATAGAGTGTGTGGTTATCATTCATAAAATAATTTCAAATGGGCTTTCCCGCTCTTATTCGCGCCTGCAGCACACCGGAAACTGTCATCCCCCCATTCCCCTTGGTGACTGTCACTTCCGTGTGATCGCATTAAGCAACACGCCGCTGCGCGACACACTCACGTACACACACTGAAGTCTCAACCGTGGTCAAAAACCGGATTTATCACACCGAAATGCATATCAAAACAGGTGAGGGGTGGCAAAAGATACATTCTGCTCGTTTTGGTTGTTTAATGGTGAGAGTGTTTTGTAACGCGAAGTTGTTTGTGCTCGAGTGGGACAGAATGAGACTTATGAAACTTTGGATTCTCGATCTTTCTGATGTCACAATCATCATTCTTAGTTATCGTTGATAGTTTTAATGATCTGAAATCACAACCAGTAGCTCTTTATGTTGTGTTTGTAATGCGGAACGGTGTAAAGGCGGTTGTTATGGGCGCTAAACATCCAAACACAAGCGGCCTACTGCTAGCGTTAACAATCTCCACACGCTTAAACCTCCTTGAAATGTCGTTAATGATATTTTTACTCCTATTTAACAATATATTAACTGCTCAGAATTACAAAGACGTTTTTGTTCATTTAGACTACATAAGATGCGTGCCAGTATCTAGGCTTTGTGCTGTTTCCAGACTGTTGTAAACTGCGTGAATATTAGAAGGCACTGACGTCAGCGATCTGTAATGCGTTATTAATTAATTCTGTTTGTGAGTAACGTTAGCACTTTTTTTTACAGACCGTCTTAGTTTCTGCCGTTAGGCCTCTTCGAGACTGCCGATGTGAATGAGGCGCCGACTAGAAATTTCCAGTTACATCTTGCTATGCCTCATTGACTCGTTGCATTGCTTGGGGCATTTGAATGCATTCCCGTGGTTATATAGATATATATTCTGAACGGTTAAACTCAGAAAATAAAATTTTTACGGTCCTGCAGATTCTTCAGTTTTTCCAGCAATTTTGCATATTTGAACCCTTTCCAGCAGTGACTGTATTTTGTCTTGTGGACTATATGCAAACATATTTTATGTAAAATAGCTTACTCAGGGCAGTACTAAATAAAAAATAACATGCATTTAGTATGATCTTTCTTATTTTTTGAAAATTATTCAAATTTTCACAGATTCTGCAAGGGTTTCCCAAACTTACGAGCACCACTGTATCTATCTGTGTGTGTATGTGTATATATAGTATATATATAATATCTCTATATCTATCTATATAGATAGATAGATAGTGGCTGTCTAGTCAAGGATCATAAAAAGAGCCTTTATTCAAAATACGAATGAAATGTCATTGCAAATCTTTGCAACTATCTTTCAGACCACTAGGTTTACCCATTTGTCAGCAAGAAGTCTTTTATATTTTACTTTATTAATATCACTTTATGAATTAATAATTACAGGTCAGAATAAAGCATGTCGTTTCATATTTACATAAATGTATTTGTTACACTGAATGGCGGTGGTACATTTATTTCACCAAGGTCTTGACATTTTATTTTCACAAAGGTTATTTGAAACAGTAAAGCAGACACTTGACTTGCATTTAAAGAGGTCATATGATGCTTGTAAAGATCATTATTTTGTGTATTTGGTGTAACAGAACATGTTGGCATGATTTAATGTTCAAAAAACACATTATTTTTCAAATACTGTACGTTATTGTAGGTCCTCTATCCCCCGCATCTCTCAAATGCATTATTTTCTACAAAGTCCCTCCTTCTGACAAGCAAAGTCTGCTCTGATTGGCCAACTGATCCAATGGATTGTGATTGGCCGAACACTGCAAGCACTCGTCAGAAATGTAAATCTTGTTGATTCACTGATTCTTTTTTTTTTTTTTTTTTAGGTACCTGGGAGTCAAGCAATGCAGCGTGCGAGTCCGACCCCTTGTGTGATCCGGCTGTCTTAGTGTCACCCCATAAACCAGAACCTCAGATCCGAAACCGTCGCCTCTCCCCCGGCTCTGGCAGCTGTGGTGGGGGAGGAGGGGGCTGTCCCTCTGGGATGGATAAACGTCAAGGCTCCACGAGTAGCCTGGAAGGTTCTCTGAATGGGGTGGGTCACACCCAGACCTTCACGTCGAGAGAGCGTCGACTCCACAATAAGTCAAGAAGCTTTCGGCGTGATGGTCCGAGGGCGGGCCCACGCTCAGATGAGAGACACACCAGAACCGGTCAGAAGGAACGATGGGTAGACAACAGCCTGTCTTTACTCAGACCTCCACCTGCTTTCCCAGTGAAAGACAGCCCTGCCAAACTGCAGCCGGCCGTCAGCTACGCCTCCAAAGTGAAAGCAGGAGGAGGTTCTGTGGGGGCGACTGAAGAGCCCCCTGGTATCGGGGTTTTGCTGCAGAACCAGTGGGGACTCAGCTTCATCAGCGACAGCCCGGAGGCAGATACTCCCCAGGAGAAGAATCCCGTTTTCCATCCGGTTGCTGGAGAGGTTACTGTAAAACCCGCCCATGTCTCTTCAGAGTCTCTGCCTGGTCAGGTCACGAGAGGCTCCGAGAGTTCAGAAGAGCTGCTGCTCAGCTGTCGCCACCTGGAGGAAGCATTGGAGTATCACACACAAGGTAAGGCGATGTAGTTAAGGTTGCAAAAGGCAAAAAAGGTTTGTCTTTCTTATCTCACTGTAATTGTTTTTGATCCGCAGAATGGAAAGCAATATATTGGAGACAAAAACAAGGTTGGTGTTTTTATTACTCTCCTTTAGGACTGCATGATATTTCAAAATGAAATCGATATCTCGATATGGCAATTGTCAAATCACGGAGACTGCATTTGAATTAAATATATGCACTGCCAGCTCCAGAGTGTCACTGCCTATGATGCAGTGCTTCAGCATCTCGGGCTCCTGTTCATTTACTGTGATTTGAGCCGATATGAGACACACAAAACTCCAGACTACGAGCTGGCCGCATGCAAAGGAACACAGTGCTGCGTTTCATTCTGAAAACTGGCAGAATATAGATCTATTTACTGGCAACCCGTTAAAATAAAAGCTTGATGGTTTAACTTTTGAAAATGAAGGAATAAATACTTAAATAATTGGTGTTGTAATTTTACATTTTTTGTTAAATACTTGTTTTTATTAAAGGCATACTCCACCCTAAAATTAAAATTGTCATTAATCACTTACCCCCATGTCGTTCCAAACCCGTAAATGCCCCATTCGTCTTCATAGCACAATTTAAAGGGTCATGAAACCCCCCATTTCTGCACTGGTTAGTTCTCACCACAGTTTTAAAAAATGCTAAAAAAATGGGCGTGGTGTGCAGCGGACCGGGGAAGAGGGAAGACAGACAGCACACACAGCTTTTGCGTTCAGTTTCATTTCGCTACCATCGAGTTAGAAACACAAATAAATGCACAGCCATTTGCATCCTGCATCGAAAACATATTACATTAACATTCAGTCATTTAGCAGACGATTTTATACAAAGCAACTCACAAATGAGACCTATATATTATTCTGTGGCGTTTATATAAGCCTTTTGACAGGTTGTGTCACAGAGGTATAAAAACGGTTACACTCACCAAGTGAATGAATCGCGTTTGTGCCGAACTCTTATTACAAAGAAAAAACACTCTTCTGCGATCCATGAATGTTTCTCTGTTAATGTGTGCGATGTAATTTCACTGATGCATCTTTCATAGCAAATCAACACATGTTGTTGTGAATAATTAAGCGAAGCGTCTTCTCATAAGATAAGAACATGCAATCTCATGAATAATTGAATAGACACCGACGCTCATCAATGTACTATAGTCCATTGCCACGTCACAAATCGTGACGTCAACACAATGTAGATTTTAAATCCGGAAGATGAAAATAGAGCAAAAAATCTTACAATTAACCAATTTTCTCCCAACAGTTAAAATTAGCGGATGCTAACATTGTCTTCTATGATGTACAACACAAACACCTCTGCTTTAATCTTAGAATAAGTAGTCTGGGCTTTCATGACCCTTTAAGATATTTTGGATGAAAACCTGACAGCTTGAGACTGTCCCATAGACTGCTAAGTAAATAACAGTGTCAAGAACCATAAAAAGTTATGAAAAGTTGTTGTCAGAATACTCCATCTGCCATCAGACGTGCAATCTGGGTTATATGAAGCGACGGGGACTTATTGTAAGCGAGGAAAACAAAAATAACGATTATTCAATAATTCTTGTCAATGGTCTCCTCTGTGTCACTACATTTCACTGTGCTGTGTATGCTCTTCTGTGTCATCCGTATCACAAGGATGCGCTGTTTCTACGTGTATTTAGCATTGATTTAAAATAAAACTTGGTGCGGAGGACACTAAGGAGCATACGCACCACAACATGGGGTAAGTGATTAATGACAATTAAAAATTTGGGGTGGAGTAACCCTTTAAATACTACATTTTTTTTAAATTAAGGATCTAAAATTAGTGCATTTTATTTTGTTTACTATTTCATAATAATTTTTTATATTTTATTTTTATAAAAAAATTTATTTTAACATTGCGATATTACAATAGTTTAATATTTAAAAATAATCACTATTTTTATTTTAGAGCTATATTTTATTGAATTTGTCAAAAACAGTGGGAGTATTCCTTATAAAAGATCAAGTGAAGAGAATTTTTGCAAGCTTTATTGAAAGAGGTTTGATTTAGTTGTTATAAAGAATAATCAAGTGTGAAAAAAAATCAGGTCTAAAAGGATCTTTGACGGACACAAAAACTTTTTTTTTTTTACATCTCGCAACAAAATTACCTCACTTATTCTGTAATGATTAATTCTTTCAAAATGTTCAAGTCATCTGGTGAACTTTCCTGTATTTTTTCATATCGTCAACTAAACAAAATGTTGGTTTTCTTGCAATATCATGTAGCCCTAATATACATAAAACGAGCAGAATCACTTTTTTTAGACCGTTTTAACAGACTTGCTTTGTTTTTCAGACCCTGCAAAGATTGTATGGTACAAGAACGCCCTGGAGTCACCCGCCTAGCACACAAACACGCATACACACACAATCAAGACACACACACACACACCCCACACTCAGGTTCTCATCCCCTCAACATTTCTACCGAGACACTTTGGACTTGTTTCCCTATGAAGATAGATGTCTTGGACTTCTCGGTTGCCTTACAACAGAATCTGCCTCAGGCGCAGAGTCCCTCTGCATACCTCTGTCATTTTAATGGTGGATAATTGTCTTTTAAAGAAACAAAAACTGCAATTTTATTTAAGTGAACTGCAGTTTTACAGTTAAAAAATCTTTTATTCCTCCCTTGTTCCTACTTGTGTGTGAGTGGTTAAATCGAGCACTTTTTGACCTTTAGTTGAACATGTCATCCCTTTCTCTAAAGACTGAGCTCGTTTTTAGAACCAGATCCAGAATGTCTTCATCAGTCTTCCCTCCTGTGAAAATCCCTTTCTTGCCACATAAATTGTTCTCATGAAGTTTACAGAGGTGACATTGGCACATTATGGCAGCACCTTCAAATGTCTATTGGTCTTAATGCTGTTTTTAATATATATATTTCACCCAGATTCAATGGCGGTCATAAATCCTAATAGGAATTTGTTACTGTGTATGACCTCTTTTTTTTTTTTTTAACACAAATATTTACACTGGAAGATGTTCAGAGATTTAATCAGTGTTGCATAATAAAAATGAATAAACTTGTTAAAATATTTCATGGTCTTTTTTTGTATAAATCTATAGGAAATAAAAATGTGGATATTTCAGTAATCGATCTATCATTTATTTGTAGAGTCACCGGGTGTTTAGTTATGAGAGTCCAGACAGCTGATAAAAACAGTCCATCAATTAACATAATTTTTTTTATTTTTATCAAATGTTTGGTCTCTTATTCTGACGGCACCCATTCACTGCAGAGGATCCATTTATGAGCAAGTGATGTAATGCTACATTTCTACAACTCAGCAAATTTCTTTATGAACTGTTCCTTTAGTGATGTATAATGTGATTGTGAGTTTAAAGGGGTCATATGATGCTTTTTTTTTTAAAGATCATTATTTGGTGTATTTGGTGTAACAGAATATTTTGACATGATCTAATTGTAAAAAACAAATTTTTCAAATACTGTACATTATTGTAGGTCTTCTCAAGCGCAGTTTTCTACAAAGCCCCATCTTCCATAAAACGCAGTCTGCTCTGATTGGCCAACTGACCCTGTGCATTGTGTTACTACGGTTACTGAAACCAAGGCTTCTTTCTTTGCATGAACATTTGGGCGGCATTACGCAAATATTTCCACATTGTATCGTAGATATGTTGGGGCTTGTTTGAAGGAGCCGTTTTAGGGGGACATGGCAAAGTCTTAATTTCTTTGTATTTGAGACTTTAGTCTTTGCAACTTTACAGATCTTCATTACACACCAAGAGCTTGTAACACTCCAAAGAGAAAGGAAAAGTTTAAATCGCATCATATGATCCCTTTAATACTGCTTTTATTCAGCACTTCACCACATCATAAGTAGTCAAATGATTTGAGGCTTTAGGTTAATAGGTATTTTTTTATTCAGTGTTTTTACAAAAATATTAGACAATTCTGCCTTTAACTGGGAAATTAAACTACTTCTGTCTCTGATGTTAAACTGAATATTTCATGAGGTTGTATAATGGGATTGTACGTTATAAGTTGTACTCCTTGACATTTAGTGCCACTGAAAATCCTAAATAACCAGATCCAAACATCAGTCCCGCCATGTGACCTCCACTTCATCTGTTCTGTACCTAAAAAACACCAGACCATTAATGAATGATCATGTCACAGCTAAACACGAAAAACAGTTCCTATCTCGGGTCTATGTTTAATCTCAGCATGCAATAGAAAATCAACAGGCTAATGATAAAAATAGCATTGCTATCTGTGAAAAGAATGTGCACAAAGCAAAGTGTTTTATTAAAGGAATAGTTCATCTAAAAATGAAAGCAGTCCAAAACAGTCTGAAATCATATTTAGGAGGATTTTGATGTAAGAGGACAACAGGGGATTGACTTTCTCACTGGATGTTAACTAATGGACAGGAGTGTGTGTGGATAACTTATTGATTGTAATGTTTTTATCAGCTGTTTGAATCAGATTCAGAATTAGCTTTAATGGCCAAGTGTGTGTAAACACAAGGAATTGTTGTGTTTTTTTAGAAGCTCATACATACATGACATGAGAACTCAAAGAACAATTAAATCAATAATATTAATGTAGTAAAATATGAAACAGAAGATTTGTGTACAGTTGTATAAATAAAAACATGCATATGTATTTACATAATTTCAATTGCAAGAAATTATTTACACAAAACAGGTAATAATTTCTGTTAACTGTTTAAGATGGAGATGGCTTTGGGGAAAAACTGTTTTTATGCCTCTAGTGCACAGATATCTTTCACTCTGACGACACCCATTCACTGCTGATTATGTTTTACTGAGCAAGTCATGTAATGGTAAAATTCTTCACGAAGAAACAAATCTTGAGGTTGAGTACATTTTCAGCAGAAGTTGAATTTTGGGTGAACTATTCCTTTAACTGAATATGTTTGTAGCTTCTTGCTGTGTAATGCTGATGTTTTTGATGGCTATTTTGTGATGTTGGTTTACCTTTGTGTAATCCAGGAGTCTGAAAGCTCTGTGACGTGACCCGAGCGGAACATTTCCCATCCAGCCTGTGCAATCATTGCTCCATTGTCTATACAAAAGCTACAATATCACATAAAGAGATTAACAACCATTGAAATCGACTGTCATGAGTTCTTTCAGCAGTGATGCCATCTCTCTCACCTCTCATCTGTGGCAAAAAGTCGTGCACCTCTCTCCTTACACATGACCCCCATCATCTCCTGTAGACGCAGGTTACCTACAAAAGAACACATTTAGATGCTCACAGAAAACTACAATACAAAGACCCAGTTTTTGATATAAGATGAATGTAAACAAATGCACATAAAAACCCTTACAGCCAACTCCTCCGACGATCAGAACCTCCTGAGAGCCGCAGTGAGCCATGGCTCTTTCTGTGATCTCCACCAGCATCGCAAACACAGTCTCCTGTCAATCCCGTAGTATTTTTAGTCACTTTTCACAATCACAAATAAATGTTTCTTATTGCAAGCATAGTGAGGCACAGGTTACAGGTACGTACTTGTAGAGAGAAACACAAATCCTCAGGTGAACATTGACTTGCACTCAGCAGTTTGTGAGCAGCGTCCTGCGTGTGAATGAAATTATTACAATTTAAAGAGGTATAAACAGAATTTAAAGACTTATGCATCTCCCAGACATTCATCTCACCTCTATATAGGACAAAATCCCAGAAAATGACACATCCATACCCTTCACTGTATACGGCAGCTCTATATACTTGGTGCCTCTGAAGAATGAATATATATGGATATATATGAATGCATATATGAACATACATATATATACATATATATATATATAAATATATATACACACACACATGTTAGCTAAAAACTGTTAGCCTGAATGCATTGTGAGTCGCTTTGGATAAAAGCATCTGCTAAGCGCATACCGGTAAATATATATTTAATATATATTAACAGACATCAAACAAGTGCTCAAATTAGATATTTAAATATTTAAGTGCATGGGAACTCACTTCTTTGCCATCTGTTCAATGTTGAATCCAGGACTGGGATCATTTGAGATCTGTGAATACAGGTAAACAATGTAATCTTAAAATTACAGAAAAACTTTTAGACAAATCCTCCACATTAAAAAAATGTTGTACAGAAACAATTAAACAAATAATGGCAATTAACCAAATAATGACCTTGATGACCCTTGCAAACCGGTCCAGGCAGTTTCCCACAGCAATATCAATAGTCTCGCCAAATATTCTGTAACGTCGTTCGGAATATGCAATAACCTGTAGAAGCAATATAGAGAATTTATGTTCGTTTATGTTAAACGAAATGTGAGAATGCCAATATAATTATTTCAAGGATATGGATATCATAGTAGACTAATTTTTAAACTCTTCAATACCTACCTGAGTATTTCCTCCGCTCACATACAGCACAGTGGGGTTTTGGGCGTTGGTGATCAAACGGCCCATCTCTATGTGTCCAATACAGTGGTTTACCCCCAACAATGGCTTCCCCCACAACTGAGCGACTGTCCTGGCCACAATTGCCACTGTTACCAGAGGAGCCCCCATTCCAGGCCCTGTACAACAGGACATATCTGATGAATGGAGCAGTGTGGAAAAATGCACAGTGGATTAAAGTCAAGTCATAAATATTCACCTTTAGTGTACGCCACACAGTCAATATCAGCCGCTTTCAGCCCTGCTTCATCTAGTGCCTCCTGGAGCACAGTGAGAATCACACCACGATGGTGTTTGGCCGTCTCTCCAGGTAGGAACCCTGAGAAGATCATGAGAGGTGATTATATAAAATGGTAATGTGAAAGCATGGTGAATTGTTATATGTGAAGATGACTCTGTCCAGTAGAAGTAATGATAGATCAGATGAGCTCACCTTGGCCAGGTGGGGTGATGTAAGTGCGTCTGGGGTTTGACAGAACTTCCCCATCTCTGATGATACCCACGCCAATCTTATTAGCACTGCCCTCAAATCCAATCACAACAGTCATGCTTTCTGCTGTGAGAATGAAACACGGACCATTTGATGACAATACGCAAGATACGGCTATATATGTGTGCGTTTGAGTGTGTGTTGAAAGTTAAATGTAAAATTTACAAATTAAATGTACAAATGTCAAATTAAATTTTACAATTAAATGAAAATAATTAAATTATGTTTTGCTATCAGAGATCTGCGACGCATGCTGCTGGATAAAACATGACCCGCCTGATCGTTAATAACATTTATAGATTAAATTGTTAAATTGTCGGGTTGCCATTTTTTTTAAGTTTATTATAAAATTCGTAGTATACTAATATTTAATAATTACTAATATTTTTGTCTTGTTTTGTATCTTATTGTCACTGCTTCTCCACTCTTACCGAACACTTGCTGGTTGTAGGACCACAACAACAACTAATATGGCTTTTACTAAATGCCTGGACGAAATCGATCGGAATAGTAGTGTTAACAAATTATTAACGTTATCCAAATATATTTCAAAGCTACTGTTTAATTATAATTTGATATACAAATGATAAATAAATTAAAAACGTTTTTAAACACCACGTTTAGTCAGGCAATAACTCGGACAGCTCTTAATGGGGAAATGTGCACCTCATGGACATTCGCTGCAGAAAGCTTCCGTTAGTGCAGAGAAAGCTTGTTCTGCACAGATTGAGGCTTCACCGTAAACTCAGCTAACGTGTTAGGTAAGAAAGAGTTGTTTGTATATAATAAAATGTTAATTTATATCTAATGAGTTTTCAACGCGCTCAATATAAATTTGTATATTATAAACGCAGAGCGCGCGAGCCATTTGTTCTATTGTCTCATTCATTCAGGCCGCACTTTTGGACAGCTTAGAGACTTGCTTAATATATATTAATATATTATTCCAGCATACTGCAAATACATGCATTTTGGTTTATAAAGTTCACAAATTTTATGTAAGTGGTTTAATTACTTGTGTGAGAGCTAAATGAGTTAAACGGCCTTTGTTATGAATGTTTGCAGCGCCTGAAGCAATAATCATTTACTCATTCATTGCGCATGTCCTCTCTTGTAGGTGTTCGTGTGTGTGCTTTTAGTTGCGTACGTGTGTGAGGTCTTAAAACAACTGTAAGCATGCCTAAAAGAGCCAAGAAGAATGAGGAAGCTGTGGATGGGGAGACTGGCAATGGAGCAGGTACAGTGTTTTAATAAATAAAAAAAGTTTGCATCCTCAAAGAGTGCATCAGATAACATTGAGCTTTCTGTCACAGAACCTGCAAAGAAAGAGAAGAAGGGGAAGGAGCCAGAGGCTCCGATTCTGTATGAGGATCCTCCTGATCAGATGACCAGTAAGGATGGCCGTGCGGCTAACATGAAGATCACCTCCTGGAATGTGGACGGTCTGCGCGCTTGGGTCAAAAAGAATGGCCTTGATGTGAGAATGCAACATATAAGACAACGATTGTGTTTTACATGTACTGCAAGGTCCTTCTTGAACAGTTTGTCCATTCTCTGTGTCAGAGGTACCAACCCTTTTCCACTCTTTTGTCGTTGTCTGTTTGCAGTGGGTGCGTAAGGAGGATCCAGATGTGCTTTGTCTGCAGGAAACAAAGTGTGCTGAGAAATCCCTGCCATCTGAGATCACTGACATGCCTGAGTATCCACACAAGTACTGGGCTGGATCAGAGGATAAGGAAGGTTACAGCGGGGTGGCCATGCTCTGCAAGACTGAACCGATCAATGTCACCTACGGTATCGGTAAGTGTGTTTATACAGATTTAAATTTTGTGTGACCCATGTGAATTGCATGTTCTCCATGGCTGTGAGATTGTTTTGCTTATAGCGTGCATTTGAAGACACAGTGCACACAACCATCTTTCCAAATTTGTAATGAGAATTGTTCATAAATCTTCTGACAACAGGTCTCCATAAAATAAATGCACTATGGTTTAATGATTGAGACCTTTGAATATTATTTTACAGTGCAATAGTAGTATTGCAAGTCATGTACTTCTTTGATTTCATTCTTATAATTTAAATATTAATAATAACAGCACTAGTAGCAATGTAATAATAACAGTAAGTAGTAGAACTTTTTGCGATATTAGTGTATTCCTTTTTTGATTGAATTCTTAAAATTTAAATACTACTACTGCTAATAATAACGTTGTTATTATTGTAATATGGCTGTATTGAACATTTTTTATAATGTTTATCAATTATTTTTTAATTTTTAATTTTACAGTACAAAAGTATTATTGCATTAGTAATATTTGTAAATTTATTTAATCCTTATTTAAATAATATTTTTTGTTGTTATTATTATAGTCTTAGTCTTATTAGTCTATAGTCTATTATTATTATATAATATTGATTTCTTCTGTTCAACGGTTGCTATTCTTTTTATATTCATAAAAATATAAAATGAAAATCTATTTGGTTTTAAATGTCATCTCATTGTTTCTACTCTATCCAAAATCCAGTTTAAAAGTTTATAATCTCTTTCTGCTTCAATATAGGTAAAGAGGAACATGATAAAGAGGGCCGAGTTATCACTGCTGAGTTTCCGTCTTTCTTCCTGGTCACGGCGTATGTGCCCAACGCCAGCCGTGGTCTGGTGCGTCTCGACTACCGGAAGACCTGGGACGTTGATTTCCGTGCCTACCTGAGCGACTTGGACAAGCGCAAGCCCCTGGTGCTGTGTGGAGATCTGAATGTGGCCCACCAAGAGATCGATCTCAAAAACCCCAAGGGTAACCGCAAGAACGCAGGCTTCACCCCTGAGGAACGTGAGGGCTTCACCGAACTTCTCAAGGCCGGTTTTACCGACAGTTTTCGGGAGCTGTATCCAGAACAAGCCAATGCCTACACCTTCTGGACCTACATGATGAATTCACGAGCCAAAAACGTCGGCTGGCGTTTGGACTACTTTTTGCTGTCGTCTGCCTTACTCCCAGGTCTGTGTGACAGCAAGATCCGAAACACGGCCATGGGAAGTGACCACTGTCCTATTACCCTGCATTTGGCCATTTAGATCAGGTTTCAACCTTTTCAGTTCCGTATATATCTGCATAGACACAGAAGGGTCTAGTCCCGTTAGTCCTAGATTAGTATTTCCTCTCTATAAACCAAATAGAGGTCCACACACACACAGGAATATGTGTGGTGCAGACACGCATTGAAAGGAATTGTAGTTAAGTTGTTTTGTAGTTTTGCAGCTTTGGTTAAGTCTGCTGTTATTGGTCACCTGAAATCAGATTTTGACACTAAAATATATATATTAAAAAAAAGTCATTAATTTGAGCTCTCATCCCATTTTATATTTGCAGTGTTAAAAAAAATGTCAAGACTATTATCTAAATGACAAACCTTGCCAAACTATTGTAATAAACATTGTCTCAGTGTTGGTTATGGCAAAATGTTTTGAAGCTTGTAAAATACCTTGACCTGCAAAGATATATGATGTGTCTGATTTGAAGTTATAGTTCATTGGATTCTGTCTTTGGGGCTATTTTAACCTTTAAAATCTACAAAACTCTCAATTTAATGATGTTAGTGGTTGTTAAATGTTACATATGCCACATATTAGTTTCAAAAGACCAATGATTTTGCTTATTTGCTTTTTTTTTCATTGTCTGTCTGTAGACATTTTTCATGTTTTGAAATAAAGTAGTTTATAAAAAAAAATAAGTAACTTAGTCTCTGTTCTTATTTTCTTTTTTTTAACACCATATAATTCTCAGTTACAAACGTGTTTTAAGAGTATGAAATGGTTAAACTAGTAATGTGCAAATGAAAATGAAGCTGACTTGTGTTATGCATATATATATTTAATGCTTTTGTACACATTTTAAAAGAAGCAGGTGAAAACAGTTTTGTCTGTAACAATAACATGATACTGTTGTCCAAACTGCTCATAAGAAGTATGACAATGCTAGACAATAATCTCTTAGTTACATTTATTTTATATTTAAATAACATAAGTATTTAAAATGCTTTAAACGACATATACAAAACAATACAACAGACAAAATAAATCCAGGGTAACAAAGGATAAAAAATAAATGAATAAATAACAAAATAATATAAAATAATAATGAATAAAAAAAACAAAAACAAACCGACAGTGAAATTCTAAATAGAATGGCCAAAACTCCTGAGCGTCTGTTACGTAACGCGACGTTGGCCAATGGCAGGAGTCGGTATGGTGCGTTATTAATATTTATGAGAACACGTGATCGAAACTCTCGGAAGGTTACAACAGCAGCGTTGCATGAGTAAATTAAATATTCATGAGCTAAATCCACGGCCTCATCCTTCATAATAAAAGTCCAACTCAATTTTACCAATTTCTAAAACATGAACATAAATCCATAATTGTGTCTGGACTTTCAGTCTAGATTAAACCACATTAACAGTAAACCGCATACAAAACAACAGCGAACGGAAAGAATGGTTTGGGAGCTGGGTTTGTGAGATGGCCTCGCAAAACTAGTATAATGTGGTTTTGCACCACCAGAGGGAGAACTCGAATTAGACTGTAGACCAGACCAAAGCGGATTAGACCGGAATCTGTGTCGTTCAGTCCAGTGTTTGGAAACGAACGAAATGGTCAAGTGGAAAGCGCATCGAAATTAAAAAGTGTCCTTTCTAATAGAGCCTTTCTTCTGAATTATGACGTACGGCTGTTAAAAATATCCATTTCGAGTTTGTTTAAACTTGACTGAAGTTGTAAACAATGGAAGAAGCGCTTTGGAGCAAGAAAATCGAAGGTGAGTAATTTCCTTTTCTCTTTTTTTTTTGTAAAACACAACACAAATCAGCATGTTAAAGTGTAATAAGCAATTTAATGTATTCAAGTCATTTTCATTTTCACCATTATCGCGTAACTTCCTTTTAAATGAAAGCACATCTTATAGGTTCTAATACCGTTTTTTGATTCATTTAAATTTTAGGGATTTTTAAAACAAAATGCATTAACAAGATATGCAACTGCAGGAGATTTCAATCCAGATTATAAGGTCAAAGCTGTTTAATATACATGCGTACGCTGCCTCTCATTGCATGTGTTTCTAATTCGTCTTGTTTTTAATTCTCAGACCCTCTTTCATTGATGAGTTTCATCATTCCACCGTCGAGGTTACTGTCTGCAGCCATGTGGCAGGTGACTGAACAGAGACAGGTCCAGCACTATGGGATGCTGGAGGAGTTTGTAAACATGGTGACAGACGCACTGCCAGAGCTTCTTGATTTCAATCAAAGAACTCAGCTGATATTTGGCTTAAGAGCAAGGGTAAGAAACTAACAGAGTTAAAGATTGAGCTTTCCAAGAGATTGTAGGTTTTGGCATTATATCGCTTATTCTTCACAGCGTCTTTTGGAGTTGTGTCGTGGTAAATATCAGGTTGACCTGGAAGACATTCAGCATCACCTGGATCGAGTCCATGCTCCTCGTGTCGTCAGTGCGATCAATGAGGTCAAGTCCTGTTTAGAACCCATTTGGAGGTTTTTGAAACATCACATTTCAATTCAAGCACATTTTTAATTGAGTTCATACATTACAGGTGGTTGATGAAGACATGGAGGAATCTGAGGCCTGTTTCTTTGGCCTTGTTCGGACCCTTATCAGCAACCCTGAAGAGAGAGAGAATTTCTTCCAGGTTACAAACACGTAGACATGCTCACAACACTTGGTTTTTCTGTTTTGGTTTCTGTGCCATGAAATGAAGGAATTCTTCCTCAACCCTGTGTAATTAATAGAACATTTTCCCAGAAGAATACGGCCCCAAGTTTGACAAAAACCTGCAGACACTTATGGAAGACTTCCTCTTGCGGTTTGATCGGATGATGTCAGTCCCAGACCTTTCACAGGTATGTCAATAAACATGGAAAGACGGAAAGAAACTGAACACTATTGTTATATTACTAATGTAGACGTTGGTCTGGTTGTGTTCTTCAGACCGTCTCTTGGCTCAGGTCCTGCCCGTCTCTTCTGGAGCAATGCCTTTATTCAGTTTCGGTCCCAAAGCAGATGAAGACCCTGCTTGAACATCACAGAGCTAATGGAAATCTTCAGGACAATGGTAGCAGTTTTTTTACCTTAAATTACACCATATCCAAGTGAAAGGTTGTATCAGATGCTTCTATGTCGTGTGAATACAAGATGCAGTTTTGACTCTCTCACTCAGTTGCATGTGTGGCTTATACAATAAAAATGACAAAAGAACAGTTTCACCAACGAAATCCGAATTACAAAGGGATAGTTTCACTAAGGATAACCATTTGCGAGGTCATAAAGAAATAGTTCACCCAAAAATGAAATCCAATATAAGATGTAGATGAGATTGTTTCTTCCTGGGAACAGATTTAACTTTTCATCACTTGTTCACCAATGGATCCTGTGTAGTGAATGGGTGCCAATAGAAAGAGAGTCCAAACAGATGATAAAAACATCACAATAATCCACACCACTGCAGTCCATCAGTTAAAATCTTGTAAAGTTGAAAGCTGTGCGTTTGTTAGAAACCAATCTATTACTATGACGTTTTTAAGTTTAAATCATTGCATCTGGCCAAAATACCAGTCCATATTCTATAATAACATTTCCTAGTTGTCATCATATAACCATTCTGCAACTTAACCACAACTGAAGTCCTCTTCAGCAAACACAAAAACTTTTAAATATACAACATAATTACACATTTAAAAAAAATGCAATTAAAAAGCCGTAAAAACAATGAATTAACATTTGCTTAGCAGAAAATAACTATCATGCTAACCAAACACCTTTAGTTTATTGTTCTCCCCACGAGCACCTGACAAGTGTTTGTAAGGATGATCTTTAATTTGATGTTTAATTTGTCTTTTTGTCTTTCTCTGTTGCAGAGCATGTTCACTCTGCTTATAACAGCTGTACAGTTTCATCTCAATCTTTCCCTCCGCTGGTTCGAGTCGTCATTTCCAGTGATCACACAGAATCTGGTGACCCGTCCGAATCGGTAGCCGGTTTAGATGGTCAAGACACAGATGAATGCCACACTTCAAAACGCTTGTCTGATCCTGATACACTCGACTGGATGGCTAAAAAGAGAAAATTCAAAGTAGAGATAGAGGAGAGAGAGGATGAAGAGGATGAAGATGATGATCAGAGCTGGCCAAACACAGGTGCTGGATCTAGTAGAAAGATTAACGGTTGCGTTGACGACTCTCTTGGTGAAGAGCTGAATCCGACACACACCAAAAAAAACTCAAAGAAGTCCTCTAAAAGGAAAAGAGACGAGTCCAGAGAGTTCACATTTATCGATCATATGGGTGCATACACAGGTCAGTTCATTGTAATTATATTTGTTTTGATTACTTACTATAATATACAGTAAGCAGCTGAGCAGATTCAAACTCTTTTCTGCTTTATTTACTCAGAAGAGTCTTCCTTCCAGACCTCTGATGCTTCAAAAGTCCCTTGGTCAGAGGAGGAAACGCTTTGCCTCATTGACATATGGGGAAAAGACAGCGTCCAGCGGAGTCTAAAAGACTGCGCTCGCAACCGACACATATTCAACCTCATCTCGAAGAAGATGTTCGAGAGAGGCTTTACCAGAACAGCAGAGCAGTGTCACACCAGGATAAAACGCTTGAAAATGAGCTTCCGACAGTGCCATGAAAACATGTGAGCCAAATCATAAATGCAGTTTCAGTCAACATGAAATAGGCTCTCTTAATGAAGATTTTTGGTTTTCTTGTTATTATTGGGAAAGTCTTTTAAATGTGGACTTTAAAGAAATATTTTAGGGCCATCAATTTTGTTACATTAACATTAACATGACTCACTGCACTATTTAAGAGTTAGGAGTCAGTATAATATATATATATATATATATATATATATATATATATATATATATATATATATATATATATATATATATATACACATTTTATAATAAAAAAAAAATACAAATATATATATATACATTTTATAATAAAAAAATAATAATTTTTATATAGCAAGGACACATTAAATGATCAAAAGTGATAGTTAGGACCGGGAAATATGTTACAAATTATTCCTATTTCAAATGAATGCTGTTCTTTTGAACTTTTATATTCATCAAAAAAAAAAAAAGAAAACTGAAGTATTGAAGGTGAAAACTCATCACAGGAATAAATTATGTTTTAAAATACATTAAAATAGAAAGTGTACCAATATTACTATTTTAATTGTATTTGTTATAAATGCAGCCCTACTGACCCCAAACTTTTCAACAGCAGTGTATATATGTTTATATATATATTTAAACGAAAAAACGTTTTTTTCTAATAAAGCTGTTTTTCTTTCCTGTAATTGTAAGTGAATTGAAGGTGTGTTTGTTTGGCAGTGTGAAAGGAGAGAAATCGGAATGGAAGTTCTATAATGTGCTGGAGAAAATTCTGTGCCGTAAAGAATCTACAGAACAGGAAGACACTATTACTGACATCAGCGTTCCAGAAGATTCCTCAGGACAGCAGGCAAAAGACACTGACTGGGATGTTCTCGGTCACGTCGGACTAGAGGGTACTCTATTTTCTATTTCTATTTTATAAAAGACATGATATATTGTTAACCAAATTTTCACGTACGGCCTCTCAAGGCACCAGGAATATCCCATGGACAGACCAGGAGACGCAAACCCTCATCAGGATCTGGGGAGAGGACAAAACCCAGCGAGAGCTGAGAGGGGTTCTCCAGAACGGACACATCTTTGCCATGATCTCTAAAAAGATGGCCGCTCATGGTTACATCCGGACAGCAGAGCAGTGTCAAAGTAGAGTGAAAAGACTGAAGCTGTGCTTCAAACAGTCTTACGAGAGTAAACAGTGAGCGCCATTACAATTTTTTGCACCATTGTCAAAAAAATTCAAACCCAACAAGCAAACTATCTAGAGAATACTATTCATTACACTGTTGTATTATTTTGAATAACTAAAAGTGCTATTCTCGATTCTTTTTGCAGCACTGAGGGCAAAGAACATGTAGAATTTAAATTCTATAAACAGATGGAGAGAATTATGGCTAATGAAGAGCCATGCTCATCACAGATCAAACAGGAGGACTCAACAGACATTGAATATCAGGCGTACAAGTACCAGAAAATAGGTTTGTACCAGTCATCCATGTGAACTATTGTTTTGTATTACTCTACTGTACAAAAGATTGAGGTCAGAATTGTAATAAAAACAATGTATTATTTTAATTAGCAACGGCGCATTAAATCAAAAGAGACAGTAAATACATTTATAATGCAAAAAAAGATTCCTGTTTTAAATAAATGTGATTGTTTTAGACTTGTTTTAGACTATTAATCAAAAATCTTCTTTTTAAAACATCAAAAGTTCATACCAACAGCAAACTTTTTTTTTTAAGATGAAACACAAAGAGTTCTTCTAGCCATTTCATGTGTCATCTATGGGGATTTAAGCATGATGTAATTGTCCGTAAGTGTTTAAAACTGTGTCATGTCCATCTATCATCACCCGGCACAGAAACAGCAATGAACTGCATGGAGGATAGAAAGAAGGTTGCCTGGTCCGATGCCGAGACAGTGATTCTCCTTCAGTTATGGGGTGATGAGCAAGTCCAGCAGAACCTTCAACGCTGCCCTCACAATGGACACATCTACTCTGAGATCTCAGAGAAACTGAACTGCCACGGATACCTGCGCTCCGCTGAGCAGTGCCACACCAGAATCAAACGACTCAAGATCAGCTACAGGCAGTGCATGGACAGCTTGAGGTCAGTGAACCTATTCAACATGCTATGCAGCTTAAAATAAGATTGAGTCACATTAGCACATCATTTATTAATATGGCTTGAGCACTAAATATAATATTTAATGATTTCTACATATAATTTCAGTGTGTCTGTTTTTTTTTTCTGTACAGTTCACCTGAAGCAGAACGTGTGGAATTCAAGTTCTATGATCTGATGGAAGATATTTTTCGAAGGAATGCTTCCTCCAAAGTGTCAGGAGATAACGAAACCAACAATGGCATCAAATCAGGTACTTTTCTTAAACATCTAGACAGTGTGCCAGATCGAAATGTCTATTCTTTACTTTACTCTCAGGCCATCCAAGATGTTGATGAGTATTTTGTTCTTAGGAACAGATTTGGAGAACTTTAGCATTCCATCATTTGTTCACCAATGGATCCTCTGCAGTGAATGGGTGCCGTCAGAATGAGAGTACAAACAGCTGATAAACACATCACAATAATCTACACCACTCTACTCCAGTGCATCAATAAACGTCATGTCGAGCGAAACGCTGCATGTTTGTAAGAAACAAATCTGTGGAGTGGTGTGGATTACTTTTTTTTTTTTATCAGTTTGTTTGGACTCTTATTCTGACGGCACCCATTCACTGCAGAGGATTTATAGGTAAGCAAGTGATGTAATGCTAAATGTCTCCAAATCTGTCTCATAATTCATAAAATCGGGGTTATATATTACAGTATATTTGATTTTGTCAAAATATTAAGCCCAAAAATAATTTCATCAATTGTATTAAAGGCTGTTTTTGATACTCCAGTTAAAATAAAGTCTTTCCCTCTGTCAGAATCCCAGGACATCTGCGGCAGTTTTAACCAGACAGCATCCTGGTCAGACTCTGAAACTGTAGCTCTAATAGACATTTGGGTGGACGATGAGGTGCAGGACGCCCTGAGAGGATCTGTCCATAACATCCACGTGTTTACTGATATAGCAGAGAGAATGAACAATAAGGGATTCTTAAAAACACCAGAGCAGTGCAGATGGAAAATCAAGAACCTGACAAAGAGTTTCCGACAGTCTTACAAAAGGAAAAAGTGAGATTATATTCGCTTGTTGACACTGGCTTTAACTTCTCATCCACTTTATTTTCTTTTTTTCTGAGGTTTAATCATCTCTCCATATTGTTCTCATCTAGATGTGGCATAGAGAACGCAGATTGCAAGTACTATGATAAACTGGAGCAGGTTCTGGGTGATGAGGACTTTTCACTGTTTGTCTATGATGAAGATGATAAAGATGCAGGTTTGTGACTTTGAAATTCATTCAATCATTCATTCTGTTTTAGGTGAATCTGACAAGTGACATTTCACCCCAAAATAAAAAAAAGTGTAGGACCATCAGGTCTATTTTAGATGTTTTAATTTAACATTTTCCGTTATAGCTATGATAGTCATTACTATAATTGAGTGTGTTTTATTACTAGAATACCAGCAGGCAGCCATGGTAGCTGTATCTGAATCCGGCAGGAAGATGACCTGGTCAGACCGGGAGACACAGGCCTTGCTGGACATTTGGGGTGATGACCGTGTGCAGCACAGCCTCATGTCCTCCCCGAAAAACAGGCACATATACAGATATATTTCAAAGAGAATGATGGCACTGGGTTTCAACCGAACAGGCGTGCAGTGCCACTCACGTGTGAAAAGACTCAAGTCCCAGTTTTACTATGATGGGTGAGTGAAAACCACACTCTGCAGGCTTTTAATACTGGCGTTAAAGTTCTTAAAGTCTGTTAATGTATTGATGACCAGTTGTTAAAGATTATGTTTAGAATACAATAATTATATGCTGCTTTACTGGACAGCATACACTGCAGTTCAAAAGTTTGGAATAATAAAGATTTATTTGAACTCTTAAGCTCAACAAAGCTGCATTTTTTTTTATTAAAATAACAGTTAAAACAGTAATATTGTGGAACATTGTTACAATTTCAAATAACTGGTCTTCGTTGTATTCGTTGAGAAAAAAGTTCTTTTAAATTGTAATATGTCAGAATATTACTGTTTTACTGTATTTTTTATCAAATAAATGCAGCCTCAGAGCATAAGGAAATAACATCTTTCAAAAACATAAAAAATGGTGTATATGCTTAATATGTAATGCAGTATGATAACACGCTATTGCTATTCTGAGAATAAATGTGTAATATTTTCAATTGTTTCCATCTTTTAATGTGTTTTTCAGCAAAGAGGAGTGTAAGTTCTATGATCAGCTGGAACAGATTATTTTAAAGGACAGAACATCTGAAGGCCAGGACATCAGTGAGCTGGAATCCATAACCGATTCAGATTCAGGTTATCAATCTGAAAATTAGCCTTTCTTTTGTTTTTTTATCCAACAGAGAAAAATATTCTTTCTTTATAACTGAAATGAGTTAATCATGATATAAAAATGCTTGAATATAACTCATAACGTTTTTCAGGTTATGCATTTGTATTTGTGAAATGTGTTTGCATACCTAGACTCTCTAGCTCTCCCCAAACCTCTCACTGCGGACGGGACGAAGCTGGCATGGGGTGACAGTGAGACACACACTCTTATATCCATCTGGGGGAGTGACGCCATCCAGGAGAGACTAAAAGGCTGCATCAAACGCAAACCTGTATTTCAGCAGATTGCACTCTCCATGGCCGAGAAGGGCTACAGCAGGACAGACGAACAGTGTCGCTCCAGGATCAAAAGACTGAAGGCCAGTTACCGCCAGTGCCTTGACAATTACAGGTACATATAACTTTGACCTCAAAAGCAGAGTATTTAAATATGCAAATTTAATATGACAATTACATTTTTTTTTTTTTTTGGTCATCGCAACCCATAGAAATGAAGGAGAGCATGTGGAGTGGAAGTTCTTCAAACAGCTAAATAAAATATTTGAGAAATACCCTCTAGATGATGCCGAAAGCACCATGGCTCAGGAGCCAGAGGCAGTTGGGAGAAAAAAACACTAGCAGGTCTGCAAATGCACAGAGCTCAGGTGAATCTGAACTGTGAACAAGTAAATTTAAAAGTAAATGTACCTACGTCATCTTTAATGTCAATGCAATTGTACTAGGGCATATATGGTTGAAGAAATAAAAATGCTTGTTGGTAATCAGCCACATTTTGCTACTGCACTTTTCCAGTCTGACTACGCTACACTAGTCTGGAGGAGGAGTGAGACCCATATTCTCCTAGATATCTGGACTGAGGATTATAAACCACATCTGACGGAGGTACTTTCTATCATGTGGACTGTGGAGGATGGCAAAAGGACTCACACAAACCTTTAATCAGCTGGATTCCAAGCATGGAACATAACACTTTCACTATCAAGCAACAGAAATACAGAACCTTATTTGTTCAAGTTCTCAGTGCATCAAAATACAGCACCCTGGCACTGTATTATGTGCATTTCTGTACATTTGAAAGAATTTGCATAATGGTGCTGTTGCCATGTGGTCTCACATTTTCACAGGGTCAAGTTTAACACTGAACTGAATTTGTCTCAGCTGATGGCGATTTGCATAGTAAGTTAAGAACTTGCATTAGTCTAATGACATCTAATGAATAATATGATCCTTACAACCATGGAACTGATACAAATAACAGGAAATTAGAAGAATGAAGTATGAAGGAAAAGTCTTTAATTGAAATGAATATTTTTTTTAGAGCATAATGGAATAACTGGGGGGAATTTAGTAAATCTTTTTCTTCCTGGTGCAAAATTTCTCTGATGAGTGCATAGTCTTAAAAAAAAAAAACTACAGATGTTGGATTTATATTGTATAATGTATTATAAAAGGAAACAAATTTGTGCTACATGGGTAAAAACACTGAAAAGAACTTCCATTTTGTACATTAGCTTTTCAAGTATATCAAAATGTAATATATACACATTCTACAAATGTAAGTTACTGTTACACAGGATGATGCCAAAGCTCACTGCTCAAATCTCAATCTCTTTTTAAGAGTATCCCATGTGTGGTATTGGTATGCGCCAAATTAAAGATGAATTTCACATCCAGTCAGAATCAGTACAGGAAATGTGTCTACAAAAACACAATGCATTATTCAGTGATGGTGGAAAAGTGGAGAATATTTTTTTTTACAGTGAGTTTATCCAATATGCTTCTAAATTTTAGAGGTGGACAACCATAAAAACTATAGTATTTTCAGATGTTTTAATCTCACATTGTTTTTGTTCTTAGGTATTTTACTGTGCAATAAACATATTATTTATTGGTTTGTTTGTTGAGATGTCTTGTCCAGCATGATTGAGATATCACAGTGACTAGGACAACAAGCCTTCTGGATTGAAGAACTTTATTGTTGTAAACCTTAAGGAATAGTTTACCCAAAACTGAAAATTTACTCGCCCTCAACCCATCCAAAATGTAGATTTTGGAGAAATTTAGAATGGAATCTGCATTCCATCACTTGTTCACCAATGGATGCTCTGCAGTGAATGGGTGCCGTTAGAATGAGAGTTCAAACAGCTGATAAACACATCACAATAATCCACACCACTCCAGCCCATCAAGGTCTTGTGAAGTGAAAATGTGTGTTTGTAAGAAACAAATCCATCAAGACATTTTAACTTCAAACTTGCTTCAGGCTAAAATAGAAATCCTTTATACAAAATATTACTCTTGACTGAAAAAGTAATCTCATCTGAATCAGGAATGTCTTGATGCCATCATCAAGTTGATGGATGTGTTTCCAATGAACAAACAGATTTTCCATCAGACACTTAGTGATAGACTGAACTGTGGATCCCTTGTGGATTATTGTGATGTTTCTTTCAGCTGTTTGGTCTCTCATTCTGATGGCATACTGGAGAGGAACCATTGGTGAGCAATTTTCTCTAAATCCAAATTTCTCCAAAACTCATCTACATCTTGGATGGCCTGAGGGTAAATTTTCAACAAACTTTCAATTTCCAGTGAAATATTCTTTTAAATGCCACAAACTATGTAAAGTAATAGTTTATAAAGTATTTCCATGTGCAATTTCATTTATGAGTTGCATAAAGCATGGTTTAGACAACAAAATTGTATTACCTTTTAAAGTAATGACTGGTTAATCGTGTGTCAGCGGATCATTTTTAACTGCAAGATCCCTACATTCAATTACGGGCTTTTGGGGTCTGGTTTCACGCGGCTACGTGTTTGGTCACAGGTCCTTCTACGATTTCCTCGTTCGCCCAAGTGAGTTCTCTCATGCTTCTTAAGGGGCCCAGGGAACTTGAAGCTCCTCCCGCAATGAGAGCACTGCCACGGCCGCTCGCCCGTGTGGCTGAGCATGTGGTTCTTCAGGTGAGACGAGTGCTTGTACGTCTTCCCACATCTTTCACAGGTGAACGGCCTCTCGCCCGTGTGCACGCGCTCATGTCTCTTCATGTTCCCGATCTGAGAGAAGGCTTTTCCGCAGATCTTACAGCGGAATGGACGTTCTCCAGTGTGTATGCGCAAGTGGCACCTCAGCATCTCGGGTCCTGCAAACGTCTTGTTACAAAGGGTGCACGGGATCTTGATCCGCGGTCTCTCGTGGTTGCGCTGGTGCTTTTTCAAGTCAAACATGTAGACAAAGGACTTGCCGCAGATGGAGCACAGATACTGCCGCTCGCCTGCATGATAACCTTTGTGTCTTCGAAGGAGGCTGGCGTAGATGAAGCTCTTCCCGCATTGGTTACACTGGTACGAGCGCTCCATGGAGTGGTAGCGAACGTGAATGGACAGCTTAAATGCAGTCGGGAAGCTTTTGTCACAGTGAGGACACTGGTGTAGATTCTCTGAGGTGTGGCATTCGCGGTGAATCTTCAAGTATGAGCCTTGGGAGAAGCTTTTGCCACAGATGGTACACTTGTATGGTTTCTCGCCAGTGTGCACACGAATGTGTTTGATGAGGTCTGCTTTCTTTCGAAAGGTCTTGATGCACTGCATGCATTTGAAAGGTCTGGTGAGGGAGTGCGTTTTGATGTGATTGGTCAAGAAGCTTAGGCACCTGAAGCTTTTGCCACAGTCTGAACACTGGAACGGCCGCTCACCCGTGTGAGTACGCATGTGATTCCTCAGCAGGCATTCAAAGCGAAACTGTTTGTGACAATCGGGACAGCTGTGTCTTTTCTCCTCCTGAGTTGTCTGGGACTCAGAAGGAGTGGCCGCTGCCTTTTTGGAAACTGTGGCACGAGGTGGACTGCTCTTTCTATGGATGATGGACTTCACAGACGGTGGTCTTTCCATTGCAGGGACGTAGATGGTCTCCTCCCTCACAATCTCAACAGGAGTTGGAGGCAAAACTGGTAGAGAGATGCCCTTTCCAGTTAATTCTGAGATCCACTGCTCTAAACTGACTTGCCTCACACCAGACGTTTCCACCATCTCTGATTGCTCTAGGAACTGCAGTTGAGTCGCCTCCTCTCCCTCGTTCTCAAACTCTGACACCACCACGGTGGAGCCGTCCGTGGTCAGGTAGATCTGCTGGACTTCACAGACGCCTGAGTCTTTCTCTTCACAAAGTACCTCTTCTTCTTGTAAGCCTTCCTCTGCTTCTTCAGTGGCAGCTATTGCTGTGAACTCCTCGCTGTCAGCTAAAGGCTCAGCCTCTTCTGTGTAACTCTGAGATGGGCTCATTATGGCGAAGGCCGCTTGATCAGATTCTGATTGATTCTCTGTGCCTTCTGATTCGATGATAATAGTCTCTTGTGCAATGGAGGTAGGGGGCAAAGTTTCCTCATGTTCAAAGGTAATGGCAGGCAAGACAGTTTCTTGTGCAAGTGGATGAGGCAAACAAACTACTTCGGCAGAAGGAGGAATGGACACTGTACAGACCAAAAGAGATAAAAAAAACAAAAAAAACTTTAGAAAATATTTACGCATAATGAATATTATAGTTGACTAAAACAATACCATAAAATATTAAAATAATACAAACTTTAACTGATATAAAGAACAAAAATGTATTTTATTTTAGCTGGCAACATTTCTCGTTAGAGGTTACTAAAACTTTAAAATAAAATAAAATCAACTATAAACACATAGTATTTCAATTGTACTAGATCACATTTCACCACAAAATATAAAAATGATCCTTATTGTCAAAATATAATATCACAAAACCTAATAAATAATCCATTTTAATTATTTTAATTACATGATGTATTAAAAACAAATGAATCAAATTAAGCGTATATTCAGGATTTTAAATAATTACCTTATATTTCTTTAAATTTTGGGAGCAAAATATGACCCAGACATGTTTTGAAAGTTTCATATTGATTAAATATAAATTAAATATCTCACTGCGTTTTAGTTATTCAACCCATGTAAACAAATATGGTACAGAAGCAACAGTAAAGCTCACTTTCACTGATAACTCTCTGAGATTGCTCATTGTTTCTTGCGTGCAGTCTTTTGGTTTTGAAGTGCTGAAGAACATCCTTGATCTCAGCTGGATCTGAGAGTGGCTGCACAATCTCCTCCATCATCGAGAGGCCACCACAAAGTCGTGAAGCTGTCTGAGAAAGTCAGCATAAGATTTCAGGTCAGATTCCCCTTAGATGGAACATTTTCTTCATTTTTTTTCAATGCATTGTGCAGTCTTTCATCGAGGACACACCTCTTTGAGGTTGGGCACCGGCAGCAGGTCTTCCACTCGAGACAGGAACTCCCATGCAAGGCTCTGTAATACTGCATCATATCCTGATCCATATTCTACAGGGAAGACATGCTAAAGACAAAGAAGCAGTGGAGAGATATGGAAAAACATTTAACAATTTTCATTCATGCAATAGATTCTAAAAGACAAGAAAGAGGTGAGCAAATCTAACCTGTATGAAATTCTCTTTCTTTTCAGCGTCCTCCAAAATGCTGTGCACCAATCTGATAAATTTGTTATTGATGATCTCACTTTCCACATCTTTACACTGCAACATATTGAAAGCAAAAAAAAAAAAAGACACTGATACCTTGCTAAAACTGAATTTCTGTATATAGTTAACGCAAATCCAAAATCCATAATTCATTACTTTATGTGTGAGATTTCGAAGAGAATCCAGATGTGCTTGAATGATCCACAGATCTGGCATTTTATCCTTCAGACAAAGCTCTAATATCACCTAAAAGAAAAAAGAAATCGCAAGTTACTTATCTCAGACTGTGCAGTATAAAAAAAAAGAAAGCACATTAAATATTTTGCTTAATCATGACCTTTTTCCGCAGGTGAAAGATCAGTTTATTAACCAGACTTCGACTCATGATGTCTGGCACGGTCTCGGTCACCAGCACCACAAATTGCTCCAGCTTCCCGTACTGAGTCACATTACGACGCTGAACCACCTGCCACAGAAACGCTGACATCAGCCGAAGAGGAGGCACAACCAGACGCAGTGCAGAGAGAGGGAGAGCTTGGGGGAAAAAAAAACAGTGCAGATAAATATCAAGATTATAATATAAAAAGATCTTAATTCTGATAAAAATGTATTAGGATGCATTAAACTGAATTAAATGAATGCATACACATCAATTTATATGTAACAATTTTTTATAGACTGTAATATTTTATTCCACGCCACTTGAAGAAATAAGGCTTATAGTTGTGTTAAAGCTAAACAAGTTCATCTGTAACCGATGGAGTGCAAAATCTGCAAGGCTCAAACATAATACATTTGATATATTGTGCATTACCCTTTACATGCATGCTCTTAAATATTAAAAAGAAAACAAATTAAATGATGTTCTAATGAGTACTTTTAATTAATAACATGAATGTAGTTCTGGATTATAAATGTATTCTGTCATTATTCATCATGGACATTTTTTAGAAATGTTTTTCAACAATACAGTTCCAATAATAGCAAAGTAAATAAAAAATAAGATTTTTTTTTCTGTGTACTTAATTAAAAAAAATACAAAATAAACGTGTTATGAGTGGTGTGTGTGTGAGAGAGAGAGAGAAACTTTAATAGGATTGGTTGTGCTAGCTTCACTCTCTTAGCATTTAGCTCCCAAGCTAAATAAAACTCACCCGCTTCGCGACTCTCTACGTTAAGGAGTTCCATTATTTAAGTTTAGAATAAAACCATATTTGTCTTTTAATCAAATTCCGCACGCATCTTGTCACAGAATTAAACTATAATAGCGGTTAAACGCACTGGCGAACGACTGTCGAGAAGTCGACCGAAGCAACGAACAACCACGCTCAGCCGGGATACCGGAAATAGCCGGAAGTAGGTCTTTATTCCGCGCTTTTTTTAACACGTTTGAATGTGCGCGACACCGCTTCAGGTCTGGCGGGAAACAGATTCGCCGTCACGTTTTGTAAGCAAAACGTGTCAGTTTATATATTTGGAAGTGATTAAATGATACATGACATAACGGATAAGTAAAATCCATCTTGTGCATAAGATAAATAGAAATTTATTATGGAAGATTTATTACATTCATAATGTGGGAAAAAGTTGTCAAGAAAGGAAGTATGTCTTGATGTTTTGTCATCTTACCTGAGTATTGAAACCTGTTACCTTTTTAATTTGCTGTGTAGTTTGGATGAACTGGAGCACAACACAAGTGAAGGTTTGTCAAACATCATTCTTCCTTTTTATTTTTGAACTTATAAATTATGCCTGCATATTATGAATACTTATTAAAAATAATTTTAGAATTAAATTAAAATGAATTAATTGTTATTTATAAAAAAAAAACATTGCTAGTGAAGGAAAAGCAGCCAACAAGTCAACATACATCTAAACACTGTAACACTTTACAATATTGCTCAATTAGTTAATGTATTCACTAACATAAACAAACCATGAACAATACATTTCTTAGAGTAGTTATTAATCTTTGTTAGTTAATGAAAATACAGTTGTTCATTGTTAGTTTGTTAATTCACAGTGCGTTAACTAATGTTAAAAAGCACAACTTTTAATTTTAATTATGTATTAATAAATGTTGAAATTAACATTAACTATGATTAAAAAATGGTGTAGAAGTATTGCCCATGCTTAGTTCATGTTAGCTAAACTAGTTAACAAGTGTTAACTAATTAACCTTGTTGTAAAGTGTTACTGTAAACTCTTTTAATGCTGTTTTGTATGTTTTAACACAAGTGAATGTGCCGATGAAGTAAAAGAAAATTGAATATTCACGTCATTCAATCTTGTTTAAAGAGCTATAAAGTGTGTCCTTGAATATGCACCAAATCACATAAGATTTAATTTAATGTAAGATTTAATCTAAAAACTAATCAATAGCAAAGTTGTAAAGACATTAGATTATTAAAGGTTGATAAAGGCCACATATCGATCAGAACAGACATTTATGACCCTGAACGAATGGCTCCTGCACCAGTAGAAGGAGATCAGGATGGTGTGGGTTAACAGCATCATAGCCATATAATCACCAACCCCCTTCATATCACCAAAGACGCAGTGTACTCAGACGGCCATTGCAGCAGCATCAAGAGCGTCTAAGAAATGTCACAAATAAACATCGAATAGAAGGTGGAGAATCTGCAGGGGAAGATAAGTGTGCCGAGCGTTCATCTAAAGAGGATTTATGGTGAAACGAGGCTGTGAATAGGTGCTTTTGGGTTGATGACCGGCCGTAAAACACAGACGGGAGAGATGAGGAAGGATGAAACAAAGGAAGGAGTAAAAGAGAGAGAGTGAAATGGTGGTAGATAAAGCACAAGACGGGACCATGAGCTCTGTGCCACCTTACGACTCGCTACCAGCTCGGCCGAGCCCTTGCCGTGCAAAAGAGTGGGAAAGAGAGCTGCACGGTGCTCAAAGACTGTCTTCCCCACTTCGTCCTGCTTTACCCTCCATTTCCCGACGGCCTTCTGTGCTTCCTGGATATCTGCTCTCACCCTCCCGAGAGTACACTGACCAACAACGTCTTTCATTATCGCTGTGCTCGGAGGCCTCGCTGGCGCCCCCTGTGCCTGCTGTGGGTGCCGCCCCACCGTGCTGCCGGGCGGTGGGAGTCATGCCCTTGCTGCGCCTTGCACTCCTGATTTTCAGCTTCCTTTTTTGGGCTGCAGGTCTTGCAATCTTCACCCTAGGTGTCTGGGCGCAGGCTTCATTGTCCGATTACATGCTTCTCTCTGCAAACCGCTACCCAAATGCGCCCATCATCTTGTTAGGTACAGGTGCTGCTGTGACCGCTTGGGGCTTTTTGGGATGTTTGGGAGTGGCTGCCAACCTTCCTTACCTTCTGCGGGCATATGGCTTCTTCCAGTTGGCCACACTCATGGGTGGACTAGCATTGGGTCTCTCAGGGCTCTTTTACAGGGAGAATATTGCTGAAGGTTTCCGTAGCGGGCTTAAGAAAGCTGTTTTGGACTATGGAGAAGATGAGGGCCATGCAGATGCGCTGGACAGCCTGCAGAGGGCGCTTGAGTGCTGTGGCGCCGAGGGTTGGCGCGATTGGCTCATGTCCGATTGGGCTATTCAAGATTCTGTTTACTCAACAGGAAGTTCGGGGAATGATTCCTCCACTTTGTCATTACCAGACAGTTGTTGTATTAAACGTAAAGGCTGTCGCAATAGACCCTTGCCAGAGAGTGGATTCCGGAACATCAAGCTTGCAGGGATTCACACTCATGGTTGTTTCCTCAAAGTCTTCAGCTTGGTAAATGACAACGTCTTTCATATTGCAGCAACAGTCCTGGGTCTTGCTTTCACACAGGTGGCAGGTATAGCCCTCACATGTCTGCTTGCCAATCGTCTTTCACCCAGACTGCAAAGACAAGCTCATTGAAATAAAAAAAGCATCATGAATTTAATTTCTCTAGACTTTCATATACTTACTGCAGTTTTTTGAGTTCAGATCAGTTTAGAAACCAGTTACCATTTTTTGGACAAATGCAACAAATAAACACTGCAAGTGTGTTGTAAACATTATTGAATGTCTAGTAAAATATGTGCATTATCTTATATATAATTAACTTTCTGATTGTTGCATGACTCTGAATGACTAATGTTTTTGTCCAATAGTCCATTTAGCTTCCATTACTGACTTAAATATTATGTATAAAAAGTTATAAATCGTCTATATACCGTATCTCGTATTCTGTAAATTTTCTATTTATGGCCCTTTAGATATGTAACACTGATTGTGGAGTGCATGGGGTTTCTAAACAGTATACTGACTTGCTCTTGAATGCTTCACCGGCAGGTAATTGTACCTTGATTATATAAATATTGTCAATTAAAAGAAAGAAAAAAGACAAAAATAGGTATTTTTAAAAAAAAATAAACATAAAACAATAACAATATTATAGAATTGCATGACCAAATGCACAATGTTGTTGTATTAAACCTTGCAGTTTTAGTGACAATAATGTGATTATTCATAATTGTGAATTGCCACTTGTAACCCATTTCATTTGACATTCTGAAACAGAATATTAAACAAGCAAAATGCATGACTGAACTTGGTTTTATTTGTTTATTGGGATCTGATTCCCAATCGTAAAATCTGGGAAGTGCATGGAGCCAGATCGAATATGAGTATGAAGAGCAGTAAGTAAAAACATGAATTGAAATGTCAATAAAATTTGAGAAAAATGTGTAATAAAAATAAAAATGTGTTGAACAACTGCATGCTAGCAACTATTAACTATTAACCCACTATGCACAGTTCCATCTGGTTGGGAGTTTGAAGCAAAATGGTGCATTTTATTGTGCTTTTTAAAACGGATAGACTCTTGGTTATGTTTTGGCTCCCTAAAGGTAGCTGACCAAACATCAATCTGCAATCTCAAACATTCTCATTTATGTCTGTATTTTCCTTTTTTACAACCCCTGCTGCAATTACAAGCGTGTGATGAATCATTGAGATCTGGGACAGTCTGTGACGCCTTTTTAATGGACTGCCAGGTAGTTGATTGAAATTGATCTCAAATTCAACCTGCAAACAATTATGATTACATCCTTCAGCTCTTGCTGTAAAATGTATTACTGCAGATGGTGAATGGTAATAAGAAGAATATTTAAGATAGATAGATAGATAGATAGATAGATAGATAGATAGATAGATAGATAGATAGATAGATAGATAGATAGATAGATAGATAGATAGATAGATAGATAGATCGTGTTTTTTGATAGAGCGTGTTTTTCCCGTGTGCAGCCGCAGACGCTGCCCAAGCCCACATTCGTCGCGCTATCAGAAGCGGCTCTCGCTTTACTGGCACTGAACACGGACGATGTTTTACGTGACCCGCACGGGGCTGAGTATCTAAGCGGCTCTCGGGTGATTCCGGGATCTGAGCCCGCTGCGCACTGCTACTGCGGACACCAGTTTGGTCATTTCGCCGGGCAGCTGGGTGACGGTGCTGTGTGTTATCTGGGGGAGGTGGAGGTGGAAGCCGGTGCTAAGCAAACCCGATCAGCACAAACCCCTGTGGCCGCTGGGAAATTCAGGTTAAAGGCGCTGGATTGACGCCTTATTCTCGGTACCGTTACCCTGGCCTCACTGCATTAAGTAATAGGTTACTCTGTATTTCCCTTTGTCCTTGTTGCAGTGTAATTATACATTTAAGTAGTGAGTAATTTTAATTAGGGTTAGGGCTAGAATGTTTATTGTTAGTTGTATGTAATTATGCATAATTTATTGTTATTACATATAGGAATTAGGTAACATCAATAACACCTTAATATCCACTATAAGGTGTAATAGGGTAGATACAAGCTTTTCGCATTTTGGTCTGTTAAAACTAATAAAAAATGTATTATGCATAAATATATTGCATAGATATACCATTTTTATTAAAAAGAAAAGACATAATTTAAGCTTTTAAGAAGTTTTAATATTTGTTTATTTTATATGTAAGTAGGTTTATGTAATGCATTGTGTCTACTGAAGACAAAAATAAAAATGTATTTTTCCAACATCAAACATTGTGCAACACTCCTATTTTACTCTCTTAAAACTTTTTTTGTTGTTGTTGTTTTTAATTGAAACAATTGAATTGAATTAAGTGTAATTCTTAAGAACATTACGTGTTGTATGTGGGTTTTACAGTCTTAACAATGGCTATTGTGATCTAACTCAAGTTGATCTCTCTTTCACTTTGAATAATGAGTCTAAACCCACTCTTTACCCATAACAATAGATGTATTAATTTACCTTGAAACCCTAAAAGGGATAGTTCACACAAAAATCAAATTAGGTCATTCAAGTTGTTCCAAACCTATGAGTTTCTTCTGTTGATCACAAAAGAAGATATTGTGAAGAATGTAACGAAACTGGTTACTGGTAGCCATTAACCAACAAAAATGGGTAAAAATTTCTATCGGCTTTGTTTTTAAAAAGTAAGCTTTAGTGTCTGTGTATACTGTAGGCAGTCTGATGGGCGTAAAGTGCTCCACTCCAGCATTCGAAAGTTCCTATGCAGTGAGGCCATGTTTGCATTGGGAATTCCCACAACACAGGCGGGATCCCTGGTGACCTCTGACCTTTATGTCCAGAGGGATGCGTTCTACAGTGGCAATCCCAGACCAGAGAGGTGCTCAGTGGTTCTCAGAATAGCACCCACCTTTATCAGGTTGAGCGCTTCTATTTATATCTATCAAGTTCAAAATCCTGAAGTTTGCTAAATAAAGAAACTATTAATTGAACTGTACAGCCTTACTACTACAAGGCCTTTTTTAGATGTTACTTATGTCCAAACTTGTCCAAGTATTTTAGAGTATATGGTACATCATTTTTTTTTTTTTGGCTCTGAATTATGAATTATCTGCTTAAATTAGTCTGAGTTCATTAAATTGTACTGAATATTAGCACTTTACCTTGACTCATAACTCTCTCTCTATATTTCTCACATTTCTCAGATTTGGCTCGTTTGATCTCTTCCACCCTGTGGATGACTTCACAGGTAGACATGGCCCTAGTGTTGGACGTACTGATATTCGTGCACAACTTCTGGATTATGTCATTGAGACGTTCTACCCTGAAATACAACGAAAAGACATTTAGATCGACAAGAGAGGAATGCTTCCTTCTTCAGAGAGGTTTTAACAATAATTTACATTTTAAAGACTTCATCACTATTACGTTAAAATACCAAAATCATAGAAGAACCATTTCGGTTCCCTAAAGAACCTTTCAGTGAATACTTCATAATAAAACCTTATTTTATTATTGTGTAGAACATTTTAACCATAAAAATAATTATAAAAACCTTATTTAATTTTTTAAAATATTTTATATTAATTTATATTCTATGGAACTGCAAGGTGACCGTGAGGACTGCCAAACTGGTTGCCCTGTGGCAAAGTGTGGGATTTTGCCTTGGAGTTCTCAACACAGACAACATGAGCATCTTGGGACTCACTATAGACTACGGCTTATTTGGCTTCATGGGCAGGTTTGTTTAGCTCTACAGGAACTGCATTAAATTGCACAAAAATGCAGTAATTGCAACTGAATTACATCCTGAAAGAAGTTGTGCTTTTAATAATTGCTTGTATTATTAGTGTTTTCTAAAAACCTACATTGTTATCATTTGCAGGTTTGACCCTGAGTTTGTGAGCAATGCCTCTGATAAGAAAGGTCGTTATTCTTATGAAGCTCAGCCATATGTCTGCCGCTGGAACTTGGCACGTTTGGCAGAAGCTCTTGGCCCTGAGCTTCAGTCAGCGAAAGCAGGGGTCATTTTAGATGAGTTCATGACCATTTATGAGGACTGCTACCTGGGCATCATGAGGAGGAAGCTGGGTCTTCTGAGACAACAAGAACCAGAGGATGTGGAGCTGGTGGCTGATTTATTGAAGACTATGCACATCACAGGTATAATGAGTGTGAGGAGATAATTCCAGCTTTCCATTAAATAAAAATGGAGAGCTGGATAGAAGTTGACTCAGATTACTCAAAAACAAATTACGTAGCTAATATTTTCACCTATCCCTGTACTCCATTACCAGGTGAAGACTTCACAAACACATTTAGTCTGCTGAGTGCCGTGTCCTGTCCTGCAGGTGAACAGAAAGACAGGAACAGTGCAGACTCAGTAGTGGAGCTGATCGTGGAACAGGTGGCCAAGCATCCTGCAATGTGATCTCCACCCTCTCAGAGTCTAATCTTCACAATAATAAACAATTTAGTGTATTTTTCAACCAGTTTATGTATATCAACAAATATGCAGATTTTATTTTATTTACATTTTCAGACTCTAAAGTGCTAGAATCTATTGTTTTGAGCAAAAGTGACCAAAATTTCATTCTCCTGTACTCTGCATTCTTCTCTTAATGTGATGCTGTCAGCATGTTGCAAGAAAGACAAGGCAAGAGAATTGGTATGTTGTCTGAATGAATTTGCATTGGTTTGTCTCTAGCGACTTTTAAAACCGAGCTGAAAAAGCATTATGAGCTCTAAACAGGTAAAACTGAGTGTCACTTAGTGTAAAAATATTTAGGCACAATTACTTGTCACAATTATTTGTACGCTCTAGTATTTCTTACTCATTATGTCCTAAGTTTATTTATTTATTTATTAAAGGCATATGTAATATTTATTTATTAAAATATCCAAAAACCACTAGAACAGTGTTATATAGTTTGCTGATTTGTGTACTTACATTATCCCAAATGTTTCAAAGAATGTTTAAATCAAAAGAAATAAGCAATTTTAACACGGACCGTGTCCATAGTGTCATTGTGTCGCCTGCCAAATGACGTCACACACCCTCGATTTCAATTTAGTTTTGTAGAAAACATGGAAACACCAAAGACGCTTTAACATGTTTTATTAGACAGCTGACGACCGCACAGAGTAGCATTGTAACAGAACTTTCAAATGCAACTAATATGGTAAAACAGCATTTTAGTACATCAAGTTAAGCTAAATTAAAATGAGAAATGTTGCCTTTAAACTAGCTTAAATTATTTTATTTTATTTTATTTCAGTTTTATATTACAGTTTATTTCGAGTAAAGACCATTTTTATGGTTTTAGTTATAGTAACTGTGATTGTTGAACCATGGTTGAGACCCCTCATAATTACATATGTTCTAAAGTAAAAAGGAGGTTTGGAGATACTTAACGCCTGTATTATGTTTTCCTTATTTTCTTTCATTTGTTGTACTTCTGTGTCTATTCTAAGTGAGTTGGAGATGATTCTCTCTATGGCGGAGACAAATCCAGGTATGTTCAACATGGTGGCCAATCAGCCAGAGGTCACCAAGCAACTGGAGAAGATTGGCAGAATGAAGGAGCTTCTCGTAATCAATGAGGTGGAGCTAAATATCAAACAGAGAGATCGTTGGCAGAGATGTGTCAAACAATACAGGTATACAGGTATAAATACATATTATCAAGCTCTTTATTTTCATGTATACTAGGTACAAATTCTTGTTTTGTTAATAAATAAATATAAATGAATATACAAGTTTTAATGATTTAATGTAAAAATATCTATTTGAATTAACATGAATTAAAAGTCCAAGGCTTTTCATATTTATGGTCACCACGTTAGGAGGCGTCTGGCCCATGAATGTGATGAAGCGAGTGACCCTGATGCAGTGGAGAAAGAACGGGTCAGATCTATGAACTCCACCAATCACGCTGTTGTGCTGCGGAACTACATTGCCCAGAATGCAATTGAAGCAGCTGAAAGGGGTGACTTTTCGGAGGTCAGAGGTCATGATTGAAATGCAGTAATTTAAACAATGACATTTTTGTGGTGTAGTCATCAAAAACAAAAAAACTTTTCAGGTTCAACAGCTGCTTATAGTTTTGGAGAACACTTATTCAGTCAGTCCGGATCTGGAGCGTCCGGTATGGTCAGCAGGAAGTGGGTCAGACCGAGCTGATAGCAACAGCATTAAGGGACAGGAAGTTAAGGAGAACACAAAAAGAAAAGCAGCAGCTGATACTCACCAGATTCCATATAACAGTACACCTCCTGCATGGGCCAGAACGATCTGTGTCACATGATCATCCTTAAACCTCCCAAACATCACAGCCCAATCCAATACAGAAAGAAAGCGAGAGAAAATCTAGAACATTCTCTCTTGTGTTTCTCTGTATTGATCAGGTATGTTAGTGTTGAGGGAGGCTGAGCAACACACAGCACTCCTGGTCAGATAATGCAGAAATGGCCATATAGGTACAATAAATGAGGCATACTTTTTTTTATAAATGAAAAATATTTGTATTACTATGACATTTAAAACTGAATAAATTGTTCATATTTTAATTTCACATCTGTTAATTCTGCAATTATCTGATCAATGAAGATCCAGATGTTCAGCTTAGCAGGCCTGTCTGAGTTTGACAAACAAGGAGGATCTTGTGCACACATACAAACTTACATACTCTTTAATTATGCATTTATCACGTTTAATAGATAGTTCACCCCAAATTGTACTAGCTTGCTGGTTTTTCAAAACACAAAGACGTTGTTTTGCATACAGTGAAAGTGGTTGCCTTTCTTATATTGTCAAGCTCCAAAAAGCACTATAAAAGTAGTCTGTGAAAGTCTTCTAAGGTCTTCCATACTATACATTTTGTGATTTTGTGAGAGGCATATTTAATTAAAAACTGATGAATAAAAGCAAGTAGATTTAGCCACAAATCAGTCAGTTGATTTTGTTAAAAAAAAAATTATTTACCTATTTAATTAATACCTATTTTATTTATCATAGGCCATTATTCACAAGTAGTTGGACTCAGTATTAACAAACCAACCATTACAAAGTGAGATTTACTGTAAATGTCACTGAGATGAGTTTAATCATTAACTTCATCCAAACACTGTGATTCTAGTAACAGTATACATCTGCCAAGCCGTAAGAGTTCTGTATGTATGTTTCTGATATAACAAAAGCTGAACATGATTACACGTACAGTACAGACCAAAAGTTTGGAAACACCTTCTCATTCAAAGAGTTTTCTTTATTTTCATGACTATGAAAATTGTAGAGTCACACTGAAGGCATCAAGGGCTATTTGACCAAGAAGGAGAGTGATGACCTGGCCTCCACAGTCACCGGACCTGAACCCAATCGAGATGGTTTAGGGGTGAGCTGGACCGCAGACAGAAGGCAAAAGGGCCAACAAGTGCTAAGCATCTCTCTGGGAACTCCTTCAAGACTGTTGGAAGACCATTTCAGGTGACTACCTCTTGAAGCTCATCAAGAGAATGCCAAGAGTGTGCAAAGCAGTAATCAAAGCAAAAGGTGGCTACTTTGAAGAACCTACAATATGACATATTTTCATATATAATTCATAGTTTTGATGCCTTCAGTGTGAAGCTACAAATTTCATAGTCATGAAAATAAAGAAAACTCTTTGAATGAGAAGGTGTGTCCAAACTTTTGGTATGTACTGTACATTTGTAGCCTAAAATGGAAAGGCTGGAGACATTATAGTTTTGGTGATTCAACGTTCTTTGCATTATTTATTCAGTAAAGCAAATTGTTCTAAAACCCCTAAATGTTATTTGAATAATATTCAAAGCAGCTAAGTGTGAGCCATAGATGCCACACTGGATATGCTTCAATAAGATTTCAGGCAAATATACAGTTGAATGGATGAATGGATTAAACAGATTTTAATCCATTCATCTTTTCAATTCAATTCAATTCAAGTTTATTTGTATAGCGCTTTTTACAATACAAATCGTTACAAAGCAACTTTACAGAAAATTATGTTTCTACAATATTTAGTAGTAGCTAGTAATTTGTGCACGTTTGACAGGATTTTAGAAAAAATAAAAAATAATAATAATAATACAAGACATAGTCAGCTAGACGATGAACTATCAATATTATTAATTAATAGTTATTATATGATGCAGTCACACATGTAGCAATAATTGTTAGTTCTGTTTGTTGATTCAAGGTTAGGATCATCTGGGGTCCTCTGAGGGTCAGCATCATCTCTTCTCAGGTGTTCTGGACCCAGACTGGAGCTTGTGTAAATCCTAGTTACCACGGGATGTAAATCCCGTGGCAAAACATAGAAACAAAATAGAGACATCATTAGCATAGCTGCTGATCCAACAAAGTAAAATTAGTTTAACCCAAGCTAATGAATAAAAATGCACATTTGATCAGATGCAACTACACTCACAATTTAAAAGATACATTATTTGAATGCTTGGCGAAAAAGATGTGTTTTTAATCTAGATTTAAACAGAGAGAGTGTGTCTGAACCCCGAACATTATCAGGAAGGCTATTCCAGAGTTTGGGAGCCAAATGTGAGAATGCTCTACCTCCTTTAGTGGACTTTGCTATCCTAGGAACTACCAAAAGTCCAGCGTTTTGTGACCTTAGGGTGCGTGATGGGTTGTAGCGTGGTAGAAGGCTAGTTAGGTACGCAGGAGCTAAACCATTTAGGGCCTTATAGGTAAGTAATGATAATTTGTAACTGATACGGAACTTAATAGGTAGCCAGTGCAGAGACTGTAAAATTGGGGTAATATGATCATATTTTCTTGACCTGGTAAGGACTCTAGCTGCTGCATTTTGGACTACCTGTAGCTTGTTTATTGACGAAGCAGGACAACCACCTAGAAGTGCATTGCAATAGTCCAGTCTAGAGGTCATGAATGCATGAACTAGCTTTTCTGCATCAGAAACAGATAACATGTTTCATAGCTTGGCAATGTTTCTAAGATGGAAGAATGCAGTTTTTGTAACATTGGAAATATGATTTTCAAAAGACAAATTGCTGTCTAATATAACACCCAGATTTCTGACAGTAGAGGAAGTAACATCCATCTAGTTGCAGATTGTAATCTACAAGATTCTGTGTAGTGTTTTTCGGTCCAATAATTAATATCTCTATCTTATCCAAATTTAATTGGAGAAAATTATTTGTCATCCAATCTTTTACATTTTTAACACACTCTGTTAGCTTAGATAATTGGGAAGTTTCATTTGGTCTCGTTGAGATATATAGCTGAGTATCATCAGCATAACAGTGGAAGCTAACTCCGTATTACCAAGGGGCAACATGTATATTGAAAATAGAAGGGGACCTAGGACGAATCCTTGTGGCACTCCATATTTTACTGATGATAATTGAGATGACACCCCATTTAAGTAAACAAAATGGTAGCGATCGGACAGGTAGGATCGAAACCATCTTAGAGCCTGCCCTTGAATACCTGTATAGTTTTGTAATCGATCTATGAGTATATCATGATCTATGGTGTCGAACGCAGCACTAAGATCAAGTAAAACTAGAAATGAGATGCAGCCTTGATCTGACGCAAGGAGCAGGTCATTTGTAATTTTAACAAGTACAGTTTCTGTGCTATGGTGGGGCCTAAAACCTGACTGAAATTCTTCATACAGATCATTTTTATGCATCTGTCATTTATTTCACAGCGTTCAATATAACTACCTGTCTAAAACTACTTTAAATTATTTTAATAATAATGCCACAGTAAACAATGTGTTTTAGAAATTGCAAAAGTCAAAATGGCTACATCTCAGAATTAATATTTGTTAGGTGCACAACACATTCAGTATGTGGATTCAGCACCTTACTGGGACACAAAGAGACACAGAAGGAGAATTTTACATTCAAATTTATTAGAGTAGTTGAGTAGTCGTATAATACTACTTTACGAGGAGATTATGCATTAAGAACAGGCTCCACAATAATAGCTGAGTAACTGAAGTCACTACTGATGAAGCTCTTTTGCATGCATTACAAGAATTTAAGATCTCAGTGGTCCTAGTTAAATTAACATTTGGTTATTAAATCAGACTATAATTTACCTTCAGACTATAACTAATTAAAAACGTCCTGGCGTTTCTATATAGATTCTCTATAAATGGGCAGATGAAAATACTGCATTAGCACAAGTGAAATTTAAGACCTGAGATCATGAGGGATTAGTGGTGAAATTGAAGACTGAATGCAAAGTTATTTACTTAGTAAAGCAAATCTAAGAGATTTTAGATGCAGTTTGAATAGTACTCAAATCAGAATCTCAAATCCCGTGCAGTTGTATATTCAATATATATATACAAATATACAATGACTATGTTTCAAAGAAATATATGAGATAAGTGATAAGTGACGTTACATACAGCCAAGTATGGTGACCCATACTTGGAATTCGTGTTCTGCATTTAACCCATCCAAAGTTCACACTTAGCAGTGAACACACACACACACACACACAGTTGGGGTTTCGGTGCCTTGCTCAAGGGCACCTCAGTCGTGGTATTGAAGGTGTAGAGAGTGCTGTACTTTCACTCCCTCCACCTATAATTCCTACCACATATTAGCTTCAGGAATGTACTAATGTACTGTATGAACCTTAAATGCATTTGTTTGAGACACATTTGATTTCACCTTCTTGGACTTACAGTAAAAAGGTTTTGTTGAAGTCAGCCAGTGGGAGGAACCAGAGCCAAATAGATTTAACCAATCTCAATCTCAACTCTATGTCCTATGGAGTAGGAGGCAACCTCAACATTTAAATATGCCTGATTCTAATCATGTGCTTTATCAAGAGTGGACCTGCTAATTTAGAGACAGAAAAACAAAATCAGGAGTGAACATTACAAGTGAGTTTCAAAATTGCACTTCAAAAATAAAATTTTAGGATTTTGATGATATAACAGCATAGATTTTCTTACTTATTGCTGGTGTCGACTTTAATATTATTGCTGATTTATGTCATTTTGTTTTATAAAGATCTGTAGAAGTGGAAATTCTTTGTAATTTCACAGACAAATCCAGTGGTGTCCATATATTTAGTGACAAGCAACAATGTTGCTCATTCTATTTCTGAGTAAGTATCAATGCTGACAAATAAGCACATTTTTACAGAAAATGCCAGTGTTTGTAACTCAAAAAGAAATTGTTTTATTTTTTTTTCTCTAACATGAAGTTCTAGGCAATACCATTTCAAGTGCATCTGAATCAGTCAGACTGGTAAATGGCAACAACTCTTGTTCTGGAAGACTGGAGGTTTTCTATAACAATCAGTGGGGAACAGTGTGTGATGATGGCTGGGATCTATCAGATGCTGCAGTGGTGTGTAGAGAGATGGGCTGTGGGGATGCTATTGAGGCAAAGAGTGGTGCTTATTTCAGACCAGGTGGGGGACAAGTATCAATGAGCAATATTGGGTGCGTTGGAAATGAGCCTATGTTGAGCAGTTGCAGCTCTAAGAAAGTGGGAGAGTTTTACTGTGACCATTCAAAAGATGCTGGAGTCATATGTCGCTGTAAGTTGCTGGTATTTCTCTTGAAATAAAAGCCGTTATGTTTCTGTATGCAATTAATAATTATTTCTGATGTCTGCTCTGTGTGGACATTAGCCCTTGCCAGATTGGTGAATGGCAGTCACTCCTGTTCTGGACGAGTGGAGGTTTTCAAGGATGGTCAGTGGGGAACAGTGTGCAGTAATGGCTGGGATTATTCAGAGGCTGCAGTAATATGTACAGAAATGGGCTGTGGGAGTGTTTTCGAGCAAAGGATCGGTGGTTTTTTTGGCCAGGGATCAGGACCAGTATGGCTGAGTGATGTACAATGTTCTAACTCTGAAACTACTCTGAGGCACTGTACTTTTCAGGGATGGGGACAAAACTCATGTGGACATGAGAAGGATGCTACAGTCGCCTGCTACCGTGAGTATAAAATCTTTTACACTAAGTTTAAAGGGTGACGTGCAGCATTTGTGGCATGCATTGGTTAACACAGAAAATTATTTTTACTCTTTCCTCAGTTTTCAAGACACCAAGCTTATATTTTTGTTAAATCACTTACATCAATTAATCTGTATATAAATGAATAATACCAACATTATAACTGTGGATAGAATTTGGTTAATTTACATCATGCCACAAATGCTGTGCATAAAAATTTGTTTCTAAATAATCCAGAATATTTCTTGACTCAAGTTTTATATGAACCTGAGAAAGTTCATCAGATAAATCCATTGACATCAGCTCTCATTATGTCATTATTCAGGCAGAATTAAGCTGGAAAATGGCTTCAATGCTTGCTCTGGAAGAGTGGAGATTTATAATCGCTGGGGAAACAATTGGGTAACTGTGGTTGGTGATAACTGGGATCTATCAGAGGCTGCAGTGGTGTGTAGGGAGGTCGGATGTGGGGATGCTATAGCAGCAAAGGGTGCTGCTTATTTCGGGCAGGGATATAACGGGTTTCCAGTATGGTTGAATGATGTCAGCTGTATTGGCAATGAGCCCACACTCTTTGCCTGTGAGTCCAAAAAAATAGAAGATTTCCAGCTGCATTACAAGGATGCTGGTGTCATCTGTCAATGTAAGTTGCTCCATTGTCATTCATGCAAGAATACTGAAAATAAACTTTTGTCAGTGAATAGTAGTTCACTCAAAAAATTTAAACTTGTGTTATCATTTAACCCCAGGTTGCTACAGGTCCATTATTATGTTTATGATTACACTGCATTATAAATGTGGGGGGAAACTAGAATAAAGTTTCTGTTCTGTATTTAGGTAAACTATCCTAATATTTTTATAACTGTATGTTTCTTAATCTTTCATCCATCTGACCATTAGCTCTTGTTAAGCTGGTGAATGGCACTAACTCTTGCTCTGGGCGAGTTGAAGTTTTCTTTGATGGCCGGTGGGGAACAGTGTGTGATGATGGCTGGGATCTATCAGATGCTGCAGCGGTTTGTAGAGAGATGGGCTGTGGGGATGCTATTGAGGCAAAGAGTGCTGCTTATTTTGGACAAGGATCTGGACTCGTATGGCTAAGTGATTTACAGTGTGGCAGTTACTCTACTCTGAGAAACTGTAATTCAAAGGGATGGGGACAAAACAGCTGTGGACATGAGAAGGATGCTGGAGTCACCTGTCAACGTGAGTACAAAACAGAAAAAATTAACAGTATAAATCTTGTCATATTTTTTCCACTGGTAATAGATTTTTGTTGCCATTAGTTAAAATCAGACTGGTGAATGGCATCTCCTCTTGTTCTGGACGAGTGGAGGTTTTTCGTGATGGTCAGTGGGGAACTGTGTATGATGATGGCTGGGATCTGTTAGATGCTGCAGTGGTGTGTAGACAGATGGGATGTGGAGATGCTACAGAGGCAATAGGCGGTGCTTATTTTGGACAAGGTGCAGGACAAATATTTATGGGCAGTGTAAACTGTGTTGGAAATGAGGCCATACTCAGTGCTTGTGAATCACGTAGAACGGGAATGTATGACCATTCAAAGGATGCTGGAGTCATCTGTAACCGTAAGTGAAACTCCGTTTTTCTACACGGTTTCTTTCATTTTCATGCATGTAGAAAATAGTGTTTAAAAGAGTAATTCACTTGAAAATTTCAATTTGCTCAATAAATTTACTCACCCCCTGGTCATCTAAGATGTAGAAGAGTTTATGTTTATTCTTCAGAACAGATGTGGAGAACTCTGCAGTGAATGGGTGCCGTCAGAATGAGAGTTCAAACAGGGCTGCGCTGCAGCTGAATAAACAGATTTAACTGCCTTCATTGTTCTTAATATTATCATTTTCTATAATGAAATGCTAATCGACATTATCACTGCTTAGAATACAATGGGATATTTTGTGCCTTAATTAATCTGTTTAAGAAACCACATCATCTCACAGAAGGATTTATTTCAAACACTCGACTGACGTTATGAAGTGAGTTTGGAGTAAAAACATGTTATTAAATGGTATTTCCACACGCTCTCTGATGGACCAGCATTTACTACACGAAGCCTAGTTTATGGAGAAGATATGCAAACAGCTGTCATTATCATGCTGGATTTCGTCGATTTCATAATCCAGTGATTATATCATCTGCAATTATGAATGCGATTTTGCATTGCTTCCCAGAGAACTACAGCTCTGTATAGTAAATACTGCTCCACCTGAAAGTACAGAAGCAGCTTTACTGACAAAATGCGCATGACAATCATGATTAATCGCTTTCGATTAATCGTGCAGCCCTAAGTTCAAACAGCTGATAAAAACATCACAATAATTCACAAGTCTGGACAATATGTGAGTTTAGAATCCATAATAACACTTCCTTCAGTGAAAAAAAAATCAATCCCTAGTTGTCCGCTCACATCAAAATCCACAGACATCTTTGTTTAGAACTGTTTTCACTTGTAAATGGTGCTTGATCTTTGCATATTTCTCTCCTGATGCAGAAGACATTACTTTTTTACTGGATAAAGCAATATTAGCTGGAAGCAATGGTTTGAAGTTATAAACATCTTAATGGTTTACTTGTTTCTTGCAAACATCCAGCTTTTTGCTTTACAAGACATTCATTGATGGACTGGAGTGGTGTGGATTATTGTGATGTTTTTATCAACTGTTTGTTTGGACTCTCCTTCTGATGGCACCCATCCACTGCTGAGGATTGGTGAGAAAGTAGTATCTAAACTGATTCTAATGTTCTAATGAACAAACAAGCTCTTCTTAATATTGGATGGCCTGTGGGTGAGTAAATATTTAGCAAATTTTTATTTTTGGGTGAAACATTTCTTTAATGCAGCCACGTGTGGGACTTTGACCTGAAAAAGAAGACAGGAGAAAACATTGTTTTTAAGTAGTTAATGTGTTTCTTTTACTTTCATTTATGTGGCTGTTAGCTTCTCTCAGGCTCATTAATGGACACAACTCTTGTTTTGGAAGAGTGGAGGTTCTTTTTAATGGAATATGGGGAACAGTGTGTGATGATGGATGGGATGCATCAGATGCTGCAGTGGTGTGTAGAGAGATGGGCTGTGGGGATGTGATCGAGGCAAAGAGCGCTGCCTATTTCGATCAGGGATCAGGACCTGTATGGATAAGTGATTTACAATGTTCCGACACTGACTCAAGACTAAGAGGTTGTAAATCAGGTGGATGGGGAAGAGGCACTTGTGGACATGAGAAAGATGCAGGAGTCATCTGTGAGGGTGAGTGCAAACCTTTTAACAGCAAATGATGTAGTCAGTATAGGACTGAAGTGATTGTATATATGCTTTATGATCGAATTATCATTATATATAAACTTCTTCTATTGTGTGAGCAATAGATAATGTTAGGCTGGTCAGCGGCACCAACCCCTGTTCTGGACGAGTGGAGGTTCTTCTTGCCGGTCAGTGGGGAACAGTGTGTGATAATGGATGGGATGCATCAGATGCTGCAGTGGTGTGTAGACAACTTGGATGTGGAACAGTTTTGGAAGTAAAGAATGCGGCTTATTTTGGAAAGGGTTCGGGAACAATTTGGATGAATAATGTAAACTGTTTTGGGAATGAGGCTACACTGATGAGCTGTTCATATAATGCAACTCCAGACAGATGTGACCATGAGAAAGATGCCGGAGTCATTTGTGGAGGTAAGTTCCAGTGCTTTCATTTTAGTGAGTGAGGTAATACAGAAATGTGTTTTCTTCATGGAGACAATGATGACTTTTGATTTGATAATTTTGGTTCCAAACTATACCCAGAATGCCTATGAAATTTCATGCTGAAATATGCTGGTATATCAAATTTTCTTACTATTGTAGGCTTTAAAAATTAATGCTCTTTAAAGCCCACAGCCACGTTAAAAAAGTTTGTTACTGTTGCATTTGAGTCTTAATCTTAAATCATAATTTTCACACCTTCACTCAGCTGTTAAAGTCCTGTTGAGGGTTGAAGTGAAGGCTACCTTTGGAATCAACCCAAACACTGCTGGAATCATAAATAAAATTTCAGATGAGGTAAGAGCAGTGGAAAGAATGACATTGAGCTGTATCTTTCACTACATTTTGCTGTCATCTACTGTGTTATTATTCTGTTCTCTGTATTTACATTCATTTGAATCTCATAGATTGGAAAGAAGCTACGAATAAATGGGACTTTCACACTGAAAACTCAGACTGATGGAAATATCTTTCATAAGAGAATAGGAGCCGCACCCTGAAATATTGGTACGACATTAATATTAGCTTTAAAACTAAAGTTTTAAATCTTTAATTGCATATTTTCCATAATAACAATGTACAGTGGTGTTGGTTCCTCAGGTCATTTCTGGAATACAGAGAAGACAACTAGCTAACACTATCTTATAGGACATTGATTGCTTCATCCCTCTTTCAGTCTGACCTTTGGAAACACGACAATGCTTTTATAATATCCTTGTATTTTTTTTAATGACAATGTAAGCATAATGTTTTTTGTTTAGATAAGTATTTTGATACTGATCTTTGTGTCACATCCTAACATGCTAAATTTAAATGTCATATATTTAGTAATCAATGTCAATATTGTACATATATTTTCAATATAAACATGTCTGGAGCTAAATTAATTCAAATATTAGAACAGTATGCTTAATAATAATTTCATTTAATTCAATTAAATTCAAATAGTTGCATTATAAACATAATTAAAGTGTGATTAAAAAAATTCTGGATGTTGTCTTTCTTTGTAGTCTTTTGTGGTCACAATTTCAGTATTTTTGTGTTGTTTTACATAAAAAAATTGTTATGCTTGTACCTTGTTAATGTAGGCATGGTAACATTTTACCATATTTAAGTAATTCAGTTGCTTAGATTTTGAAACAAATATTCATCTTTTTTAACCATGAAGGCATCTGGGCTTGTGGTTGGTGAGCCGGTTTCTCCCAAGTATTATCAGGATACTTAAATGTTTTGAAAACCATTTGCAATGGGTAATGAGCTGAGACAGACACGTGCATGTATTTAGAAAGAAAAGCAACCTATCCCAATTCAAAAACTGAGTGAATGCCTGACCGTGGATAATAACATAAAGCCAAATTTTAATTGTGAAACATGGAATGGCTTCAGAATGCATGGAATAAAGCAAACCTTGTTTGGTCCTAAATAATACAGGATTGTTTGTGGAAGGTAAATATTCAAAAGGTTCACAGTTTGCATCTTGTTAATGGGGCCTGTCAGAGTAATTAGGGAGGAAAAACTCATTTGAACAACCAAACAAAATGGAAAAAATGAACAGCCTTCTGTTTGATGTCATTGTTATTTGTTTGCAAAATTTCGAGCAGACTCAAACTTTTTGGTAACACTAAACACTTCAAATTCATGACAATAACCTTGATAGGTGCCCCATAAAACCCAGCATCGTGAAAGACAAAAACAAGTTGAGAATAATAAAATCTGAGAGATTATCATTACCTTATAGTTTCTTTTATGGCAAACCTGTTTGCATAGGTCATGGCTTTCTTCTAAAGTGCAATTTGCTGACTTCTACACCTGTTGTTATAATGCAAATATATGTAAAATAATAACCTGAAAAGGTGTGATAATTTTCATCTGGAGGGAGGAGACAGGTGGGCTGGAGGTTGTACCTCTAGATAAAAGCACAATAAATCTCCAATATACAAACTTATATTTCAGACCCAGTCCCAGAAAGAAAACAGCAGCATACATGGGACACTTCAAAAGGGTTGAACCCCTTAGCCATATTTTAAATTACCTGTCTTTGTTTTACTATTTATATTTGTCTGCTAAATTTAATAAATATAAATGTTTATTAATGTGTTCTATCTCAAAGTATGATTCCAACGAAGTAGGATTCTCTGCAAATTTTCAAGTAGACAATAGAATTAGAAAAATGGTATATTATGGTATATTATAATATCCTTATTTGTATTTTTTTTAAATGTTGCCTAAGGAATGATTTTAGGATTTACATTTATATTTATGGCTTAATAAGCAAGTCTAAAACAAGAAACTTTGGTAACACCAAATGTAATATAAGACCTTTATATAAACTATTATAAAGGTATTTATAATGTATGTTATAATATCTTATATCTTTTCATAAATAATTGTAACCAAAGTTAAAATGTATTATAGCAGAATTTTGAATTCGGAAATTGGTTGTTTGTCATCTATTTTACTGAAATATACTTTCTAAAGGTGTAACACACTGTATAATCATTATAATATATTATTAATGTGGTTTTAATTATTCAAGATCATACAATAGCTACATTGCAAGGTGCATTACAAAACATTTAATGTATTAAAAATATTTAATAATACATTAACCTATAAAGGCTCTAAGCAAATTCTTGCAGAAACTATAGTTATCTTCCTGTTTTATTAAATTAATCTGGTAATGTTAAAAGTAGCATTGTTTATTAAAATCAGCTATATCTTTTAGCATTACCATGTTTCTTAGTTTCTTTACAGCAGCGCTGTGTACCATATGGCTCATTGTCCTTCAAAGTAAGACCTCGAACACAGTTCATACTTACAAACAGCTTATTTTTGCCCTGCATATTGTATGATATAATTGTGATTCTCCATGTTTTTTTCTCTCATGACGAGCAGTTTTGGGCAATCCCACGTCAGGCGAGGCTTCTTCAGTCAGACTCGTTGATGGCAGCAGCTCTTGTTCGGGAAGAGTGCAGGTTCTCCATGATGGAAAATGGGGAACAGTGTGTTACGATGGCTGGGATTTGTTAGACGCAAATGTTGTGTGTAGTGAGTTGGGCTGTGGGGAAGCGAAAGAGGTGAAGTCTGCACATTATTTTGGGAATAGCTCAGGACAAATATGGTTGACTAAGGTGAAATGTTTTGGGAATGAGTCCTCGCTGACAGAATGTCCAGTGGGTGGAGAGGAACAATGGGGACAAAAAAGTGCCTTCTTGACATGTATGCTGGAGTCATCTGTCAGAGTGAGTACAAAAGCTTTTACAGTTTAACCGCATACTATGTGATCAAAGTTGTCATACTTTTGTTGATTCTTATTCATGTGTCTGATCAGCTAGAACCAGGCTGGTGAGTGGCATCAACTCTTGTTCCGGACGAGTGCAGGTTCTTTATAAAGGAACGTGGGGAACAGTGTGTCATGATGGCTGGGATCTGTCTGAAGCTGCAGTGGTGTGTAGAGAGATTGGCTGTGGGGACGTCATTGAGGTGAAGAGTTCGGCGTATTTTGGAGAAGGTTCAGGACAAATATGGATGGATAATGTAAACTGCACTGGAAATGAGTCTGCGTTGAGCAAATGCGCACATCTTGGACTGGAATCTAATGACTGCAATCACTCCGAGGATGTTGGAGTCATCTGTCAGCGTAAGTCAGTGTAAATTAAAATAGCAACATTGTAAATAAAAAGGGCAACAGCAAGTCTAGCTTTTTTCTTGCAATTCTGAAAAAAAAGAAAAAAATGTGAGGTAGAAACTAAGAATTGCGAGATGTAAACCCGGGGAAAAGGTCAGAATTGTGGGATACACAAAAAAAAAAAAAAGAAAATCAAAATTAATAGAAGAAAGTCAGATTTGTGAGATACAATACAAAAAAAATGAAACTCAAAATTAATAGAAAAAAGTCTGATTTGTTAAATACAATACAGAGAAAAACAAACTCAAAATTAATAGAAAAAAGTCAGAATTGTGAGATACAATACAAAAAACAAACTCAAAATTAATAGAAAAAGTCAGGATTGCCATTTGTAAATTCAGAATTCTGAGAAAAAAAAATTGTTAGATATTGTGAGAAAAAAATGACTTTTTTTCTCTCTCAGAATTGCACCTTTATATCGCAGTTCTGAGGAAAAAAAGCCAGAACTGTGAGATTTAAACTCAGAATTGCAAAGAAAATTTTGAAGAAAAAAGTCTGAATTGTGAGATTAAGCCACGATCATTTTTCACATTTTATATTCTTTGGCAGAAATGGGCTTCCATAGCTTTTTTTGTACTGTATTTCTAATTGGAATTTTAAAGAAAACCATTAATTAATTGCTGTTTCTTTTGTTTTCTTCTGCATGGTCATCAGCTGTTATAAGGACGGTAGAAGGCTTTGACGCTTGTTCTGGAAGAGTGGAGGTTCTCCATAATGGAAAATGGGGAACCGTGTGTGATAATAACTGGGATGGATCAGATGGCAAAGTGGTATGTAAAGAGATGGGCTGTGGAAATATCAAAGCATTAACATATGGTGCTTATTTCGGAGTCACATCGGGACAAATATGGATGAGCAATGTGAGCTGCAATGGAGAAGAGGCTGCTTTGAGCACCTGTGCATTTGAGGGATGGGGAACACATAACTGTCTTTATGCAAGGCACGCTGGAGTCATATGTCGCTGTGAGTTGAAAACTGTAAATAAATAATTATCTTTTTAACCATTTTGAAGATTGACAGAGCCAGTCATTATATGTGTTTGTTGTTGCAATTTCTATATTTACTAATAAAACAAATAATACTCAATTTTTCAGTTGATCATATTTTAGATTGCTTGAACACTATGCTTTGTTCTAGAGGGACAAAATGTTAAACCAATGCAATGAATCAAAGCTTTATTTTGGCTTGGGTAGATGGCAGAGTTAAGTTTCTCTTATTTATTTATATATATATATATATATATATATTTATATATATTAGGTTATATATTCATTTAAAAGATGCTTAGATATCTAAGATATTTCTACTAAAAGGTAATGTTTTTCTTGTTTGATAATAAATATTAATATTAATAACAATTAGAAAATAAATGATTGGATGTCACAGTAACAGTTGTATGCAACTCTTTGGTGTAAACATACATGCATACAAACATACATACACAAACACCATATAACATATATGACTCTACATGAGATACATATTACTACCTTTTTTTTTTTACTGTACAATATACAAAAATTTTCGTTGCACGTAGCCTACTCATTAAATGTGATGCGAATGAAAGAGCAAGATTTCAATTAATTGAAGCTTTTGAGTTCTTTGGGAATAAATGATTTGTCACTCCAGGTTCTGTTAGAAGATGGGCCAAAGCAATCTATAATGAATTATTAACTATTTATTTGAACGAAACAGGACTGATTTTAACAGAGTTTACTTTAGAATTTAGTTTAAATTGTTCATCCTCACCACTAGGCGGCGCAATCGGTTTTCTTCTTCAGGCTGTTTGACAACATAACGCGTATGGTGACGACAGTCAAAACAACAACAACAACACGTGCAGATTCTGCAGATAATTTAGTCTTCAAAGCTTTTACTGACACTTTGACAGCAGCTCAGCTGGAAACTAAACCGAGCGATAAAACGAGTGTCACGCGACTCACCTGTGAGTAACTTTCTTAAAGCAACTCGCAATGTATTCAGACACTCACATCTTCTGTTTATCACATCTTTGTTTTCATGCTGTTTTTCTGCTGAACCTGTCAGACCTTCAGAATAACAGATGAATCGGTTGCTGCACTTCCTTTGTAATATTCTGAAAGTGTGAATGTATATGCACATTTATTTAATTAAATCCGTCTTAATTAAATCTGGCGATAGAAGCAGATTGAACTAAAAGATTATTAAAGCTGCAGGATTGCTGCAGGACGTATAATAGACTCTGAAATATTTTACACTGTTTGAGAATTCAGTTAATGCATCCAATTTATATTTGTTAACTATTAATTTATTTGTAGATTTGTTAGATAGATGCAGTATGTGTAATAATGTCTAAATAATGTTAAATGTATTTCAGTCTTGAATCTCCAGAATAAGTGATGTGTTGTTGGTTGTAAACTCATCCGGCTGAAGCAGATCTCTGGACGTGTGGACAGATGTTGACTGTAATGATGGACAGGTAATGGATCTCATGTGTGTTCTAGTGCACTAAACATGTAGGATACCAACATTTTTATTTTGAGGGCCTCTCATTTGAAAAGCAAATGATAGTAACTTAAGTAGGTGGGGGACAGACTACTCTTTGTATTCATTATTTTCTCGCAGCCCAGATTATTATTTTCACAAGACCATAATGATAATAACAAATCATCAATTAATAATTAATCATTAGATGAGAATTTTTATGCAGCATTATTTATTTTTTCAGTCTGTCCAAAAGTATAACTGCCGCAGGAGGAGACCGTACTGATACTTGACAAGATCTCTTGCTGGAATACAGGATGAATTTTTATATCACTTCGCAATAAAGATATTAAAGTAAGGTGTGTTTGTGAATTTTGGAGTTGGGATTTGAACCCACGTCTTCATCACAGTCTCAGAGAACATGTGTTTATCCACTAACCCATTATGGAGTCCATGTTGTGTTTTGGACTTTGAGTGACTTTGTTGGCTGAGATTGGTTTAAAGTAAGTAAAAGTGGGATCTGAACTCAGATCGAACAACTTATATGTTCTATACTTCTCTAAGAGGGTTAGTGCATAAGAACATACCCATAACGCATTTCAATTGCTATATCAACAGCCAGTCAGAACTCTTCACACTTTCGTGGATCCTTTTTTAAAACGTTTTAAAGCACACTAAATTTGAACCTGGATTCTCCACAGGAGGGCGACACACACATCTCTGACACTTTAGACACTTTTTAACATTCAAGCACAACAAGAAGGTGGAAAATTCCAAAACATTATTTTTTGTAATTTACTTCAAATTACATTGCTAAAATATTTTTGTCAAACTTCACAAAAAATGTAAACAGCAGTGTCTCTATCATTGTTATAACAGTATATATATATTAGTTTTTAACAGGTAGTGCAAATATTTTTCCCTTTCTTTATTTTAACTTAACTCAAAAAAACCTAGCACTCAACGAACAACATTGCACTGAACAAATGCAAACCCTGAATACATTTGTACACTATTCTATTTCTTGCCAGACACCTGGCAGCGCTTCTGCTCACACAACTGAGCCACGTTTGCCCTGATGGAGGTCACAGTTGAAACTCTGAGTACAGCTTTAAGGGCATAACTATGCTTGGATCTGTACTTGCATTTATTGAAGTTCATAGTTGAGAAAAGTTTCTCACACAGATATGGGTTCCAAAAAGGCACATTACTCGACTGAACACTTTGGACAGCTCTGGGAAGCATGGAGTTAATTCTCTCAAAAACTGTCCAGTCTTGTCAGCTTGTCCCTGCGCCTCTCTGAATTTATTTTTTAGATCACTGTTGCACCGCAAGTCAATAAGTTCCATTTGCAAAGGACTTGGGACACTCTCTACATCAGCTGAGAAGGGGTCTGCAAACAGCTGGAAAGTGTCACGATGTGTCTTGAAGTCAGCAAAACGCTGATCAAATTCCTGCAGTAGGTTTTCTTGCAGTAAGAAAGCTGAGCTTTCCACAATCTTAGTTTTGTGGAGAAGGCTTTCACACTGTCATACACTGCTGTGATGAGCTGATCTGGGCCCTGGAGCTTCAGGTTAAGGACGTTCAGCTCTTGTGTTATGTCAACTTAGAATGCAAGGTTCATGACCCATTTAGGATCATCAAATTCAGGATCATCCGTTCCGCCATCTTCCATGAATCTCTTCACCTCTGCTCTTAACTCAAAGAATCTCTTCAGGACATTCCCCCTGCTGAGCCCGTGGACCTCAGTAAAATAAAGTACATCACCATATGTTGACTCAATTTCTTTTAAAAAGGCCCGAAACTTACGATGCTCTAAACTCCTAGACCTGATGTAATTTATACATTACAGTTCATATTTCAAGCATTTGCTGCACAGTACCTGTTGGTGAATAATGCAGTGCAGAACAACTGCTGCATCTGCATTTTCCTCTTCTAACTTTCTTTGTACTAGTGCTACCAGTCCATTTTTTTCCCTGTCATAGACGGAGCACCATCAGTGGTAATGCCGACCAGCATGTTCCACGGAAAACCACGCCAATTGTGTCTCACAGCTGCTGAAATATATCTTTGGCTGTGGTACGGCTGTGCATTGGACACAAACTCAGCAAGTCTTCTGTCACTTTAAACTGGTCATTAATACCCCTGATGAAAATTGCTAACTGAGCACTGTCGGTTATGTCTGTGCTTTCGTCAAGCGCCACAGAATATGCAGTGAAAACTTTAGATTTGCTGCGTAACTGATCATAAATGTCACTCGATAACTTGCTGATCCGCTCTGCCACTGTGTTTGCCGGCAAAGATAGATTGTTGAACAAGTTTTTCTTTTCTGGACAAAGAATATCAGCGACTTTCTGCATGCAATCCTTTACATACTGCCCTTCTGTTAAATGGCCCGCGGGCCGGCAGTTTGAGACCCCTGCTTTAGACTGATTTAAGCTGCTCAAGAGTCTCATGTGATCTTGGTCTGTCAACTAGTTAGTCTCAGTAACTACCAAACATCCTCAAAGCCCTCAGAGAGTCTCAGGAACCCTGACTGAAGCACTTCTTTCTGCTCTGAGACTGATGTTTGATGAGCCGTGAAACTCATTCATTTTAGACCAGTCACAGTAATGCTTTCATTTTGAACTGATTTATGATTTATTCAAGACTAAGTGTCATTTAAAAGAGACACACCAGAACATCCTTTATTTACATTATTATTTCTGTTTCACAACTCTAACACAAAACTGTTACTAAACAGTCTTTTAGACACCGTCTATGATCATGTTTCATGCCTCCTGTGTTACACTGTTGCAGTTTATTTCTAAAGACTATACAACACAAGCCAGAGGAAAATCTTGCATTCAATTACTTTGCATTGAAAAGTATATACTAAATTGATTATTCAATATTGAGAAATATTAAGAAAATAATCACTTAAATCTGTAAACTAGTATTAATCAGTTAAAATTTGAATTGCAGGATTTTCTCATATTGTCCTGTATCTCAAGATTTGTTAAAATAAAATTTTAAAACATCCAAGTCAAAATAACTTTCAAGACCTCTTGTAGTGAATTCTGGGAATTATGGAATTTATTTCAGCTCTGACTTGAGTAAAAGGTAAATCTTGCATTTAGCTTAAGGATACATATTCATGTGTAGTATGTATGTATTCGAATCTGTTAGCTTGAAACAGTCATGACCATCAGTTATTTGTCAAATGTATCAAATTCTTGTTATAGGAATCATGTCCAAAATTAGACCCTGCAAGAGTGGGAAAATTCGGACCATGTGCTTGATAAGATAACATATGATTAATTAATGATACCCCCGAGCCAAGACAATATCTGATTGGTCAAGACAACATTTGAGGTGTGGCCAACAGGCCAGTTTAAATACTTAGGACACCATAAAATCTTGCTTTTAGTTTTTAGCTATGCTTCTTAGCTTTTGCTATTAGTCATGTCTGCTTTTAGTTTTAGCTTTGCTTTTGCTGTCAGTCATGCCAGCTTTAAGCTTTTAGCTTGCGTTTAGCTTCTGCTATTAGTCATGCCTGCTTTTAGCTTGTAGCTTTGCTTCCTAGCTTAGCTTTTAGCCATGCTTTTAGTCATCACTGTTAGCTGTTCTTTGAGCACGGTTCCAGCGTCCTTCGGCCTGCACGCCTGCTGCTACTTAGCCACAATGAGAAGAAACACCACCTAGTCTCGTCAGACTTTACTTCTTTTCTTTTCCGTTTGAGAGTTTCGTGTTCTGAGTTAAGTTTTGTAACACCATGTCTGACCTCAACTGCCCGTTCAACTTCAACCAGCCCACACAACTTTGCGTCTTCAGCCAACGCCCAACCACGGGCTTCCCAAGACGTCACTTCAGCGACTACTGAACTTGCAGCCAATCAGCGACATCGGGAACTCCCTTTTCACAGGAGACGCAAGTAACTTTACCTCCAGACTGTGACCTTTACTGGTGTATCTAATATAATTTTAAAGGTGCATAGCGCAAGAATCTGAGTTTTCGCAGGACTACGCCCCCTCTGGCGGCAAGCGAAACTGCAACCAGAGGTGTGCACGCTCACGGACCACACGCACACGCACGCTTGCACGAGCACGAGCTGGTCATAACCCAAGGAGCATCAGCCGCACAAATCTTTTGTTTACAATCATAATGTCTTCAGAGGTAATAAAGTTTTAAATCTGAAAGTCATTTTAAATATGTGAAAGTAAAGGCAATTGAGTAAATTACACACTTATGTGTGAAGGAAAAAATGGGGGTAGTAGAAAACTTCGTTTTTTATTTCCATCTATCTCCATGTTGAACTGTGTTATGTGTTTACTGTATCCACTTATGACTGTATTATTATGGAAACACGTTCATGAACAATATAAGTTATTACTTTGTAAAAGCTCAAAATAGTAATCATGATACCATACCATACCATACCATACACAGTCGGTCAACAAAGTACACCCAAATGTCTCAAGGTAATAAACAATCAAATGGCACTATGACGTTACCATAAAAGCCAAACAGGCCAATCCGCCGAAGATTTGCGGAGGTTTAGCCTGTTTTATTGATCAGCTAAGTAGCATATTCCAATAGCAATACATCCTAATTAATTACATGTAGTGCTGATTTATTTAGTAGATTTTTGCCAGGGACAATACACACTGATGAACATTTATGTGAAATGTGTCAATACTTTTCAACTGCTGTCCCTGGGCATTTGGCAAGGTCACAGTAGTTCATACATTTAGAAGACAAAAAAGGGTAACTATACACAACATGTAATTAGTTCACACACTACAAGGTAACATTTACAGGGAAATAGCTCAATGGTCCGTGCAAAATAGTGCATGAGTCAGAAGTTATGCAGTTAAAATAAATTAAATTTGATTGTGATGAAGATGAATATACAGTTATTTGATTCAGTAAATAGTAACCCTGCTGTACAGTATGAGGAAAGTAAAGTAAATACCCCAGTACACAATCCAATTACATACAACCACTCCAAATTTTACAATCAATGTCTGCTTCGGATTGCAGGTACAGTTACAACGACTGACACTTGAAGAGAGGGATGAAGTACTCCAGATGGTAGTCACTCGTTTACCTGGTGTCCTTTTTGACATCATGGGCTATAGGCAGGCTACACCCAGACCAGCTCCACCTAACAGTGGTCCTCCTACTTGGTGCACCTGTCTCAACTGCATATTGATGCCTACTGACATCGAGAACAGATGTTGTAGACAGGATCCAGCTGGCTGTGTCAGCAGAAGTGCACATATGGAACTTTACATTTTGGATGAGGGCATCCTGCGGCTGGCTCGGCAGACCTGGAACGACATCCTTGCGCTGGATGACAGACAAGACCCTGGAGCGGACAATCGCGTGTATCGATACTCGGCCTACCGGCAATTCACAATCTGGCAACATGGCCGGCTCAGGAAATCGGGTTGTCATTCCATCCTACTGTGTGTCGAGAATCCGAGAAAAATATCCTGACCCTTTTGGGAATTATGTTGGTTATAAAGAAGCAACATTCAGGCAATAAACAAGTAATGAGCACATCAGAAAATATGGCAACAAATTAGAGAAGAAAAGGCTTTATTGTAAATATTTTTTTTTTCATGTTTGCAAAAATAAAGAAATATGCAGTGCCTATGTTTGACTTTGAGTCTGTTCAGGGAGCTGATGGCATCTCCTAGAAAAATAAATCATGAAGTGGTATTAGAACTGTTAGAACAGTTTACTATGGAAAAGAAAATTGACACTGAAGCAATGTGGCTAAAGGAATCAATGAAAATAGATATCTTGTATATATAAAAGAAAAAAACTATTTTCAATGTTCTACAAAGTACATTTAACACAACATACCTGCCCTCTGTGGACTTGTGACTGCACCAGATCTGCTGTAGGAGGGGGCACAATGCCAGATAGGGGTCCCAGAAATCGAGGGTCATCTGGTCTGTAGCTTCGCTTTCTTGGGAGTCCTCTTGCAGACTGAAGTCGTAATCCTAGAATTTTGATCTGCAGGTCCGGGATGTAACTATAGTCTTTTGCCTCTTTCATGGTTTGTACCCGATAGCGCTGTGACTTCTTGCTGTACAGTCGTTTTTGCCTGCAGAACAAATTATATGACATTAGTTCTCTAAACATGCATTATATTGAAAAGTCATAAAGCAATCACTTACGACACTTGGCCTTTGTTGTTGACATGCACTGGTCGGCGGTTGTGGTGGTTGTAGTCCAACGCCGCAAGAAATGTCCTGGCTTCATAGGTTTCATATGAAAAGGCAAACCGCTTGCCAGCATACATTAGTATGTTTTGGAAGGATTCTAGTTGAGAAGTTGTCCTAGAAAATATAATGAAATCAAAAGACAACGGGTCATGGTCATGAATATTCATATTGAACAACCAAAAAATTGTATTATTACAGTTTATAGTAACATAATTTTTATTCAATTATTCTGATGCCCATACCTACAAAATAAACAATCTTACCGGAAGGTGAGAAACTTCTCAATATCCTTCAGCCATCTGCGGTTGAGCACAATTTGTGACAGAGCCACATGTGCTGTAGATCCAGAAGGTATGACCTCTCTTTCATCACCCAAAGGCCCATGGAGGCATCTGCCAAGGGCCCATTCATGTACTCCACTGACATGGTGGAGTACACCTCGCCCAAGGGCGTAACTTTGGGTCTACCATTGGGGGGGTTAAACTCGCGGCATATTTATTTATTTATTAATTTATTGTATTATTTTCTTGTGTAAAAGGTAACATGCTAATTTGCATAATTTAATTATGCAATCCCCCCCAAAACGGGTGACTGTATTGGAGCAAACAGCAGTTACAATTCAGTGACATTGGTTCTACACAGTCCCTGGCACCCTCTGGCTTTACCTCATAGGACACTGGCAAACGAACATCTAGCCAGCCAACTCCAGTCAACAAAACAAATCATCAGCTAACTCAGTGTTTCTCAAACTTTTCTGCCATTCCCCACTTCAGAGGTAGGAAAGGGTTCCGAGCCCCACCTGTCCCCAATCACCCCAACAAAATGTTAATAAACTAGGCTTTAAGTTTAACTGTTAAAATGTATTTTATTAACATCACATTTTAAAAACTTAACATCAAATAACAGCATTAAAAAATTTCAAATAAAGAAAATGAAAGTGCAATTATATTATCACTTTGCATGAAATAAGACTCAAAATTAGATTAAAAAATAATAATAATTGTGTTTGCATTTAGCTTCTGATAACATCAATACAAGTGTGGACTAACATTAACCTAGTTGTGCTTTGATTCATTTTGACACTTTGCAAAATCCATGCAAAAAGAACAACAAAAAAACAAACAAACAAACAAAAATAAAAATAATCTCAAATTGAACCAGAGGTGGTAAATTCCTAATAATGTACGTATTCTTTTTAGGTATTTTAATAAGATAGATACCTAAAATACGTTGCGCATACAGCTCAAGTAATGCGATCGTTATAAAGGTGTTTGAACAACAAAACACATGCACTTGCACATATTTGACAATCGGAATATCAGATATATCCTGCTATAGCTAACACATTTGTGAAATTTTGAATAAAAAAGGAAATAAAAGCAGATCATCAGTCATTCAGCACTATTGTGGCTACGGTGTGACAAGCAATGAATGGCGCGTCTCCATGGGAACCATAAAGCGATACTACGATCAATAACGGTAGCCTTGAAATACTTTTAAACTTACGTGTGAAGAGGTTAAGTAACGTCAAGGCTTACATTTAAATGTGTCTTTGTTTTGAGTGTATGGTCAATAAATAAAGGAATTAAAAAGATGGGCACAAAACCTGTTTGTCATGTTTCTATTCCCCACACTTTGAGAAACGCTGAGCTAACTTAACAGCTAACTTAAGGGTACCTCCGTTTGGTCAGGATTTTTCGTTTTTCTTTTTTTTTTCTTTTTTCTTTTTTTTTGGCTGGTGTCGACAAACAATGAAAAATCGTTGTCTGGCTGCCTTTCAGTGTCCTTTTCATCTTTCCGTCAGCTTTCTCCAACCATTCATCCCATCGACTGCGCAAAATAGTGAACAAACTTGGTACTGAAAGCAGGTTGGGTAATACCAGAGACTTTGGTAATACCAAATCGGTGCGGTGGGCGGGGGGTACATTACAGATTATTTAAAATATGATACTATCTTTCTTGCTGGCAAATGAAATTAATAAAGAAAATGAACAAAAGTATTCATTCTGAATATTTCATATCTATTTTAATCTGAATGATGTGATGATATTGGGGGGGTTATATTAGCTGGATCTGATTTTTGGGGGGGTCATGACCCCCGTAACCCCCGTGCAAATTACGCGCATGACCTCGCCACACACCCTAAAATACACAAATGTCTTTTACATAAACAATATTTGAAAAAAATAAACTGATGACCCCAAACAAAGTAACGATTAGAAGAGATTATTTGAAACTTACACACTATTTTCCAGATTGTTGACTTCCTGGTCATCTACGGAGATATCCTGCAGCTCGATAAGACTTGACACTACAGAAAAACACAGCAAAAATCTAATGCAAAGGTAAAGCACAACACATTTAAAAAGAAGAAATGTGCTTACCTTTCTTCCAATAGCTCCAAACCTTCATCTTCTCTCAAAGGATGTACTCCAGCAACCAGGAAGTCATCCCTGTTGACATAATATTATTATTATCCAGTAGTCAAAATGGTTTGTCACATTCTAAATAAATGTATCTAATAGAACACTACCCATTATATAAGTTAATTCAACATCAGAAGGAGCAAGGGACATGTTTCATTTCTAAAATAGTCTCTGGAAGCAAAGATACCTATCAGACTCTCCGGCCGTGACTGAACTTGGTGGATGTGGTATTCCCAATATATTTGCAGTACTAGTAGATGCCTGATGAGGTGTAGATGTAGATGGTAATACTACAGTTTTCTCATAGCTGAAAACAAGAAAGCCATTACCAAACAGAATACAATGAGTACATGTAAATATAATATTGATTATTACGTCGAAGTAATAAAAAAATAGGATTAAATCAGGGCTAAACCAGGTCCAGACCCAGTAAAGTTAGCCTCTCAAACGTATTGATTTATAAAAGAGTAGAATACATTGTTGCCCCCACATACCTCATATAAACTACATACAAAATGTACCACATTCCTGGGAACAATTTACTATTTTTCCAGAAATAGAGGATATATTATTCAATGTTGGTCAAGGACATGAGCAACATAGCATGTTAGCATAGCAGCTAGGCCATACACAGTTTCTGAACCTGATCACTGACAATGGTAAGTTAGTAAAACCTATTCCGATTGTACATTTATCTAGCTTACGCTAAAGCATTACACATTTTACGGATCGTCATTTATCGTCATATATTGGCCGTATCAGACATTAGAGAATGGGATATATCTTACCTTTTTATCAAGAAAAAAGCCAACTGAGGATCCCGTTTGAGCCCTAGAGCAGACCGGAGACCTCTCCATTTGTTGAAAGCCTTCCCTATGTTTACTCTCGTCTTAGCCCGACGCCTGTCTGACCCCAATTTGGACCTTTTGGTTGCACTAGACAAACGTTTTCTTTTTTTTATCTTACGTTTTGCACGGAGTTTGCGTTGGTGTTTGAAATGAACTACTAGCCGGCAGTGTTGGGAAGGTTACTTTGGAAATGTAATAGGTTACAGATTACAAGTTACCCTGTTTAAAATGTAATAGTAGTGTAACTTTTTCAATTACTTTATTAAAGTAATGTAACTAATTACTTCTGAGTACTTTTTGATTACTTTTCTAAATTTGTGAAAATTAAAGAATAATAAATAAAAGCATATACATCAACTTAAATACAGTTATCTAATAAGCATGTGACGTATTCTGTGTAATAAACTCCTGAAACATTGGTGTTTTTTTAAACTGCTGTTTCTTTGTATATGATGATAGTTTTCTCAAAATAAGTAAAATGCACATGAAGTGACACAGGGCAGTTCTAGAAATTATGTTTATGTGTTCGTGTACTCCTATATTGAGGCAGCAGAGGTTGAAAACTCTGCGAGCTTCAGTAGGCCTATGTGTAGAAAATGAAACCATATCTTTGCCATTAATTTACAGGAGGAGCAGACTGGGAAAACAATTCAGACAGGAAAATTCAAACTCATACAGACAAATTCATGGACAAAACTATTTTTTATCTATTTTAAATCTTTAATTTGGGGACATGCAAAATAATTAAAAGTTCTCTCCTGAACTGCACCTTCACTTCCATTTTTCTCTTCAGTCTCTTTATTTTGCGCCGTTATCCATCTTTCTCATGACTTTAATACTCAAGATTGAACAAAACTATACTTTACAATACAATACTCTACAATACTACAATATCTTTATAGAAAAATCCTAATACTGTACACGAGTCATGTTTTTCCCTTACAAAAAATTACCATGCTTTTATTAGCCTATATAAAAGTAAAATAACCTTGTTTAATTTTTTTTTTTTTTTTGCAAATGGATTTGTATTTATTTTTAAATAAATACATTTGTAAAATAATTTTAAATTTTTGGTTATCACAGTTAAACAATAGTTACCATTTTCTCTGGATTTATAGTTTAATATTAATATGTTAATTTTCGTAAGGGTTGTGTTGTTGTCTGTCGTAGCTCCCCCTAAACCTATAAAATAAATCTGAATTTTTTTTCAGCTAAATTACTACTGTAACATTACAACAGATAATAATGATGTCCTTTATATAGTATTTTGAGTGATGACTGATGAGCAACGTGCTGCTGCTGCTTGATTAAAAAAACAAAGACAAAAAAGCATCTTTACAGATGAAACTGACCTGAAACCCTGAACAGGAGTTCTGCTTCTCTCTCTCTCTCTCTCTCTCTCTCTCTCTCTCGCATTGATTAATCTGAGTCTGATCCAAACCGTTTGGCGGAGGCGCGGAGAGCGCGCGAGTCATGACTAGAATTCATGACTTATTAGAGATTTAATTATCAAATGGCGGATTCGCAAATGATCGCTTTAGTACATTCGGCAGGCAATTATACAATAATGATATTAAATAGTGGGGCAAAATCGGCTGCCAGGCCACCGGGAATTGTCCCGGTTCTCCCGGTGTCCAGTCCGCACCTGATTTCCACAGACACGCAGAATGTGCAAGTCATATATTGCATTTTTGGGGCTTTATATTCACAGACACTAGTCCATGTCATGTTTTGATTCAAGTGTACTGACCTACTTTTGATTTGGTCATCCAAAATATGGCATATTCCGTCCGCGTTAGGCATTCCGTTTTTATGACTGGATTCTACGAACCAGACTGTATTTCCGCATCCTGGAAATTATTAGGGCGGTATGTCTCAGAATAGTCAGTGCAATTTGGTAAAGAAATCAGTTAAATCGGTATGTGGATGTGTGTAAATATTCAAATGTAATCCCCTTTGTAATCGTTAAAAATTTAATAAGTAACTGTAATTTAATTACTCATTTTTTCGTAGTAACTGTAACTAATTACAGTTACAATAATTTTGTAATTAAATTACGTAACGCCGTTACATGTAACTAGTTACTCCCCAACACTGCTAGCCGGTCTCTTAGAATCCATTTTCGACGGAGAATGGCGGTGCATACACAAACCTGCCAGACATATGAGCGTGCCGTGAACGCGCATGACGTCACGCCCAGTCTCAGATTCCGACCCGAACCCCTCTTATTTATTTTACTGTACAGGATTATAGAGGCAATCATCAGCCCATCAGGCAATTGTTTAAGCATGTATGGGTTAGAAAACGGGTATTTTCAACATGAAAAGTTGCGCAATGCACCTTTAACCTCATTGAGGAACTCAATGCGATGTTTAATTAAGTGATTGATGGTTGTTCATGTCTATGCAATTTAACGTATTGCTGTAAACTTGGGATTCCACATTTCCATTCTCTTAAACTCATTCTTTCCCTAACTTTCGATCTTCCTGCAACTTGTGTGAATGTGTGAGTGTGTGCATTCATGTGTTAGATTAGTTTATATGTCTTAGATTTATCTAATAAAGCCTTATTCATATTGAAAAGAGAAGTATCTTGTGTTTTGTGCTTACAAGTTAATGCCTTAAACTGTCGATCTTGTTACTGTGCTAATTGAAAGTGTTTTCACTATACTTTGGATATTAATATCCAGCGCAGATTTGATGTTAAACGGCTCGTTCAGTGAATCGTAGGGCGTCTCAGTGATCAGCCGTGAAACAGTGATTCTGTTCAAATTCCCTTTAAAATCTTAAATGATTCCCTTTGAGCTAAATGGACCTGTTTCCCTTACAATTATCAGATCTTCATCTGCCCATCCATTCTTCAAACTGCTTGTCTTCTGTAGATCTTGGACCGCATCTTTCAATGAATCTGGTCCATCACAGGGCTTCATCTTTAATGAATTCTGTAACTGAATTGCTAAAACACATTACTTGAAACCTTCACTCATTTAAACACAAACCCAAACCTTTGACCTAAATTCACAGAACCCCTGACTCTTCTGGCAAAATCAATCAATCACTTCAAAACCATTTCACCTTTACACATAATCAATAAATATATATGTGTATGTGTGTGTGTGTGTGTGTGTGTGTGTGTGTGAAAAGAATCAGAGGACTTGATCTACGTTGCAGGCAGATAACAGGGAAAAGAAACCCTCTGGTGTGGCAGATCCAGCCTTGACAAGACAGCAGGTTTCTGTCACCACAGGCCAGTTCTTCCTAATGCGGTAGTCTTGCAATTCTACACAAGATTCTCTTCCATTCTTCATTTGCTGTCCCTCTGAACTTTCTAACTGATTATGGTGGCCACAGAGAATCGGCTCAATTTAGGTTGAACTCTTTGCCCTGCCTCTGTCATTCCATGCACAAGAACGTGGTCTGTTTTTATACAGTCTTATCACAGTAGCTCTGACTTGTTTCACAAATAATGTTGGGATGCCAGTGCACTGTAAAAACACCAGAGGGCAGTGCAGAATTTATATATATATATATATATATATATATATATATATATATATATATATATATATATATATATATATATATATACTGTAGTTTTTCCGCATAAGAAATAAATAAATAATAATCACCACTTTTCAGTCAATTACTTAGCAACTTTATTGGTTATTTACTACAGTAGGTGTTACTCTCTCCAGACACTCATATGGGTAGATAAAATAAGCCACATAAAATGTTAAAAGAATGCCAAAAGCTTACAGGTACATTCAAAGAGGCAATTGAATGTTAGTCGAAAAAACAGCCTCGAGTGCAATTTATTGTTCCTCTCAACATATGCATGACCTGTAACAGCTGAGAACTAATGCTGGCCTTTGTTAAAAGTGCTTTTCCAAACACAGGCAAGCTCACACACACACACACACACCTTTACAGACACAGATAAATACTGAGCAGATGACAGGCTGCAGAAGCGATGGCAGCTCAAACAATGTCCTGTGTTCGTCGGATGGCGCAGCACAGCAGCATGCTGAAGATCATGCCGAAGATCTGCCGATGAAAGAGACACGGTTAATAACTGACACCAGTGTGACATGAGGAGAACGACTCGGCTACAAGCTCTGGAGCGTCAAAGCTTTTTGTTGAAAATGCACAGAATCATATGCATAAGTATCTTCTCACCATGACCACACCAATACCAATCCCAACCCCTCCAATCACGTGAAGCCTAGAGGTGAAGATCTCCTCAATAGCGTCTGGGCAGCTCTGGAGAGGTAACACAGGAGGTAACAACAGCACATGGAAAAACACATTCAACTGAAGAGATTTTGCTTAAAAAGATTCAGTATTCATTGAGTTTCTCGTACCTTTGTGACAAAGATTCGAAGACCCTCCTCTTTGGGACAGGTATCGGCTGCTCCATCAAAAAGTGTTCCTGATGGTCCACAGCACCTCAGCTGAACATAATCAGTTAATTTTACATTAAGCTTTATTTCCTCCATTCATTCAGTGTTTCTGATTTTATGGTTTGAATAAAACATAAATATGAACACTTACTCCATACTGCATGGCTCGCAGACTTTCTCTCAGAGCTTCCTGTTTAGTATCTTTGTATTTGTTGAACACCTCTGTGTAGAACCGCTGGACATCAGTCACGATCTGAGGAAGAAATAAAGAAATAAAGAGGAAATGAAGGAGCATCAGAAGAAAGAATTAACTTTCAGAAATATTAGCGATTCTACTGCACTGACACTAATGGATAAGATCTGAACTCAATATTGAATTATAGTCTTCAGTAGAGCTGCCTTGAAGTCATTTCAGAATTGGAAATGTGACAGTTATTGAATGGAATCTGCATAATGACACTATTGTTCTTTACAGCTGCTTTATAGCTGGATAGAATTATTTTGTATTTGATCACTCCCATCAGTCACTGTACTATATAAAGTGAAATTCAATACAAATAAATGTGACTTGACTATCAGAAGAATGACTGTCACCCACTTCGTCTTGATTGGACAATCCCCAGATTCCAGCGGCCACCTCTGCAGCAAAAATGATGAGCAGGAACACAAAGAACTGGAGTGAGCAAGAAAAAGTGAGAGAAGAAGTGAACACGGACAACAACATTTTCATTCTCATCCTGCCAACCAGAAAGACTAAATCATGCCTGCGGGTCAAAGCCACATGATAACCATCCACCGAAAAAAGGTCCTTTATTGGAATCAATGCTTCTATTAAAAACCTTTAAAATCCATGGAAATGTCATAGCAGAAAAACAGAAAAAAATGGACTAAGGAAAGGAAAAAAGGAAAAAATTTAATTAAAAGAGGAACCCAAAAATGGCCCTTCTATGGCATGACTGCATCGAACAACGTCAAACAAAATCTTTTTTGTTTTATGTTGTAGAAATGTGGGAGGACTCACCAGTCCCAGCATGCAAGTGGATTCTTTTATTGCTCCACAGCAGCCGAGGAACCCGACCACCATCATGACGGCACCTGCCACAGTGAGGATGTAGACCCCTGAGGTGGAGAAAGAGACGACATTATTAGTCCCATTCACTTACCATTACAGTTGCCTTACTATTTCTTTGGCTTCTCATCTGAAAAAAAATAATAAAATAAATGCTTGAAGTCAAAGGCATTTACTCTAAATAGCATTTTCTCAGACTTAATATATAACAACCATACATTATTCTCAATGTGTAAATTATAACGTTTTCCTGTAGCTACTTATTCTGATAAAGAATAATAATTTATACATTGCAAGCTATGCAAAGCAAGATATGCAAATCAAAATTCCATTTAAGTGGATTGTGCTGTATCCATAGAAACAACGAAACACCAACCTACCTATTGGAATCTATGGTTCCATGAAGAACCTGTAACCTCCATGGAATCTTTCAATTCCACAAAATGCTCTTTAGAGGAAAATGGTTCTTCAGATGATTAAAATATTCTTCATATTCAGTTTTTTAAGGACTGTTCTTTCATGAGGTTCTTCGGGGGGACCAACAATGGTTCTTCTACCTTTGTAGCTGCTTTTCTGGACTGTCCACCACTAGGATGTTTGGCATTGCAAAGTGCTTTCAAAACCTCTGACAGGCACTTTGACACTTGCCTACTAAGATGACCATGTTTCTGGATTGATGGAGGCAAACATTCTTCTGACGAATCTTGAAAAAGAAAATAAACCGAGGCAAAACAAAAGGAGGTGGGAAGGGAGCAAACAATGCGGGTTCTGTTGGCGAGGAGGAGAAAGGCTGCTCTGTGAGGGATGATGGGAAAGGGCAGAGCTGGCATCACGCGGGCCAAAGACAGCCTCCTCCAAAACACCCTACTGCCATTATAACTCAAACAACCAGCCTCTTAAAAAACAAATATGCAAACAGAAACCCAACATCCCTGTCACTATATTTAGGCGGTTTCCACCCTTGAAAAACTGAGGGATGTTTTATTAGGGGGCTGGTTTTGGGTTTAAAGCTTATTTTGCTGGTTGTTTTGTGGTCTTCCTCCACAAGCCAAGATACAAAGAATTAAATCATTGTGTCTTTTATAAAAACACAGCCTAGAAGAACAGATAGAGTACTTTGAATATTACACATGTTTTTGTAGTGGTCAAACGATTAATGTTGCTTTAACAACAGGATTGTTCCATGAATGTTTAAATGACCAAGACCAGGTCTTGTCTCTCAAAAGTTTGGAATAAATGCAATTTTTTTTTATGTTTTAAAAGAAGAAGTCTCCTATGCTCATCAAGCAGCAAATCAGCATATTAATATGATTTCTGAAGGATCATGTGACACTGAAGACTGGAGTAATGATGCTGAAAATTCAGCTTTGATCACAGGAATAAATTACATTTAAAAATATATTCAAATAGAAAACAGTTCTTTTACATTTTAATAATATTTCACAATATTACAGAATTTTGCTTCACTAAATGCAGCCTTGGTGAGCATAAGATACTTATTTCTTAATTATTCCAATAAGTTTTGACTAGTTGTGTGTGCACATTTTTTCATACATTTTATATATAGAAGCCAGAACAACTCTGTCATGCTCCTGATTCACATTTTATTTGTTTCATGTTGAATGTTGTTCATGATGCACTGTTCACATGACAGATGGTCTGGTGTCTGGAAATAGGTGTGGCTGCTTTCCATGACCTCCATTGTACCTCATACACAATCATCAACTTATAAAGACCTGATTATGTATGTGATAAAAGGAGCTATACAGAGGTGTATGGAGATAAGGAGGGTTTTTTTGATTCACTGAGAAGTTACTCAGTACTGAGGACCAAACTCACCTGTGAGGAACACAGTTGAAGCATTTTCTCCAGTGAAGAATTCTTTGGTTCTTTCATCAAAACGTAGCCAGAGACCAACAGCTAAAACTCCTGTACCTGCGAGCTGAGGAAACAAACAAAAGATGTAGGCTAATAAATCTAGGGATGTGTTTAGTTTAAGAAACAGTGACATTGGCAAACTGAACAACCAAAAAAAGGAAACATAGCTGCAGGCCAAGAGTGGAATCATTTACAAAGGTGGAGCTTTCAGGAAGTCAGGTCCAAACTAAACATTACCCTCTTCAAGCAAAAGCTGACCAACCTGATAATCTTGCTAGCCTGCATGCAACTGCAAGATCTTACGTCCACATGGCAAACATTTAGAAATAGATATGCAAAAATATTCTGTACTCTAAACTCTAATTTGTCCAGAGCAACTCCAGCAACTCCTAGGATGCTGTATGAATGAGTAACGTACTAGATTGTAATCATTCTTGTTTCTACACATTCTCACAGGCATAAGTTAATTAACAGCTCACATACAAAATAAAATACACCTTTAGAATTGATTGCAGTCAAAACTGATTGTTTTGGTAGTATGCACATAAAAAGTTGGTGAAACTTTTCATTATCATTCCACCTTCTATGAAGTTGCACAATGGATAGATCAGCGTTTATCCTCGAGTGCTTTGACCAATGATGTAATGTATACTAGGAAACAAACCATACTTGTCAAACCAGATCATACCAAAAACCCACACATACACACAAGCATCTCAAGCACTTGAAAAATTCATTGCAATCCTCCAGTGCTCTCCTGCTTTGGAAAACGCAGTCCCAAATATGAGTCATGGTGACTGACTGCCAGGGGACGTGGAGGCTTGTCCCTCGAAGAGTCCCAATCTGATCCCAGCTTTTTCCATTCAAACACAATGGGAGCTGCTGATGGGTTGACTAAGTGTTTGCTAGTTTGTCCACTCACCACAAAGCTCACTTAGGTCCAGGCCTAAATACCTAGACCCATTGATTTTTCATTTCAAAGCACTTTGAGACAAGATAAACGTTACAGACTGAACTTTATTTTCACTGTTATTGGTTTTAAAATTTAGAGGCCTGCAACTTCTTTTGTGCATTATTTTTGTTTTTGACTTACAACATGTTAAAATGTCTCACATTCAAGGTAAACTATTTTTTCAAACACATTTAAAGGTCAACGGTAAACGATTACAGCAGACATACATAAAACAGTCACTACCAGATGTCAGCCACAAATGAGCTGTTAATGGTTGTGCAATTAAACCCTACATGTTCATAAACAGATTTAACCAGACTGAATGTTCGAAAAAAATCCCAGTCTGACCACAGCTGCTGTTTAAGTCACATGCACAAGCAACTAATTTCACACTTAAGTCAAGTGTGAAAACTGTAGAATGTGAGAATTGTGTCTCTCAAAGAGCAAAGTTTGTCATGCACTACATCAAATAGACTATAGATAATCAGAGTGAGCAAACACACACAAACTATGACATGTAAACAAGCAACTAAACACTTTTACATCCTCATCACATCACATTTAACCCATATTTACATCTCTCAATTATGTTCCCTTTATACTCTAACATACAACTGAATTAACATGTGCTCACGTATTGCTATAAAAACACCTACCTAGAATATAAAGTTGAAGATAAAGACCAAGTATTCGAAACACTGAAATCCCGCGGCCATAGCTAAAATGTAAGTGTAGTTTCAAAAGAAAACACCCGACACTGAGTACCAGAAATGGAAAAAAATCCAGCAGGCCAGTCGCTCCTACCTGGCCTTTGAGGGAAAAGGAGGAGGAGCAAAATTTGCCACAAAACATAAAACACAAGCACATTTTTATATAAAGTATATCAGTGCAATAAACCTTTATTTAAAAAATATCTCTTATGTCATGTTTTGCCATTTCTTGGTTTCAAGTTTCTTGGTGAAGCACTCAAAATGTTCAGCCAAACTTGTTAGTGCTAATATAGATTGTTTAGCCTATATGTCTATTTTTCTATAGTGACAGGTAATGGGTTTCTGTCCTTATTTCTTTCTTTGTGAAATATGAGGCTATCCCTGAGGCTAAATTTAACCTAATTGATGGGATGGATTAAGGATGTGGTGTCCTAGCAACAGGAATGCAAAAGTTTGAAATGTTCTTCCTCTCAATAAGAAAAAATTACCATATTGGACATGGAATACCTTACGTTATCATTATTCACCCTGAAACGTCTCGTTAACCGCTCAACTAATATGCAAACCTCTCTCTGAGAAATATTTAAAAGTAAATCAATGGTATAATTAATCGAAAATTGGTTTGTCTTTAGTTTCTGAGCATGCTTTGCTTACCCGCTGCCCATGCCATCATATTTTGAATCACACTATGGCGAACATAGATTTGTATACATATATATGATGATGAACTCTTAGCTCATGAATGTTAATTAGGGCGTGCTGACGTAGTAGCCTAACGTTCCTGGAGATGAAAGTCGCGTAATCCAATTAAGAGTAAAATCGCCAATATACAGTGTTGGGGAGTAACTAGTTACATGTAACGGCGTTACGTAATTTAATTACAAAATAAATGTAACAGTAATCAGTTACAGTTACTAAGAAAAAATGAGTAATTAAATTACAGTTACTTATGAAAATTGTAACGATTACAAAGAGGATTACATTTGAATATTTACACGCATCCACATACAGCTTATTTCTTTCCCAAATTGCACTAAGACATATGGCCCATAATCTCCGAGACGCGGAAAACACATTTGTAGAATCCAGTCATAAAAATGGAATTCAGCCTATAACGCGGACGCAATATGCCACATTTTGGACGAATAAATCAAAAGTAGGTCAGTACACTTGAATTAAAACCCGATATGGACTGATGTCTGTGAATATTAAGCCGCAAAAAGACTGAATATGAATCCTGCACGTTCTGCGTGTCTGTGGAAATCAGGCGCTGACTGGACATCGGGAGAACCGGTGGCCTGGCAGACGATTTGGCCCTATATTTTAATATTGTTATTGTATAATTGCAGGCCGAATAGCCTATACTAAAGCGATTATTTCCGAATCCGCCATTCGATAATTAAATCTCTAATAAATCATGAATCGGTTAGTCGTGACTGGCAATGGTTGGGCTCGCGCGCTCTCCGCGCCTCCGCCGAACGGTTTGGATCAGACTCCGAGTAATCAATGCGAGAGAGAGAGACCGGAGTGAACTGTGTAAGCGCACAGCTGGAGCAGAGAAGCGACACTTCTGTTCAGGGTTTCAGGTGCAGGTCAGTTTCATCTGTAAATATGCTAATGTAGTTTTGTCTTTGTTTACTTAGTCAAGCAGCAGCAGCACATTGCTCGCAATCACTCAAAATACTGTATAAACGACGTCATTATTATCTTTTGTAATGTTACAGTAGTAATTTAGCAGACAAATCATCATATTTTATCATAGGTTTAGGGGGAGCTAGTGCATACAAAAACACAACCCTTAGGAAAATTAATATAGCCTATGGTATGGCACTAACCGTGGTTTAATTATGGAATTTGTAGTAAAAATAAATACAAGTGGTAATTCATTTGCCAAAAAAACAAAATTGCACTTACAAAACATGGTAAAAGTCAAATAAAAATCTTCAGTATTAAAGTCATGAGAGAGATGGATGGATAATGGAAGTGAAGGTGCAGTTCAGGAGAGAACTCAAATCTTTTTTCCGGTCCAAAAAAAAAAATAGTGTTGTCCATGTTTCAGAATGGGTTGTGGGTGTATGAGTGTGAGATTTTCCAGCCTATTTTTTTTCCCAGTCCGCCCCTCATGGAAATTAATCTCTAGAAAAGTCACTTCATGAGCATTTTTTACTTATTTTGAGAAACTATCATCATATCATATACAAAGAGACAGCAGTGTTTCAAAAAAACACCAATGTTTCAGGAGTTTAGTACACAAAATAGGACACATGCTTATTAGATAACCGTATTTGAGTTGATGTATATGCTTTTATTTTTTTATTAACTATTTTTCCCCAAACCATTGTTAGATGCAGTTAGATGCCTGTAGTTATGCAAAGATTTGGTTTCAAAAACAGTATCTATAAACTATTTCTTTTGATTTTAAATCTGCTTTGAACTTCAGATCAATCTCAAAGTAAAAGGCAGTACTAAAGTCTGATTGTGTGGTGGATGTGTTCAAATGTGATCATCTTAATTCAGGTGATGAAGAATGGTGAAAATCTGACAGTATTGAGCACTACTTTAAGGTTAAACCTGCATGGTGTAAAATGGTTGAAGATGATTAACAAAATGTACTCAAAAGTAATTAGTTACATTACTTTATTAAAGTAATTAAAAAAGTTACACTACTATTACATTTTAAATAGGGTAACTTGTAATCTGTAACCTATTACATTTCCAAAGTAACCTTCCCAACACTGCCAATATATATATATATATATATATATATATATATATATATATATATATATATATATATATATATATAATTCGCCAACAGATCAACGATTGTGAGCATATACAATCGTACTGTTCTCACTGATCCAGATGCCGTACAATAGCGTTATACTAGGCCTAATTAATATTAAGTTGAGCCTTCACCATAGTAGGTGAATTTTCGAACGACATGGAGAGCCAATCAATGTCAATTCAATTCAGCAAAACAGATATCAGCCTCTAAGATATATTTATCGCAGTAATCTTTTATGTTAAGTAATATACAATGTAGCTAGTCCTATTTTTAGAAATTTGTTTAAAAACCAAACTCAAAGACTACTAGCCTCTTCAGACAGAATAGCAAGTATGTAGCCAAGACATTATGTCACTCACATAGGGTTACAAATATTTTTCCACGATAAAACATTTAGGAGTTAACTGAATTAAACTCACCCAAAATATGAAATTAAAGACGAATATCATGTATTTGATGCACTGCTCTCCACTGGACAGGCCTGACTTTGACATCATGTAAATCCAGTTTCTAAATCAAATAAACAGCAACACAAGTTTTGTTGTTCTCAGATGTTTAATTTCCCAAAGGTTTGTGTCTGTCCTTGTTGCTCGTCTGTGGCTCAATGCTGCTGCGCTGAGGGGAGTGTGTCTTTATAACAGCAAACTCCCACCTCTCATGTGAGAGAGACGCTCTGGAGTCAGTCACACTTGTCTTTTTTTTAATCTTATTTCATGAGATGATCATCAAGTAGGCTAATGAATTTGTATGTACTCAAAAAAGGAAGATAATAGCATTTGAAGAAGAACATGTTAAGACTGTCCTCTCATAACCTCTCTGTCTTGTTTTCTGTGTTATTTTTCAGACCGTGTGACTCTTTCACAGAATTCATCACGAGATAGGAGTTGCCTCTCTTCTGATCAGTGTACTAACATGGCACTTTGCACCTTTCTGTGACATGTCTCAGTGTATTATCAATTTTAAGATGGCAATCAATCGCTTTGACCTTAGAGCAAAAAAAAAAGTTGTCACAATGGTTGCAACACTAACAAATGAGCAGATCTGCAATCATAATATAATCAATGATATTTGATAAAAGATGTGTTTATGTTGCAAAAAAAAAAAAAAAACGACAAAAGTTCAGAGAACATTCAAATGTAAGGTCTTTGTTTTTGCTAAATGATAAAATAAATGAAATAATTAAAAACTTGTCAGAAATAACGTTTTCATGTCATTCTTTCATAAAATATTTTTGTTTCAGCAATGCTAGCAATGAGTTCTGCTGTTACAGCCTATCTATCCTTCTCGAACAGCTGTATACAAATATTCTCTGATGTCATTTTTACTCTGAAATAGGCCTAATCAATACATCTTTGATACTGAAACCACTTGACAGCAGGCTATAAATGGTACATTTGTCAAAATATCACTTTAAATGTAAGATAGGCTACAGCATATAATGCTTTCTTCTAAATGATGAGGATGTCAACATCACATGACTCATCGTCATTAGTCAGTCGTGGTTTCCTCTCCAAAAGCTAATATAACGGTGCTAAATCCTCAAAACTTTAAGTTATATTTAACAAAGCATTGCCCCATATGTGGCATTTGCGGAAAACACGAATAAGCGGATAATTAACATGCACTGCTACCTTATGCAACGATTACTCATGGCTGCTTCCACAGTGAACATTTTCTGCTCTGTTTACAAAGTCTGTCCTCTGTCTAATTATATAAATTCTTTGTTTGATTGATTTTTCCTAAAGCTGGTGGTGCCGGCTCTGCGGAGAGGCGAGTACAGTGAGGATGATAATTTCGTTGCAGATGAATGGAGCCCATTGTCACGGTCAGAGCACCGCTTTTCTTCTTCCCCCAGTGTTGTGACACGCGTCCATCTCCTTCTGTGATGCACGTCATCTTTAGCAACTGGAATACAATGACTTTCAAGCATACTGCCAGGGACTCGATGGAATATCATATATTTAGGCTATTAGGGTGACCACGCGTGCTTTTTTCCCGGACACGTCCTGGCCAGGATTTCTATTGACTAAAATATCCAGGTTTTGGCTTTGTTTTCATAGCCTATAGGTACTTGCTGAAGGTAATGATCGAAAAGCAGTAGACCAATAACATGCAGGCGTTGTATATAATAGACCAGTCGTGAGAAGGTGGGATCTACAGAGAATGAGAAGCGATGCAAATACGTGTAGTACATATTAGGAGTGTTCGACATAATGCAGCGCTGCACAGACCGATCGGTGTAGAGTGATGGGTCGTTCATGAACGATTCGAATCTTTAATGTGACTCGGGAAGAACGAGTCGTCCTTCCGAATGATTCGTTCAGTCGCGCATGCGCAAAATTCTATAGGTTCTGTACTGGAATTAGTCTAGTAGTTAGTTCACCAGTGCAGTCTTGGGCCGGAAAGAGAATTGATTAGTTCATCTCATGAGTCTTCAGGTTATTCGAGTCATTTGTTCACAGACCCATAAGCTTTAACCTATGCAGTCTGAGCCGGAAAGAGACTTAATAATAATAATGATAATAATATTAATACTAACCAACTCTTTATTACCTTTGTTACAACATGCAGTGTATGGAAAATAACCATCATGACAGAAATTCACACATTTATAAACAGTAAGAAGCAATTTGAGACCAGAAACGCAGTAACTTTAAGAGTAAATAGCCTGAATGCACTGTAGTTGCTTTGGATAAAAGTGTCTGCTAAATGCTTAAATGTAAATGTCACTGCTCTCTATAACTCTCATGCTGCTTTGATGTCAAAACACTGATCTGTCTGCACAGCACAAACGAAGCCAAAACCTTGATATTGTAGGCAATATAGAAATCCTGGCCAGGGTGTGTCTGGGAATAAAGGGCACGAATGGTCACCCTATATTTATAGATTTTTTATTTAACCTACTTAACGAAGCTTTTGTCAACAAGAGAGATGGCGTAGAACTGAGTCACAATGTGTGTCTCACTTCAGCATCCAAGATGCTCACTGAATTCAGTGGCCTATGGAGTTGAATCATTTAGGTATGAAATTCCAGACAATTGGGCTAATTCAGACACAAGACCTGTTCCACCTCAGAGTGACATTTCACCAGTAATTTCATTTTGAGAGAGATTAATGGGTGAACAATGTCTGTTTTTGTAAACACTAAAATTAGATTAGTTTTTAAACAGCATATTTCATGCATGTTTGTTTTGTGGAATGTGGGCACATATTTCTACATTTTCACACGTTGAGCAAAGACATGACGACATTTAATCTTGTCTGTGTCATGGTATAACAAAACACCCTCTTTTTTGCTGAGAAAACCTATTGCATATTTTTTTAGTCATACTTTATTTTTTATGTAAATTATAATTTAGACGCCCTCATGCCATTCACAAGGAATTTCTCTTGGAACACAAAAGAATATGTTTTTGTTAACTAATCAGTTTCCTTTCCCATTGACTTTCAATATATGGACACAAAATACAACAGAACAAAACGGTTTGGTATTAACATTCTTCAAAAATATCATCTTTTGTGTGGATATTAATAATATTAAGTGATATTAAGTGGTTCCTTGACATTTCCTCAGTTGGATTTGAAATTAAACTGATTTATTCTCAAAGAGAAGGGAAACGGAGAAATAAGGGTCAGTTTGAGGCCTTTTGTGAAAGGATCTCTCTTCAAAACAACTCTGTATTCATAGTGGCACAAAGACCGTTTAGAAAAAAAAAGTGCTCTTTTGAGTTCGGGACATTGGAGGCTAGTGGTGGGTAATGATGCTATGCAGTGGTGGATTTAGGAATGGGCTACATGGGCAACAGACCAAGGTGGCATCTTGCACAAGGACAGAAAAAAAGCAAAAATATTCAAATACCCCTGTGATCTCCCATATGAAGGTTAGTTTTCAAGTAACCAACAGTTTAATGTTTAACCATTTACAAATGACTCGTGATTAAATCCTAATTGAGTTACCTGGTGTATGTTAACGAAGGGCCTACTTTGCATCAGCAACACTGACTCAATGACAAAACAAATCATACATAAGAAACTGATGGCACCTGTATTCATAGCAAGGGGATTCTAACTTAATCATTTGATTGTTAAACATAAATATAGTAATATATAATGTACTAGGCAGTTATTCATGCAATGGTATGCAAAACCATGATCCTACTAAACAGCTTCTTAGACAAACAGGCTACCAGATATGGGTGTTATGTCATAAAATATTTGTTCATACTACTGAATTTGTATTTAGCCCAACCTGATGACAATTTAATGAAATAATAACACTTTAATTTTGACTGTTATTCAAACAACACATAAAAGCAAACAAGAACATGTGCATTATCAGAGAACATATTGCTTAATAAAGTCTAGCCAAGTTTAAACTCTCAAAAAAAAAAACAAATAGGCCTATCACTTATGGTATGCTATGCTATTACAAACAAGGGCAGCAACATTGTTTTTTCTAACCACCAAACTTACATATCCAGACAGTAGGCCTATGTAATTTTGTAATATAATGTTTTTTTTTAAAACAAATGTAGCATCACTCACTTTATTAATGTTTTTTTCTGTACAGTTGTGCGTTTTTCTATTTGCCTCAATTTGTAACAATTTAAATATATACATGTATACATGCAAACGTATAGGGTTGCACGATGGTGCTGTGTTAATGGTGCCCTCTTGTGGTTTTCAGACAATGTTAAAAAAATAAATAAAAGAGCGATATTTAGGTTGCAATGTTGATTATTGAACACATGAGGGCACACACTGCTAAAAGACAAGCTGAAAAACAAGCGCGTGCTAATGTTGCACCACATTCACAGCCCCAAACCTCTTGGTTCTTTAGGTGGAACCTGTTATTAATTCATTGAATGTATATTGGTTTGTTTGTTGCACAGTTGACTTTCATCAATACCTTGCCTTAACCTCCCACCATATGTACAGAGCATGGATTAAGATAAATACATAGATGTATGCCTTTACAGTGCAAATCCCTCCCTTTCAGTGGGCCAAATCTATCCTAACCGTACCCTCCAGAACTATGTGAGTAATGTAAAGCATATATGTATTTAAATAGAAGGTCTGAAATGCATGGGAGCATCAAGGCTGATTTAATGGGCAGGCTTTTGAAGAGTTAAACGTGACATACTCACCATTCTTTTTTCCAAGAGAAAATCAAGCAAATCGAGAGCAGTTGTGTGGGTGAGCTGGTGAGGGGTATAAGTGTCGCTTCTGAATGGAGGAAATCCTATATTTCCTCGCTGATCTGAATGAGTTTCTATATAGAACGTATCTTGGCAACATGAAAATCACGGTAATTGTGTGTTCCAGTATATGTTTCTAAAGGGGTTCTGATCTTCTGTATGAAAGAGCATCACATCCAAGCCAATAATAATCATAAATTTTTTTTTGCTAACATCAAGTTATGAAAAAGATATTTCTGAATGTCCAGGTTTTTCTTGGGTATGTGATTGTTACAGAAAACATTTAGGGAATGTACCATTTTTGTTCAAAATGATCTAATCTTTAATAATGTCCTCAAAAAAATTGGGCAAAAACATTATCATTAGATTGTTCATGGAATATTTTTCCTGGAATGTTTTAGTTAGAGGTCTGTCTAACATTTTTTAAATGTTACTGCTTGTTTTAGAATGTTTAGAGAAGATCCAAAAGTAACATTCCCAAAATTATGAAATGGAAAATTCCCTTACCAATTTATTTATTTATTTTTTACCAAGAAAATAAAAGTTTTTTTTTTTACTGTAAAAAGTGGACAAGTTGAATGTTCAGAGAACATTCAGAAATAATAACTTTGAGCGAACCTTGCCAGAACATCAGTCAATGTTTTGAGGACATTTCCTGTTTGCTGGGATAAAGGCTGCTAGGCCTAATATTTTAGTGTGTGACATAGTTGCACTGAATGGGGCAGGTGCATCATCCTAATGATGCTGTCAGCCAGAATAAACACTCCAAGACATTTCCACAGAATCTGCTTCAGTTTTTAATAGATCCATTTCTGGTGGACCTGGATGATAAGTGGGCTGTGTTCACCTGTGACAGAAGGTCCTGGAAATTAGTTAAAGTTTGGCACAATCATAAGCCCTCTCTCTCTCTCTCTCTCTCTCTCGCTCTCTTTCCAGCAGTCATGGTATTAAATTAAGCCTGGTCAAAGCCTTGAGAGGATTTTGCACCTTCAAAGTCTACAAGCGTCCCATACCTGGTTGCGCATCAGCTCGCTGGTAACATGGCTGTGAATAAATCCTGTTCATATGTAGGTAAGTCATGATAAACCCTGTTGACAGATAATTGCCTGTACATGGGTTGACAGTGTGTTAAAAACTCCTGACTTCGGTTATAAACCGTGCCAGAGGCATTTAACAGAACGGTTATGCTCTGTCCGGATAACAACATGCTGTTGACATAGTTAACATTTATGATGTGGAGTGCCTGTGTAGGTGACATTTATTCGAATTTTAATTATAAATGTGGCTTATATTTAGAAAAAAAATAATATAAATATTTCGTTTAGAATAAAATATAGCAAATTGTTGATGTAAAAATAGATTGTGTTTTTTTGCTGTGTGTGATGTCTTTGTAGGTCTCTTTTTGAGGTCTTTTAAAGGTTAAAAGTGCATCCTTAACCCCGTGTAGTCATGTTCTTGGAGTAAGAGAAATATACATTTTAAATGTATGGATATTAAGTGCTCTAAACATTTGTATTGTTTCTCATGAACAGAAGTGCATAGCTGTGTTCTGAATGGAGTCAGCACTGCCTTGAGTGAGTCCTCCTCTATCTGGAGTGATTTAAAGGAATTATCTGAGATTGAAGTCATGAGCTCCATTAGCTGCACCTTTGATGATCCATTTGATTTCAGTGAAGAGTCTTGGGATCAGGTGAGTAGCCTGCTCAACATGTCTATGTGGCAGTAGAGGTGAAGAAGTTGGCTATTATGGCACTAAAATTCTCCTTAACCACTAAATAACAACAAATGCCACAACCACAACACTTTACACCTGGTGTCCTGATTTATGAGGTCATAATATGTAATGATAAACATTTTTGGTAAATGTGATTTTTTGTTAAATCAGTTTTAAAAGGTTGCATGTTAATGTTGGTTAATAAAATTAGCTTGCATACATTTATATTAATTAGGTTGACAGAGAAAGAGGCAGAATGGTTGAACTACAACCCGAATTCCGGAAAAGTTAGGACGTTTTTTAAATTTTAATAAAATGAAAACTAAAAGACTTTCAAATCACATGAGCCAATATTTTATTCACAATAGAACATAGATAACATAGCAAATGTTTAAACTGAGAAAGTTTACAATTTTATGCACAAAATGAGCTCATTTCAATTTTGATTTCTGCTACAGGTCTCAAAATAGTTGGGACGGGGCATGTTTACCATGGTGTAGCATCTCCTTTTCTTTTCAAAACAGTTTGAAGACGTCTGGGCATTGAGGCTATGAGTTGCTGGAGTTTTGCTGTTGGAATTTGGTCCCATTCTTGCCTTATATAGATTTCCAGCTGCTGAAGAGTTCGTGGTCGTCTTTGATGTATTTTTCGTTTAATGATGCGCCAAATGTTCTCTATAGGTGAAAGATCTGGACTGCAGGCAGGCCAGGTTAGCACCCGGACTCTTCTACGACGAAGCCATGCTGTTGTTATAGCTGCAGTATGTGGTTTTGCATTGTCCTGCTGAAATAAACAAGGCCTTCCCTGAAATAGACGTTGTTTGGAGGGAAGCATATGTTGCTCTAAAACCTTTATATACCTTTCAGCATTCACAGAGCCTTCCAAAACATGCAAGCTGCCCATACCGTATGCACTTATGCACCCCCATACCATCAGAGATGCTGGCTTTTGAACTGAACGCTGATAACATGCTGGAAGGTCTCCCTCCTCTTTAGCCCGGAGGACACGGCGTCCGTGATTTCCAACAAGAATGTCAAATTTGGACTCATCTGACCATAAAACACTATTCCACTTTGAAATAGTCCATTTTAAATGAGCCTTGGCCCACAGGACACGACGGCGCTTCTTGACCATGTTCACATATGGCTTCCTTTTTGCATGATAGAGCTTTAGTTGGCATCTGCTGATGGCACGGCGGATTGTGTTTACCGACAGTGGTTTCTGAAAGTGTTCCTGGGCCCATTTAGTAATGTCATTGACACAATCATGCCGATGAGTGATGCAGTGTCGTCTGAGAGCCTGAAGACCACGGGCATCCAATAAAGGTCTCCGGCCTTGTCCCTTACGCACAGAGATTTCTCCAGTTTCTCTGAATCTTTTGATGATGTTATGCACTGTAGATAATGAGATTTGCAAAGCCTTTGCAATTTGACGTTGAGGAACATTGTTTTTAAAGTTTTCCACAATTTTTTTACGCAGTCTTTCACAGATTGGAGAGCCTCTGCCCATCTTTACTTCTGAGAGACTCTGCTTCTCTAAGACAAAGCTTTTATAGCTAATCATGTTACAGACCTGATATCAATTAACTTAATTAATCACTAGATGTTCTCCCAGCTGAATCTTTTCAAAACTGCTTGCTTTTTTAGCCATTTGTTGCCCCCGTGCCAACTTTTTTGAGACCTGTAGCAGGCATCAAATTTTAAATGAGCTAATTAAGTGGATAAAAGTATAAAATTTCTCAGTTCAAACATTTGCTACGTTATCTATGTTCTATTGTGAATAAAATATTGGCTCATGTGATTTGAAATTCCTTTAGTTTTCATTTTATTAAAATTTAAAAAACGTCCCAACTTTTCCGGAATTCGGGTTGTACAAAAAGTTTATGAAATATGTATAAGCTGCAAGATGTCTGTTAACTAAAGGGTCAGGAGTTTGAACACTTTCCAAGTGCCAAATGTGACTGAAATTAACAGGAAATATACATAAAAAATATATATTTGTAAAAGTATTTGCATGCATCAATGTCACATTATTATTATTATTTTTTTTTATTATTCTAACCTTATGTTTATGTTTAAATATTTATTTTATGCATTGCTCCATCAACAGTATTTTTTTCTTTATTAATGTTTTTTCTTCATTACGTTACGTATTTAGAAGTAAGCATTGTACGTATGGGGCATTTAACCGGGATCCTATATATTAAGCTCAAACCAAGCGCTATTTAACAGAGATTCACGGTGTAATAAACGGATGTTCGGTGAATGTTTTTTGGGGAGGGAGGGGGTGGATCTTGAACCTGTTGGAGACTTCATCTTTACGCACGCGCAATCCCCTCCGGCGCGTAATGATGCACTCCGGCGCTTGGAGACGCGCAGGTATTCCTCCAGGGACAATTAGTCAGGGATAAATCAGAAGTTTCTGTGGAGATGCGTTCTGTTGTGCGTGAAGCAAAGCTTTGGGCTTCCCAGTATACGGTGCCAAAATCAGACAGACGGATGGATTACATGCTTTGCGAGATCGATGGATAAACAGAGGGAAATATGGATGATGGCGTCTCTGTAGGGTGACATCAGAAACGAGCATGCCACCAGAATCGCACACAATTTTCCAGGAAAGCTGAGAAACTGTTGCTGTTTCTTACTGTTTTTGTGTATTTATTTAAGTGTGACAACATGCTGCAGACAACTGACAACAAGATACATGTGAGTATGCTTTGGATATTTTCATGAATAATACTACTAGAATACTAGCAGCAATACTCAAACAAATTAGCATGAGTTCTATAGCCATAACATTGAATGAAGGATAACCTGGAAATAATGGCATGAATGACAATTGTCCATTGCTTTCATAATTTCAATCTAAATTGAAGTGTATTGAGAGCAGCCAAATTAAGAAGTAATAGTCTGACCTACATCTATCCTCATCATACTCCCTCCCCTCTCTCTCCGAAGTTGAATTTGATATGCACGCACACTGCTGATGAACACTGAGCCTGGGTACATTGTATTCTCCTCTCACCTGTTCAGGTGGCCAGTAACCTGATGGACATGGACCAGGACCCTCGCAAACGGCTTTGCTTTGCTGACGGCCGAAGGAAAGTGGACTATGTGCTGGTGTACCACTATCGAAAACGCTCCTCTGTCAGGGGGTCTCCTAGTCAACACAGACTGTCCGTCATCTCCAATGGTAGTTATCCTTTAGGAGTGGAGGAAAAAGACTCAGAGGGAGGGAAGGATGAACCTGCGGAGGTGGTGGTAGACGTCGGACCCCCAGACCCCGCCGATGGGGAGAAAATCATTATCCGAGAGGAGTTCGAGGGCAATTTAATGGATGCTGGGCTGGAAATTGAGTGTGATAAAGAGGTGAGTAGAAACTAAATAAACTTAATTGTGCTGGTTTTACATGCCATCATTTGAGAATTAATAGATTTTGCTTTAGCCAGATGCATCTAATTGCGTTTTTGGTCTTTTTAAGGGCCACATCTGGTGCTGATTTTATAGAAAGCGGTCACTTTAGATCAGTTGAGTCGTGCCTTGTCAAAAACAACAGCAGTCATGTGACCACTTCTATTCATATCCTAGACATTTTAGGAAATCTTGAGGAGGATCTTGACAATGAAAATTGACTCCTTTGGTTTTCATAAAGACTGTTTCCTTAATAGTGTGTGTGTGTGTGTGTGTGTGTGTGTGTCTGTGTCTGTGAATTATGAGCTAGTCAGTCTTTCCAAGTTTTTGGTCCCAAATGAACTCTTCTTCATCTGTTGCTAGTGCGCTTGTTTTTATATCATATCTGGGGAATCAGATTAACTCTCCTTACTTAAAAAGCTAATAGTGATTCATTCTTGTCTAAAGAAAAACTCTCTTGTAGAAGAAACGTTGTTCTTGTGCATCTGTCTTTGTGATCATTTTGTACTGCATCTGTAGGATGATTAGACTGTGAATGCTTGTGGTGTGAAGCCAAGTAAGATTATCAGGGTGGCAATAATAGTGATTGTCTACTCTCTCTCAGAAGAGCTGTGAACCAGCCTTTGACAGCACACTGAGTTAACTGTACCCTAGCGTGAAAGGGACCAAATTTCTCCCTTTAAATGTAACTCTTTGCTATTTGTCATTGTTATAAATGATAGATACCCCTTTTCAACTCGGACATAATCATCTGAGTCTGAGGTGTTTTATTGTCATGCTTTGTGCATTTAAAAACATAGTGATATTAAACAATGCACTCCATATCATTGTTTCCCCATGGGAAGCCTGAGGTGACAAGATGCGCCTGCAGTGACATGCTTTGTCATGATGACTTTCATCATCATCATTACCATCCTGTTCACCAAATCCAGTCTTCTGGTTTGTCTGATCACAAACATTACATAATGTTTTTCCCCAGCTGGTGTTTTCGATGTATGCTCTCTGACCTCTACAAATACCTGCAGTCAGACGCACTGAATTATTCAGCCGGTAAGTGAAGTTTGACTGAAGAGGGACAGCGGGTCAAGTCACACCTTAGAACACCTTAGAACCAGGTCTTACCTGGCATTTTCTTCTTATCTCGGCACATCGTTAGCATTTACTATCACTCAAGCTCAATATGCTATCTCAGATAGATTCCGGCACTCTAGAATAGTTGAGTTTTAGTTTATTGTTTTATGCTTGAGGTGCCTGGTGGAATGACTAAATAGTCAATAGGAGTGAAGTTTTGTTTTGAATATCTTCAATGGTCAAGAGGAATTCATTGCCACTGTCATCATGTTTCAGTGGCCGCGTTAGCCGTGTTTGTTCGTCTTAATTGCCCCGGTCTGATGAATAACATTGGCTTTCTATGATGGAAATAAAAAACAAGACTAAAAGCAAAAAAAAAAAAAAAAACAGAGTATGTGGTGAAAAGGCTTTTCCTGCACCTTTCTCAATGGTATAATATTAATGCATGATGCATTTAAAGAGAGTGAATTAAAGATGAAAGATTCAGCACTCTTCTCCTCTTTAGATGTGTTCTCAGCATCATTGCTTCCTCAAGCCAAACCATACTAAACCTAGATTTTACACTATATATTTAAATTATTCTAGAATGCTTCATGTAGTCTAATTTCATATATGCATGCATTTTCTAAAGTAGATGCCAGCAATTCTCTTATTATCATCGTCTGTAAACCTTTGGACATTAAACCAGTTTTAATCACAATGATGTACTACAAATGATGTAATACAAAATGATGCATAATCTCACAAAAGTTACGGCATGCAAAAGATACTTTCTTTTATCTAAACAGTGTCTTCTTGTGGACCTAAAGTCTGTTCACAAGTTTCTAATTTGGAGTCTCATGGCAAACTGTTTAAGTTAGACTTAAGTTTTTAGTCTCAGACTAGAGTTTGCAATTCTGGTTTAAGCCATGAATTCTTAGGAGATGTTGAGACCGATATGTTGTCTCAACTCTTAGTTTAAGTTAATTATACCAAATGTCACAGACAGGGTTCAATCTGTCATGAAGAACCGTTTCCGCTCATGGGTCTTCGGGAGCCCCTCAAATGTCAGTCGCAGCCGGTTTCTGTAGTGATGGCTCCCACTCAGACTGTGCTCAAATCGACCTAATTGCCTTACCCTGCTGAGATGAAGTACTAATTGGAATATCTTATCCTAATTAACCTTCTCAGATCCAAATGTTATTTTTATCTCTCCTTTGTGAATGTGTGTATGAGGAGGGGGCAGAGAAAAAACCCCGCCGTGTTGGAACGCAGGGGACAGTGAGGATGTCCTCAGGTTTCCATCATCTCTTTCTCTCTCATCGCTCTCATCTCACCCCCGACATCTCTTTCAGTTTAATCTTCCTTTCTTCTTAACACATGCTTTTCTAAATGGCATGGCTGACCACTGCCAGACATATATGGTTACTGTCATCTCTGTATGGACACAACGCAGCTTCTGTGTTAGGTTACATGGCTATAGCTAGCAAAAAGAGATAATTCCACCCCCCCACCCCCCATGTATATTTTATATATATATAGTTGACATTGATGCTGCTGTTTCTAGGTTATTTTCAAATCATGTGTTTGTGTTTGCATGCTGCCGATTACCACAGTTAATAATTTCCACAGTATGTTATTCAAATGTGAAATGCATTTACAGTAAAACATTTAAAAACCTAAGAGGCAAGTAGTCAGCACTGCAAAGTAACGCTTAAAATATGCGCATATAAGTATAACCACAACATTTCTGAGGCTGGTGTAATTGATTATATCGACTAGAATGGTCTCACCTCTAAAAGGGCAATTTAGTCAACTTTGCAGCTCAAGTAACATTTTTAAATACATGACCCAAAAACATACCTTACATAAAGGGCATGTACTGGATTTAGTAGTTTTCTTTAAAGAAAAGGCATCCTGTTTTTATCTGCATTTTCAATGCAATGAAAACATTGAACAATTTGATTATACACAAACCCTAAAAGGGTTCATAGTAGTACCTTAAAGATATACATGTATATTACTGATGAGGTACAAAGTTGTCCCTTTAGGTCGACTGTCTTAAGGTACAGAATTTGCATATTTTGACAGTGCATGTACTTATACAATTAAAATTCAATTAAAGTGAACTAATTACCGAAATATTTTCAAAATTCAATAGAAAATACATATAGATCAGCATTTTTCTGTTCACTCAAAAATTTAAATTAGACTGTGTTTTACTCACTCTCGAAGCATATTACGTGTATATGACTTTCTTCTTTTAGACAAATCCAGTCTGAGTTATATAAAAAATTGTCCTGGCTATTCCAAGCACTATCATTGCAGTAAGTGGGTTTTTATAGTTGAACAGTCCACAAGTCATCAATTAAATAGCCTGCATTCATAATTAGGGATGTAACGATTAACCGATTCGAAACTGATTCAAATATGTGACAATTCAAATCGGTTGAGATGCTGAACAAATCGTGATTCATTTAGGGTTAGGAGTTTATATGAATCCATGTCCTAGCGGAACTTACTGTCTTTAGAAAAGTTTAGATGGCATTGTTACTTTTCATCTTGCCTCTGTATAATGCATATTAAAGTTCATAAGCGCTTTGTGCCACATGCTGGCAGAGAGTGAATCAGCTCATCCGCTGTTTAGTTTATATTTTTATTTATAGTTTCACAAAACTTAAGTTAAAACATTCTGTTTTGGCTTCACATTTTTTAATTATACAATCTAATTTAGATTAAAAACTGCTCATGTTGCACACTGTATATGCAGCAGCTTTGTTTGGATAATGATTCAAATGCAGTGGTTGCCTCTAATTTTAAATGTAAAGAGCACAGATAAAGCTTTATTTTGTTTATATAAAGAGATATATTTTATTTGTGTTATTTATTTTGATATGGGGCTTGTTTTAAAATCCAAAGCGACTTAGAAATCAGGACAACAGAAGCAATCAAAACCAACCAAAGAGCAATAATATGCAAGTGGTATATTAGTATATTGTTAAATTACAATCTCACAAAGAAATGTGTAGATTTTTGTCAAAGCAATAATAAAAGGACACCGTTAATTTATAATTTGTCTAAAATCTAATTTTGTTAAAAAATAAATAAATTGTGAAGTAAATTGAATCGCGAAATCGAAATCGTGACTCGTGAGTTGATTGAATAGTTACATCCGTATTCATTATAAAATGTGCCACACATGGCTCCTAGGGATGAATAAAAATATCCATATTTCAAACGTAATGAACATTTTTCTCTCACTTCTGTTATTTGTCATACGCGGAAGCCGTTTCGGCGGATGTCGTAGTTCATCGATGTTGCGTAATTAGTGACGAATGCGGAGAGAGAACAATACAAAACACTGGTCACGAATTAGAAGTACAAACCATAGATTTACAAAGAATAATGATATAAACCAAGAGGAGACTGGTTTTCCTTCGCTAAAGAAAGGAAACTATGCTTCATTTGTTCCTATAAATAAACTCTCGAGACTAGCATATCTCAGAGACATGTACGTTTTCCAGGCCGTGCATTACAGATAACGGAAGTGAGAGAAAGTGTTTATTACAAAAAGGCATGCATTCACTACAGAAGGCCTTTATTCAACCCCCGGAGCCGTGTGTGGCACGTTTTATTATGAATGTGCATGCTTTATTTGATGACTTGTGGACTGTTCAACTATAACACCTGCTGACTGCAATGATAGAGCTTGGAATAGCCAGGGCATTTTATATATAATATGACTGGATCCGTATGAAAGAAGAAAGACATATACATCTAGGACGACTCGAGGGTGAGTAAAACGCGGTCAAATCTTCATTTTGGGTGAACTAACTCTTTTAAGTGGCCTGAACCGAAGTTTATGTTAAGAACATGTCACTTCAGAACTATTTTAGTTTTTGTACTTAAAAATGACATAAAATGACACAAATCAACTTAGAGACAGTATGTCAAGACATTTCTTTTCAATTCTTTCCCCAGAACAAGGCTCATGGTCATGCTTTCATTCGGCTACATGCGCCTTGGCAGGTGTTGAGCAGAGAGGCAGAGTTTCTCAAGATCAAGGTGCCCACCAAGAAGGTAAGACACAGCAGAGCTCTCTCTTAATCTCAAGACAAACCCCAGTCCCTTGGGATGTCTTAATGTGAGTTCTCCACAATCCCTCAGAAGTAAGAGAAGAGGGGGAAAAGCACAAACGACTGATGCAGATCGTCGATCTAATCATTTACTGCTAATTTTGATCTTTGAACTTTGTCTCTTGTTCAGAGTTACGAGTTGAGGGAAGAAAAAGGTCTTGCTGCCACCATGAATGAGGTATGGCGGAAGTTAAATCAACCGTTCCAGCCCAAAGTACCCCATCAGGAGCAAAAACACAGCCGTACCAAGTTCCTTTCGCACTGTTTCTCCCGGGACAAGCTCCACCTGTGAGAACCTGCCATGGTTGGGGTGATGTGGGGTTAAATGTCATCAGTGGCCACATGGGATTTTGTTGCATTCTTTTTTTAGCGTACTTTACAGGATTTGTTTGATTGCCAAAGGCGTCTGGGTAACTCATGGAAGTCTCATTGCTATTTTTGGCCTTTTTGCAGGTACAACATCGATTCAAAGGACACCTTCTTCGACAGTGCCACAAGGAGCCGAATAGTGAGTCTCTTTTCCTTTGCTCGTGAAAGTACTGTTCAGCCGTAATGGTATGATGTGATACGTCTTCTTTCGATTTTAAAAAGAGAACATGATCTACAAAAGGGAACAAAAGTTATGTGCTAACAGCAGGAGACTGCCGTCTCTAGGCACCGTTCTAGGAAACCAATTCCGCCGGGGTTTTTCCAGGAATAATTTTCCGGTTTCTTGTTTGCTTGTATCTCTCTCACTCTTTCTCTCTCACCGTCTGCCCCAGGTGTATGAAATCCTCAGACGCACCGCCTGCACACGGACCTGCCAAACCATGGGTTAGTAATACATTAATTCATAACCTAAGCACGGACTAGTGTTCGGGAAATCCTCAGGATAGTCAGGGGCCAGAATGAGAGCTTTGGATTCGGGTGCAACACAAGCCCATGCCATATGCTCCCTTGGACCGAGCCACTGCACAGACGGACCACCGGGGGCTACTGGGAGATCGAGGCTATCCGGCAGAAGGGATGGCTTGGTGCTCTCTTTAGTTCTCCAGCCGTGCCCCTCCTTTTCTTTCCATCTCTCATACTTTCTCTCATACAAACTGAGTAAATTGGGTCATAAAGTTCTGGGATTGGGATCCGAATTGAAGCCTGGTCCATTGAGGTGGAAAGAGGGGGGCAATGGGTAGTGGTGGTCTTTCCAGCTTCTTGCTAAGGAGCTACTTTATTAATTGAGGGCTAATCACCAGAGCGTACATGTCGTTCCTTTGAGGACTGATTAATTACTTTGATTAAAGCCTGTGTTCCACATGTCAGCTGTCTTCTTGCTCAAGTACTCAGGCTGCCGGCTTTCCAAAAGCAATGAAGTTGGGTCATCTTAAAGTCAAAGCAGTCAATCATTATTCCAGCAGATGATGCCGGGTATTTTAAGGTGCTCTCTTTTTTGCCTCGCAGGTATCACCACGCTGATAGCCAATGGGGTTTATGATTCAGCATTCCCGCTACATGATGTGAGTTGTTTTTTTTTTGGATTCCTTTGCCATTCTATCTCGTGTCAGGTTGATTTGAAATGTGTTTTTGTTTAATTACAGGGAGACTTCCACCCCAGTGGGCAAGCTGTGGGGAAGAACGACAGACAAGTATGCCGCTATTGTCTTGCATTTTTAAACAGTGAATCAGAAGGCAGAATGTGATTAATGATTTTTGTTGTACTGTTTTCAGCTGTTACATGATGAATGGGCAAGATATGGTGCTTTTTACAAGTATCAGCCTGTTGATCTTATCAGGTAACTCTCAGATCACTTTGACACAGTGCTTTAGATCAGAGATGCCCAAACCAGGTCCTGCGTCACAGATTTGGCCCGACATGTCAGGAAAAGACGGAAAAAGCATGCATATCTTTATGTCTTATTTATAGTTGGGATAACACTTTATTTTATGGACCAGTTCTCACTATTAACTAGCTGCTTATTAGCATGCATATTACTAGCACAATAGCTGTTTATTAGTACTTATAATGCACATACTGTATGAATGCCTTGTTCTTCATGACCATATTTTAGATCCTTTAATCTACTATATACCTAACCTTAACAACTTTATTACTAACTATTAACAGTGACAATTGGACCTTAAAATAAACTGGGACCATAGCTGGATATAATGCAACATTTAGTTTTAGTACAAGGTCTTCAGTAACATTAGATTTTTGTCCTTTTGTAGTTAAAAGTTTGGACACCTGTGCTTTCGAGCAATACTTGATTGATAACCTCATGCTATGCAAACACCAAATGTTTTCTGTGTAACCTTTAGGAAGTACTTTGGAGAGAAGATAGGTCTCTACTTTGCCTGGCTTGGTGTCTATACTCAGCTTTTGATCCCTGCATCTGTGGTGGGCATCATCGTGTTCTTCTACGGCTGGGCCACTGTGGAAACAAACATACCTAGGTAGATGCCAATAAATCCCACCGAGGGCTGGGCACGGGTCCTTGTTGTGGGTGGGCATGCAACAGCTCCCAGCTTGAGAGTAACGAACTGTGATTATTATATTCCGCTGATATTAAAGTGAGAATTAGAATCAAGGAACATAGTTCTGGTGTTTACGTAGTTTCATCTGATTCATGGGATTAATTTATGCTGGAATTGCGAGTGCTGCAAGAGACTCAGCATGCATTTGTGACTGAAAGATCCCTGTGGAGAATGGGGAATATAGTGATCCTTTTAGATGTCAGTACTTGTTTGAGTACACAGTGAACCAGACGGTATTATTTCTGAGACCGCAGTGAATGTTTCTGTCCAGGGCAGCCACATTTTCCCAGGTCACAAGATAAAATAGTGTTGCATTTTTAATTGATACTTTAGACATTGAGCCATGCTGATGGATAAACACGCTGCACCATATCAATGCCATAATTAATTTATTTTGTTGGCCTGTTGCATGGCAATGTCTAATTGTGTGTGTGTGGGTGTGGGCGTGATTTTGTGTGCTTTTCTGCCAGCCAGGAGATGTGTGACGAGGATCAGAACTTCACTATGTGTCCCCTCTGTGATCGAGTATGTGACTACTGGCATCTGAGCACAGCGTGTGGCACGGCACGTGCCAGCCATCTCTTTGACAACCCGGCCACCGTGTTCTTCGCCATCTTCATGTCCCTCTGGGGTATGCCTCAAAATTACTCTTGTTTCATTATCTCTCTATCTATTGTTTTACACCATTATTTACACACATTGATCTGATGGTTAACATTGTACATAAACATATGACTGGCTTACGCTCTTTAAAAGAAAGGCTCCAGAAGGGAGTTCCATTAAAGAAAAATGTTTGGTTCCCCAAAGAACCTCTTTTGAACCTTTATTTTAAAGAGTGTAAGCTAACCATATGTTATGAACCTTAGTACTCTATATCTTTGTTTTTGAATACAAGAATCACAATATTAGCCACGATATTAGATATCAGACAATTTTGTATACTATTTTACATGAAGAGCTGCCTTAGATGTGTCATTCAGTCCCGGTGAATATGAAACCAGTTCGAGCTGCTGGCATTTATGTGCAGAAGTGCTGCTGTCTCCATAGTGATGGAGCTGTGTTGAATGGCTAGAGAGTAGTGTTACCTCTTTCTGTCACTGCCTACGTCCCCGGGCCTGGCTGATGGAGGCATTGTGAAACCACTCAATTCCTGACACTGCCCCGTCTTTGACACCTGCATGGGGTAGCAGAAGCTATACATTATTACTCATACAGAGACCACCAGCAACGTGTAGAGAGACAGCATCTTTTTGTACGTAGGCACTGAGATGTATTACTTAGCCATGCAATGCAGTTTCAAAGCACACACACCTCCTAGGTTTTTGCTGTTTTGTTTAGTGTAGATTTAAAAGGATAGTTCACCCCAAAATAAAAAATCTGTTATCATTTACTCACCTAAACTAAATGAAAAATTGAAAAATAAAATGAAAAAGCTATACTTTTTAATATAATCAAAGTAAATCAGCAAATAATGACCCCAATTTTGGTCAGTTGATCACACAAAGCTGCTGAATGGTGACTTGAAAATGACCTGAAATAAATAGTGCATAAGTCATATGGACTTATTTTATAAGATGGAAAAGAGCATCATGAACATTCTGCTAAACATATCTTTTTTGTGTTTAACTGAAGAAAAATATACATATTTGGAATGATATGAAAGTAGGTAAATAATGACAGAATGTCATTTTTGGATAATTATTTGCACAAAATGATAACTATTTGGCTGAACTTAATTGAATCACGGACAGTGGTTTCATATAATAGAAATATGTTAACATGATTGAATCAAGTTATTTTTTAAGTAAACTGTTACACATACTAGCAAACAAAATAAAACCTTTCTTTATAGATACGATATTAGTTGTTGGCAGCCAGAAAATGGTACTGGTTATATCCATGAGTTTAAAAAAAAAAAATTATTAAATGAAATCTTATTAGTAGTTCCTCAACTCAAGCGCTCAATCTCGACTTTTCACAAGAATGGTAACTCCCAAAACCACCAACATAGCATAAAGCCTCTCAAATACCAACATAATAAAATATTAACAAGTCCTCCCATTTCCTTATCTTGCTAAAAAGAAAAAAGCATAAAAACACTTTATTTCAACATTTACACTCCCTATCCATCCCAGTGCAAAGCATGATGGGAAGTGGAAAACATGTTCCCGGTTTACTTTAACACAACAAAAATCATTTCTGGAGTTTTAACTAAAATGGATTAAGTGAATTGGTTGAACATGATGAAATCTTGAAAGAATTATGTTGAATTTACTTTTATTGGAGTAAATTGAACAAGCAGAATAATTTTTTTGAGCATTCTTGTAATGGACTTGTAGATGAGCTGTCATTGATCTTACATTAAGAAATGACACTTTTGCCCCTTATAAATCATCTTTTGCTTCTCTTTTCCCATAAGGCGCATATTTGTCAGCACTCATTTACTGAATGCCTCATCTCTCTCTCTTTAGCGGCCATGTTTCTAGAGCACTGGAAGCGCAGACAGATCAGTCTGAACTATAGCTGGGATCTGACAGGCATGGAGGAGGAGGAGGTACGTTCACACACAAACACAGTCACATTACGTTACTCACAACTCACTAGTGCTTGCATGTCTGGATTCCTGCACAGTGGCCAAGAGCTGATTTCAGTGACAGTGTTTCCTGACAATGACCAATTGAAAATGACTATTGCTGACTGTTATATGATGCGACACAATGGTGGCGTCCCTATCCAAAAGTATTAATGTTTTGTAAGGCTGTGTATGAATGTCCCCATGTAGTCTCAGCCAAAAATGGACTCGCCAATATGTTAACTTGTTGTTTCTCTAAATGCAATCTTTCCCGCCAGGAAAAAGCGAAGGTTTGAGTTTAACGTTTGAAACTGTCTTCTTGCTGCTCTTTGAGATGTTGAGTCTTTGTGTCCTTGTGTTGCCCTGGATTTTTGACCTGTTTGAATGGTTTGAAACTCTCAGATGTCACTTGTTCTGGCACAGAGTATTTCCTCTTTGTCCTTTTCTCTTTAGGAACATCCAAGACCCAAATACGAAACGATTCTCCTTCAAAAGAGGCAGAGGAAGAAGAAAAATATAAAGAACAAAAATGAGGTGGGCAGGTTGTTTTTTTTTTACCATTTTCATGTGTTTTATGCATTTCACTTATGCCTGACTTAAAAAGATCTAAATATATTTCCTTTTGGCTTCTGGCTTAATATGCACATACTTTATTGAATAGAGTTAAAAAGGGTACTGCCATGGTTGTAGAGGCAGAGATGAGAGGGTGCCAAACGCTATGGGCCTTTTACACAGCCTTCCCATCATGCACTGCTCCGGCCTGAAGCATTTGGTACCAGCGCTTTGGGGTTTGTAGGCTGTGCTTTGTGTTGGTGATGCCCGAGAAAAAAGGAAGTCATGCAGATTCAGTTTGGTTTCCGGAACACTGAAATTTGCATTTTTAGCTAGAGTTTTGCCCTCTTTTGTCAGCGATTGTGTGACAGTTCAGATATGTGTGTTCCAGCCTGAGAGAGGTGTGGACGAGAGTGGGGAACTGGGGAAGGACAAATGGAGGCAGAGGTTACTGTCAGCCATGGCAGCTGGGAATCCGGTAAATGGCGCTCTCTCATTCTCTCTCTCATTCTCGCCTCCATCTCTCCAGAGCCTCGTTTCCACCTGCTTGTGTTACAGTTTCTATATCATACTCCCTAGTTGTGAGGTTGGAAGTTTTTTTCCCCCCTTTTGAACTATGTGACAGCATCTTGACCCAGCAATCCACCTGTCTTTATTTTGAAAGTTGTTCTTTTTTGGTCTACTTGAGGCAAGGCACTGTAGGCAAAAACTAGTTTTCATGCACTATTTGGCTTTTAAAAACATATTATTTCAGACTATTGGAAAGCAAGAATCTAAAATACATTTGTAAGTGTTTATTTTATTGCACTTGATCTATTTCCATAGATTTCCTTAGTTTAGAACAATATATTGCGCAGATTTTATATTACAATATTCTCAAATTGAGCCAGAAACTGCCACTTCAGTAGCAAGGTAAGTTTATACATATGGCCCATTTCATACGCTGCGGTAATTCAAATCGCTTTACAAATAAAATAATTAGAAAATAATCACAGCATAAGAAATAAAAGTAGCATGCATGTTTAAGAAATATTTATAACAATGAAATGAAAACTAAAATGATTATAATGACTAAAAACGGATTTAAAACAATGAAATGAAAAATAAAATTATTCTAATGATTAACAAAGGATTTAAATTAAAACAGAGGATGCATATAAATTAGATATGACCTCATTTGCATATTTAAACAACATTTCAGAAAACTCTTAATCCTTCACGTAATCTAATTTATTTTTATTCTTAATGAAAGCAATAAACCTGGGAAATATGGTGATATCTAATAGTTAAATTGTTTATCCTACTCACCACGGATGTTTTGCCTTAAACATTGTCTCTGTGATGTCATCCTTCTCTGTCTGCCCTATATTCTATTACCATTTCCTGTCAATAACTTTGAAAGAATGACTTACGGCCCATTCACACATGCACAGATGCACATTTAGTGAGAGAATTTGAGCCTGTTTAATTTGTAGATGGCCATGTGTCTGTCAGAGGGGCTCAGCTAGGTGGGGTGGTCATGAGGGGGTCGACGGCATGAGCAATACTGCCGTAATCCTCTTGATGTAGGACTGTGTATGTCGGGCTAATACAATTAGATCTTGTTGGTTTGCTCTGTTGGTTTCACGTAACTAAATGTTAGTCACAACATAACATTAAAGGTTTCTTGTCCTTTTGCCTCATCACTGAGCTTTGTTCAGTAGTAAATGCTGGAGATCACATCTGTATATAAAAAGCATATGCTCAGTAAATAAATGTGTTGTCCAGGAAGTTCTCATGTGTTCACACATGAGGTGTGAACCTCAGAGATTTGAGCATTTCATTAGGACTTTTTTAGTTAGTTGATACATGACATCCCTTGTAAACAAGCACACCAGCATCTGTAGCCTCGTTTCTTTGTGTGTGCGTCGTGTTACGCATCCAACTGTGTCAGTAGTTCAAGCTTCTTAAGGTTTCTCAGGGTTTGTAGAACATTAATCCTGGTTTAAAGTCAAGCCTGGAGTCACTGTGGAGTTTCTGGCCTTAAAGATTAGTTTTCCGAATAATAATACAAATCTAAATTCAGTCCGTTGGGAATTAAAGTGTTTACCAGGCTGCTACAATAAGAGCTTACATAAAAGAAACAGTCACTGGATTTGCTAAAGATTGAAAGGCATCAAATCTTAGATCGTTAAAAGTAATAAAATGAAGGCAGTCTGTAGGAAGTAAACAACATATGCTTCAGCACACCTGTATATTGTGCTTCTCATATCGGATTTCAGATTTATAGGCCAATAAATGTCACTCAACTAATGTTTTATGCTAAATGGCTTTTAGATCAATTTACTTGAGAAGTGAAACTATTTAAGATAATAAATCTTGTTTATACAGTGTGTGTGTGTGTGTGTGTATATATATATATATAATATTTTTTTTTTTTTTTTTTTTTTTTTTTTTGGTCATTGGTATCAAACTGGCAAATAGTTTGTCTTTTACACTTAAACGCTCTAATTATTAATGTAATATAAATTTAAAAAACAAGCTATATTATCTCAAGTAAATGTATTTTGTTTAAAAAATGTTTGTACATCATCATCTTGAAGTAATGAAGAAATCTTTGTTGTTTTTCTTAAAGAAATATAAGTTTGGTAAGTAGTGTAAAAAATAATGAACGATTGTAAAATACAGGACTCAATGTCCTTCAACTGTCTGTCCTATGTCTTTCCCACTGGAAATTCTTTTTATGAAAAGTTCAGCTTTTGGCAGTGACCTTCATGATGCTCTCTGGTCTCATTGTGCATCCATAGTCCTCATTACAAACTTGTTCAGCACAGGAGGTGTGATGTTGTGGCATACTTATGGACAGTTCAGCGACACCTGATCTAATGTGCAGCCTATTTTTAGTTTTTTGGGCCTTTGTGTCCAAGAGTCACAGATTTCAATCCGTCACTCGCATTATGGTGCTTTTTTTCATTCTTATGTTTAGCTACTCTGTCCCAGATATCATGGCCCACGGTCATTCCTGACCTAGATGTTCAGCAGAACCTTAAATCAAGACTATACTTCCTGATGCCTTAATTCAAAACAGCCCGGACTTGAGATCAATGCAGTTTGGCTTGGCCAGACGTCATAAACACGACACTTTCTGCTTAATCTTTATGTGGGTAAAAAAATGCAGTATTTAAGTCATTATTATTATTATTCAGCACATACTCAATGTCAAGTAAATAAGCAACACTCACCAGGGTCCAGGTGATGCTCATCAGTTTCTGGAAGTGATGTTGTGGTGGAAAAACCTCACCTCTCAGTATTTCATGACTAAGCGCTGACAGACCTCCCCATGTTTCTCACAGCTTATTTGTATTGCCACAAGACTCCAAAATGATCTGAATAAACCAATATATGCTGGAGAGGCAGAAAGTCTGGTGAAAGCCTCTAGATCACTCATTTAAGAGGCCACATGGTTTGTGTGTGGTTTGGGGCGACTGCGAATAGAGCAGATGATGAAAGGTATTCAGTTCAGGGAGTTATGAGGAGAACGTGTCACTTATTTAGCTTGAGACACATGTTGAGTTTGTTAAAGTGTGGCATGTTCTAAAAGAGACTTTGCTGTACCAAGATTCAGGTTCAGTGTGGCTCAATGCACAGGCTGGCCAGCAGAGCGCGCTAGACTCCAGTGCGTGTGTTTGTACAGTATGTGCACGAGTGTATGCCGACATCCTCCCATGCCGGGCTGAACGCCAGACCTCTGAATTAAGTGAAGTCCTCACATCTCCATGGAGACACGAACACTTGAATCCCACTCCCTTGTACGCGCTCGGTTGGGTTCGCTTTTATCTTCAGCTCTTTAAAAGCATTTATCGCACGACCATGTCATCTTGACAGCTATGCTTAGGACACATTAGTGACGTTTGTTAATAAATGCAGCACACTCTTTGCGTGGCTAATTTTAGAGCGCAATATTCTCATCGCCTCCAGAAGCAAAGTCAGGGAACAAACCTCATTATCTTTGAGGAGGAGGCTTGTGTTTGCTTTCTGAAAGCGTGCATCTGGTTGAGGAGAAGATGATCAAACGTTTGACCTCTGACTGAGTTGTTATTTTATTTTATGCTATTTCACAGCAGATTCATTTAATTCGGCATTCAATTCCATTCACTCTGGGTCAAAATGGTTAAAACTCTTTGTGGCCAAAGACTGAAAGGTTTGTGGCATGAAATCTTGGATATCCAAAAGATATAAGATTGAGGTAGTAGCAAGTAAACAACTGTTCTTCTCGGATCAGATTTACTGGCCCTTAAATGTACTGCAAAACCCTTTATGCTGAATATACTTAAAGCAAGATACATTTACTTGAGAAGCAAAACTATCTAAAATAATAACCCTTGTATTCAGAGAATCTTGGGTAGCACTTTATTTTACAGTCCTGTTCCTCATGTACATAGTATATACATATTATAGTAATTGCAATAACTATGTTATAACTAGGTACTAACCCTGACTCTACCCCATGTAGCTACCTTGTATTACCAGAACTTTCTTAGATAAATACACTGCAAATACGTTTGTCAGTCCACCAGCCTGAAATATTCGCTTGTAGGCTTTGTGTAATTCTAACACAAATGCAATGTTTTCTGTATTGTGCATGTGGCAGCTTACATGTTCTCGGTTGCTAGCGTGGGCACTGGTGTTGTTCCGGTACTTGTTCTCTTTCTACTCTGGCTTACACTATGTTTGGAGGGCAGAGGGGGTGGGGTGGGATTGAGAGAACGGGGTGTATGGTGACGTCAATGTGAACACGGCATCTCTGCAAAGCGACATATGGCTGTGGAGGAAATCCCCACACTGGTGATCCTGTCACTAATCTCCCAAAGAACTTATATAATATTTCCATTATAAACAATATTTCCAATATTAACATTATATAGAAAAAAATGTGCGGCAAAATTCAAATATCTTTTGAAGATATCACTGAACGTTTATTTCACCATAGTAAAATTTAAATTCTGACACAAGTACATTTTTAATCTCAGTTTTTTTAATTCATTTAAAATGAGACCGATCTGCTATTATTTTAATCTGCAATCTGTTATCTCTCAGTTTATGATCATTTATTGTTTTTTAATGCTTTGATAACTAGCAGAAGACACTAATCAGTTTTAAATTCACTTGCACAGATGGGGCATGTTGTAACTGTGTTACAATGTGCTATTCTATGACAATGAGAAACCGGTTAATAAAGACTGACTGTCAATGTTTGGTTAATTTAATATAAATGTATTGATTGCAATGTGTTCATTGTCAAACTCTAAAATCAGATTATTTTTAATTCTTACAAAATGCCAATATTTTGTTTCAGGTATATATTTTTTTCATTCGATCAGATAACATTTTAAGCTGTCATATGGTCATGTTACAACTTGCCCCTTAGATGTTACAATGTACCCCAACTCTGGGGCATGTTGTTACATGTCACTTCCATTTTTTGAGGGTAGATAAAGAGAAACGCATATACAACAAAATGGCATATTTATACTAGACAAGTGTAAAATTACTTTGGATAAAAAAGTATATTCTGAACCCCGTGTGGATGTACACAAGCTGAGAAAGTCAACAAATGTTACTCTGTGCTCCGCTTTCCCCTATACAATCTTAAAAATAAAGGCTACGAAAGATTTTTGTAAAGATTCCATTGAAGAACCATTTTGGGTACCACAAAGAACCTTTCAGTGAACAGTTCTTAAAGAACCATTTTTTTCTCACTGTGAAAAACATTTTAACAATCTAAATGACTTTTTTTCTACTTTAAAGAACCTTTTGTGCAGTGGAAAGGTTCAATGGATGTTAAAGAACCATGAAGTCTTTTGAGTAACATTTCTGCAAGAAACCTTTAGACAGCCAAAATAAAAGACAAAGAGGTTTGTGAAAAAGTGGAAGTGATTATTCTCCGACAGCTGTTGTATGCAGGAGCATCTGTGCAGTGCCCAACCTGAGTTGTTAAATGAATCCACTGATCTATAGCCAGTATATAACAGAAAGATATGGACTGCTGTTCTCGGACCAGTGTCACGCAAACATATGACCACACGTGAACCACACGTGTTGATCAAACTTTCTTAAATGAGTAAATCTCCTAGATTCTTGATTTCATCAGTCAATTTCAAAGGCTTAAACATAAATAAATTAAATAAAAACAATTTGTTTATGCATTTGGCAGATTGTTTTTATCCAAATTGCATTCAAGGTATACATTTAATCAATTTAATGTTTTTAGGCAAATATTCTGACTTTGAATTTCTGCGTCCATTTTATACTTATCAAATCTGCAATTTAAAAATAAAAAAAGTGTTAATTATTTAAAACCAATACCATCTGTCTTCTTCCTCCCTCTCCTTTTCTGTTTTTACAGTTTTATGATGTGGCTGATTGCATAAATTATGAATGCATTCGTCTGCATTGTTTTGCCAGGCAGCTTTTGTTATTGTTATATATTGCTAAGCTTGCACGGAATCTGCTCCTGCAGAAATCCTCAGCGGAATTCAAATGGCCCACATTTGTAAAATGCTACAAATCCTTTGGCCCCAACATATTTTACCATATTTACAACCATTACACAGATTTTCCTTTACAAATCAGCATAAAAATAAAAAGAATTGCACAGATCTGATATGGGCCTACTTATTACACACTTTTGTCACCTCACAGCATAATCGTGGCATTAGCTTCAAATATGCATCTCTACATGTCCTTGTCCCAAATACAGTGAGGCTTCCCATTAGCTTGGCCCGTTTAGATATTAATGCATCACACAAAGTTACATTTTAAGAGGGGATCAGAGCCGGTCACTAAATGGCATCAGCTATCTTAATAAAGATAGTCAGGTCAGTACAGGTCAGTAGGAGTGTGTCAGTAGTCAGGTGAGACTGCAGTCCTACAGTAGATCCTCTCATTACTAGGTGAGGTTTTGTGAGCCAAGTCTGTGAATCATGATTAATGGCACAATTGCGTGATCCACATTCATTATTCTGGAGACCCTAAAGCTGTGGCATCTCGAAGGCTGTGACTGTTACACTCTGTGGCTTTTCCTGGGAGCCAAGGTTTAGTAACACACTGTGCTAGGTGGTGCTGTTTGACTCATTATGAGCCCAATTGCGAGAGGTCGATTTTTTTTAAACTGTTGTCAACTCACTGACTGCATTTGTTACCGGATTCTTGCAAAACCCTCTAAATCATACATCAACAAGTTTGAGATGGGCTTTGTTTCAAACCTTATAACTAGACAGCAATATATAGGCACACTCCAAATGCAAAGTCTGCTCCCAGCAGGTAATGAAGCTGCATTTTGGCCAAATTACAATCATGCAGCATTGCTTATATCATGCACAGATAAGGCATATATCCTGCAAAACAAAGTTGAGGAAGATGTTTTATTCATTACTTAAAAGCATCAATAACCATTCTATCTAATTAAAAACAAACTATTTCACCTTATGTTTATGTGCGCTTTGTATTCTTGTGCATTTTGGAGTATAAAGCTAAATGGCATGACCTCAGATTGTTTAGAGAAAGGGCATTAAATCAATCATTTTTGAGGTTTCCTTTCAGTATTGATGTCGCCTTAGATAACAGCTGCAGTTAGTAAACAGTAAGGACTATTTGTGCTCTGCCCTTGTTTCTTAGAAAAACTGGCTCAGACTGCTTGTCAAACACTCTTTCGATTATAATGATGCTTTTGTAATGACATTTTTCTAGGACTTAAAAGGAACATAATCTGCCGTTTAACATTCCTGTGGCCTGATAATTAATTTCACTGTGATTTCCACAGAACTGAAAAATAATAAATGTTTCTCCTGTTGGTCATCTAACATGTATACCTCAGAAGAACATTCCTCCTGATCTGCTGTCCAAAGCTTGACAGTGAAGAAAGACTTACCCCAATGGGAACAGGATCACCCTGAATCCACTGTTGCCTGTGTAGACAAGTTTAGTGCACGCTGTTGATGTTGTTTTTGGCTCCATTAGGTTTGATCTAAATGCAAAAGGAGGCATATTCAGTTTGTTTTGGTCATTAAAATAGGTTCTCCTTGTTGGCCGGATGTTTTTGAGATATGATCTGTCACTTGTACAAGTGTTGCAATGTACAAAATGCAGAGAAGTTTTTCTAGAGGTAGTCTCGCGTAGACACACTTTGGCCCCTTTGAATGGCCAAGGACCGCCCAAGAGGCCATACGACTGACAATTAAAGCAACCAATCATGTTTTGTTTTGTGCTGCATCATGTTTAGGGGTGTGGAAATAATAACAGGCCGGTGTGTAAACAATCTTGTGCGCAAACTTTACATATTTCACATACTTTTGAAAATCCTGCATTTTTTTTTAAGAAGGCGGCCAGATGGTAATGGCCTTAATGTTTCATGTTTTTACAAGTGGGCAGCCAAATTATTTCCACAATAGGCTACTGAGTCAGATGTGGTAAAAAAAAAAAAAAAAATGCAAATTCTTTTTTTTTGGCATAGCTCTTAGAAAAACAGAAACACATGCATGCTTACTTCCATTAGTCACCTTAAATGTCTTTCTCTCTTCACAGACTGGACATGAGAAGCTAACATGGAGGGATAGACTGTCTGGATATTTAATCAACATTTCCTCCATTCTGTTCATGGTAAGCTTTGGCCTTCCTGTCTGGTGCAACGTATTTGTGCTTGTCCATATTTAATTTCTCTTCTACTTCTACATGTGTTCCTTTTTCCATGTAGTTTGGAGTGACTTTCTCTGCCGTCTTCAGTGTCATCATCTACCGCATCACCATCTCTGCCATAATGGCCATGAGTCCGGATCCAGAAGTCAAGTCCAGCTTACGGGTGACCGTCACAGCCACTGCCGTCATCATCAACCTGGTGGTCATCCTCATCCTGGATGAGATCTATGGCATGGTGGCTTCCTGGCTCACAGAACTGGGTGAGGTTTTACCACATGCCTCAGTATTTTTGCTAAATTATGACTTATAGTCAACTTCCCTTCTTTCTGATGTCCTTCTTCCCTTATTTGCCCACCCACTTGACATGAATTTTTGATTGAGCCACTCCAGGGACACTGGAGATAAAGCAGCTCGTCAGTTAGCCATCACCGAGATTTCCTTAAGAGACGTTTTAATAAATGAGTGTCTCTGTGGATATGTAGGGAAGGAAGGAAACGGAGAAAGCATGTGTTATCATCTCATGAATAAGATAGATTTTCCTGTACTTCGTTTATTTTCACTCTTAAAGTCTGACCACATGCAGCCTGACTCACCCTGATGCTTTAACCTACTTTCAAACTCACCAATTCATGCTTTATTAATATATTTGACAAGACTTACTGGAATTTTGGATTAGTTTTTAGTTTTTTTGAGTCTAATGGATGCATTGAAATATGGTCAATGTATAGCTAAAATCACTGTCTAAAATAATTTCATTCGTTTGTCTGCAGAGATCCCAAAAACGGAGACCATCTTCGAGGAGCGTCTGATTCTGAAAGCTTTCCTCCTGAAGTTCATGAATGCCTATGCGCCCATCTTCTACGTGGCCTTCTTCAAAGGGAGGTATGTGGACCGGTTCAGTCCCAAAACAGGATTGCTCAAATCCACCATAGTTAATTGTTGCAGGAAGAGAAAAGCACATAGATTCACACATACTCAGCCTCTAGCACAGTAAACCTGAAGTCTGACTGCAGAAAAAACATGTGACCCTTACTTGTAATTTTTTTTGTTTGTTTACAGGTTTGCAGGCCACCCCGGTAACTATGTTTATGTCTTCAATGACTACCGTATGGAAGAGGTGAGTACTGTTTACCGTTTGTAACATCCTGTGTGATTGTTAGCACTACAAATTCATGTTCAACATTAGGTCTGCATGACGAGTCATACTATATCCCAAATCGTGCTACGGCTTACTGCAAAGGCAGAGCTCTGATTTAATTTATGCACGGGAAAGCGAAGAACTGTGTTCTTGTCAACAAAAGAGCCTTCCACTAAAATAAAAGCTCAGTTTAATTTGAAAATGAAGAAATTAAGGCTGGCAAAAATATTAGTATTGTAATTTATCAGTTGTACCAATCAGTGTAATTTTAGTATTGTGATAATTTTTACTGATATTTTGAACGCATTTTTAGAATCTGCACTGTAGAGTAAAGTGATGTTTTAATGTAATTAATGTTTTAGAATTTTGTTTCTGTCAATATATATATATATATATATCTGAACCCCCCATCAGAAAAAATCTTGCGACTGTACTCATCATGACACTGTCAAAACAACTTTTACGTTTCTTCCCAGTGTGCTCCTGGAGGCTGTCTAATTGAACTCTGTATCCAGCTCAGTATCATCATGTTGGGAAAGCAGCTTATTCAGAATAACATCTTTGAGATCGGCATTCCGTAAGTTCCCACTCCTCTTTGTGTATCTCATAAAAACACGCTCTACCACTAAACACAATATCTTTTTTATCTGGAAACCTTAGAACAGGGCTATTCAATTAGTTTCGTTTGAGGGCCAGATTATCAAAGTGAAAATTTGAAGGGGGCCGGGACGGGGCATCCATTTCAACGGGGGGGGGGGGGGGGGGGGGGTCTGTAAAATAAGAATAAAATAGGGGGGGGGGGCTATAAAATAAGAAATTAAATTGAAAAGCATATTCAGCTTTAAAATAAACAAATATTATACCAACAATAACACCTTTGAAAGGTTAACATTAGTGCTGTCAATCAATTAAAAAAATAACTAATCAATCACACATTTTTTAATGAAATTAATTTAGATAAATTGCACATTAATATATTTATGTTATTGTAATTTCACATTGAACCTCCAAATTAATGAATAAACAACTTAAATATGGTATATTTTAAATAAGGTCTAATGGCATTGATACCAGTATTGTTACTGATGTCTCTATTCAATTAATTTTCCCTCAATTTTTTGCCAATAATTATAGCCTTTCAATATTACGGTATAATTGAAAGCAGTTATTTTTAACACTTAATAGGCTCTGAAAAATATGACAACTTTTAATTTAAGTGAACTTAAAACAGTCTTGACATAAACTACAAATTGTATATGTATAAACTAATATAAAATGAATGTTAATTAATCTTTATTCAAACTACAAAAGTTAGTGAAGTAGTGAAGTGATTTCTCCTTTTTCTTTTGTTCTTTGATTTACATCAATGAAAGACTTCATCAGGTTTCACTTTAAAAGCAGCGCTATCTCTTTAAACCTGATGCACATGCGGCAGATCTGACACACACATTTGCTTTTCTCACAACATTTTACCATCATTTAGGACTCACTCAAGACTCGCAATAACCGCATCATTTTCATTTAACTGCGCGCGTTTTTGTCTGCTGAAGCGGCTCAGCATATGTGGAAAGTTGAACGCAAACTCCATATTATACTCATTTAAACCAGAGTTGCGGATATCTCATAATCCCGTCACATGAGCGCTTGTCGGTGAGTGTATTCCTTTACTTTTTCGGCTGTAAAACAACGGCCCGGGCCAGTGTTGACACCTTGTGGACAAACTAATTATGGCAAAACAATTCGAGGAGTGTGTACGACTCTTCTCCCGGGCTGGATGAAGATGATTGGCGGGCCGGATTATTGAATAGCCCAGCCTTAGAAAGATCATTCCTTCAGTTAAACGATAAAAACTGTTCCTGCCGAAGTTGGTTTATAGACCAGGAAATCCCAGGATAGTGAGGCAGGCTTTGCTCTCACTTTCTGCTCTGTTGCCTTTCTGACTTATTTTGCAGTTTTTTTTCTTTATTCAGTTTCATTTGCTCCCTCTTTGCACGCAGACAAACTTTCTGACACGCCTCTCCTTGTACACTAATAAGCTGTCTCGTTTCACTTGTTTGCACAAGTGGTGCATCACGTCATTAATGAATGGTTAAAATGCAAATCAGTATGACTGATGTTGATGGCATACATGGAATAAAGTCTGTACTTGCAGCGCATATAAAAAGGCAAATCATCACAGGTGCCATTTGTGCTGCAAAGTGCCTGTGTGGCATGCATGCATTAAAGCATGAGCAGACGACTGCAAAAATCTGGGACATGATTTCCCCTGGGTGGCGAAATGGGTGAGTTGTGGACTTTCCGTTTTGCGGAAATCCCTTTTTAGCCTATATCTCCTCATCCTTCACAAGAACACCAGTTTTTTTTCTCTATATCCATTTCCACAAAGATTGCTTTGATGAATGACACATTCAGTTGCTTGTGACTTATCTGATAAACATGAATGCTTTCATTTATGATTTATCATGACAGAGAGTGTTTTATCTCCACAACTTTGTCACGCATTTTGGTAAATTTAAATGAACATGTTCAGCTAGCCAGAAACACTCAAAGAACTGAATGCCTTTTGTTCCCTTGCTGTGCTAAGCTTAATCATAGAGTGCAACCCTAAAATGTCTTTTTATGAGCTACAATAGCAACTTGTTGCTGAGTTGATTGACAGCTAATCCAAATAACTAGTCCTTTATGGCAGCTCTGTCTTTTTTTGCTCTTCCTCTCGTTGTAAACCATGTGTGAGCATGTAAAACACTCCTATCTTTGGCATGTTCTGTAAAGTTGTCATTGCAAATGTACTTTAAATCTCTCAGTTTTACCTCAGAGTGCAAAAGTAGTTCTTTTAAGAATGCAAATTAAAAAAAGCAATATTAGGCCCATGAGAGGAGAACTGAGTCAAACCCATTTTCATGTTCAGGTCTATAAATATTCACAAAAGTGGACTTTGGTGCAAATGTACCATGATGGAGGTCAGAATGACTCGATTATCCCCCTCACGCAGAGACCTGACCTACTTAAACAATCTAATCTCCCCACAGACCAATGCTGTAATACTATATTATACTACTGTGCATGCTAAAAACAGAGACGTATATTTTCAAAAGGGTGTCTTTTTAAAGGGACAGTTAGTCAAAAAATGAATTCCGTCATTTACTCACCCTCAATTTGTTAAATAATTTTAAAATTTTAAAATAATTCAACAATTAAAAAATATAGCAAATATAACAAAACTCACAAACAAGCAGAAAAAGAAAATAAAGAGTTCCGAAAGTGCAGTATGGCTTGCGAAAGCTAGACAGAAAATACCAGCAATTTTACGCGCCAGTGACGTCGAAAGCGACCTCTTATGCTGCGTTCACACCAAACACGAATAGAGCGTCTGGCACGAATTATTTCAATGTTAAGTCAATGTAAAGATGCGTTTACGTGTGTCTGGAGGTCTTGCGGCGCGGTAGACGCGAATTAGCCTCATTCGCGCATCTAGTTACAGGAGATTCTGAGTTATGAAAAGACCATTGCAAGCTGACAGCCAGGGCCGGCTCTAGGTTATTTGGTGCCCAAGGCGAGAGGCGAGAGAGCCACCCCCCCCCCCCACTCCCGGTTGCTGAGCAGCTGAGTTTGACAGCTGCCTGTCAGTCGTTTTTTAGGATTGTAAATCTAGTAAAAGAAATGGACAAATACAAGCAGTGTGTGGACAGTGCACAGTAAAAATGTACAGCGTGTGCGCAGCTTTCATAATACGATACATACATTTAATTAACTTTTTTTTTTTTTAAATTTTGCAATTTTGCGCCCCGTCCAGCAGATGGCGCCCAAGGCGGCCGCCTGTGTCGCCTGTCGGCAAAGCCGGCCCTGCTGACAGCGACCAGCTTTTGTGATGTAAAATTGGCAGTAATACCCCCACCTTGCACAGCTGTACCTGAGTGTCCCTGGGACATCAGTGCGGTCGGAGCGCGTCTTCTCAACAGCTGGACATATAGTGAATAAAAAACGCTCTGCTCTGGACCCCGAAAATGTTGATCGACTTGTTTAACGTTACCTGTCCAATAGTTTGTAATCGGTATAGCCTTTTTGCACATTTCATTATGCCTGCCTAGTGCCGTCTAGCCTAAGTGTCGGTTATGTTCAATAAAAAAACACACATGGCCTGTTCTCAAGTCCATTTAAAGTTACATTTTTTTGAACAGTTGTTTGAAATGGATTGAATCATTATTTAAAATAATCTTGGAGATTTTTGAATTGCATAAAGCAAGCATGCAGCCAGGTTGAAGCCTGCAGTGATATTTTTCTTTCATGCCAATAAATAAGAAATATTGCTGACTTGTGTGTTTCCAGCGCTCTCTTTACGTTCGTCCGTTATTTAACGTTGAAAAAGGAAACATCTTTTTTTTAGACATGGAAAATCGATTTACAATCGATTCAATGAACACTTATGTCTTAAAAATCGAAAATGATTTTTTCACAAAAATGACAGCCCTATTTGTAACCAAACAGTTGATGGTTGCCATTGACTTTCATAGTACGGAAAAAATACTACTGAAATCAATGGGTACTGGCAACTGTTTGGTAACCAACATTTTCAAAGTGTCTACTTTTGTGTTCATGTACAACAGAAGAAATAAACTTAAAGGTGAATAAATGATGACAGAATTTTCATTTTTGGGTGAAAAAACGGTAGCCACTTCATTATTATGGGAAAATAAAATTACTATGGAAGTCAAGGGCTACTCTTAATAACAACTATCTTCTTTTGTGTTCAACAGAAGAAACTAAAGGGTGAATAAATGTTGACAGACTTGAATTTTTGGGTAAACAAACAATTTTTGGTAGTCATTGGCTTCCATAGTATGAAAAAAAATACTATGGAAGTCAGTGGCTACCATCGACCGTTTGGTTACCTACATTCTTCAAAGTAGTTTCTCTTCTAAAGAAAGTAACTCAAGTGTGATTAAATGATGACGGAATTTTCATTTATGGGTGACCTATCCCTTTAAAGTCTGTTTTAGTTGTCGTTGACAAGTTGTTGTTCTCCAATAGGATTTTTTTGCATGTGACTTTATGAGCATTCTCAAATGCAAATGCATTCCAACAGCTGGTAAATGAGAGCTTTATCACAGATGGAGGAAAGCACTTATGATACAAAGGTGTGCATTAAAAAGTAATGTGCTGGAAAAGGCTGTAGTTTTGGAGACTAAATAATGCAGCAGATGCATTTGGAGGGTTTTATTGGGAGCGTTAATAGGCTATAGACGGATGGACCACATGGGCCATTTCGTCCACTTGGCCAGTCCAATGTAAGCTGTCATGCTTTCTCTCTTGCTTTTCTGATGAGGATTCTCCAAACACAAAGCCTTGTTGAACCTAGAGCATTTTAATGACTTGGAATAAAGCCTCAGGTTAAATTGGATCAAAATTATGTTGCGATTGCATAGTAAATAAATTGTAATTAAAATGTTTGCTGGTATGCTTTTATGATTATATACAGTATATCCTGTTACACTGAGCTTTAGAATATTACAACATGTGCTTATTTTCCTAATTTTCAAAACTCACTCATGTAAGCAACCTTTCTTTTGTGTTTTTGAAATCCCAGACTGCTTTATGAGAGGATTGTTTTTAACTGTGGAATAACTTTAAACACTTTGGGAGTTAGATATGGTCACTTTAGGGTCCAGTGATCTCCACTGGCTCTTTTAGGTATTGTCGGTTGCTTTTGAGTTATAACTATAACATGTAGAATCACTAGTCAAGCTGTCTGTGTGTTTTAGCATTGAATTGAGATATTAAATTGGCTCTTTATTGTCTGACTAATCAACATATTTGCTGTAGAGTTTAGCATTCAATTTGATCATAGTATTTTCTTGTAACCAGGCTGTAAAAGACAGTCTTGAGTCTGTGCAGTTTGAAGAAAAATCCAAAACAAAGTGAACAGATAATGAGTTTTCCAGAGAGCTCTTCCGAGTCTTCTGTGTATGTGTGTATCAGACATATCGGTCTGTCACCTGTATGCACCTGCGTGTGGTTAAGTGTGCAAAAGTGCAGTTGTTTTGCTTTTGAAAAATCGCCAACTACAGTATAAGCAATAGTAATATTTATGTAAATATAAACAAAGCACACAATATGTCTGCATGCAATTCCTGACACTTGACACACTATCAAATCTGGGTGGTTTTAGCTGCAAGGTCAGGTTTATAGCAGCGGTTTGTGTGTTTACATTCTGTCTCGCTCTCTTTCTTCCTCTCATTTCCCGCTTTAGAAAGCTGAAGAAGTTGTGCCGTACACTCAAGGACAAAGAGGGGGCAACCGAGGAGATTGTGGAGCAGCCGGGTCGCCGCCAGCAGTGGCACCTAGACTACGACCTGGAGCCTTTTGACGGACTCACACCTGAATACATGGAGATGAGTGAGTGACACTCCACTCTGTGTAAAAGCAGAAGTAAAGCATCCTCAGGGTGAAGTGCTTTGAGAAAACATCTAGTTAATCAAATTCATCCCCTTTAGCTAGAACCGCAGGATTTGTTATCGGAGTCATGCACAGGTCTCTGGATTAGACACTCCCCAGTGTTTCAAGAAAGATGCTCAGTTATTAAAGTTTGTGATTCATTTTAATGCTCAGAATTATGAATGAACATTGAATTGGGCCAGTAGACCAAGCATTTGTTTTGCAGCTGTGTTTACAATCGGGAAAGGGCCTTCATTCGCTAGCATGTGGCTTACGGTGATACACAACTGACTGAGTGTTTATGTAAGTTGGCATGAAGGCGTCTGTAAAAGATTTGAAAGCCTAGTGGGTAAACAGCAAAGTTAAACATCTGAACACCAATGCAAACTTGAATTACTATTACTCATCCTACATTTATACAACACAATTATGCTGAGAGCTAAGACGGCGAAAGATGTTTCCTGACACGTCTGCCAAAAAAAAAAAAAAAAAAGTTTATTTTACCTTGATTTGAAAGCACTTTGTTTCGAAACAGCTCTGTTGTCAATAGTTTTTTTATTTGTTTGTTTTGCTACATAAAATTTAACGCAGGTACACAACAAGAGCTTAATTCTGTAATTATATGATCTGTGGAGTTTATTACGGTTCCCTATCGTGATTGTTGATTGAGCGGTTTGATGTAGGACCGGTTAGTCCCTGAAGTGCAGGCGAGTTACATAACTGTCTATCAGAGACCTGTGCAAGAGAAAACCTGCACCTTAGTCTTTTCTTGGAAATGTATGGATGCTTTAATCCACTGCCAAGTAAAACAGATTTTCATTTTTTTCATGTTCTTCATACAAGAAACACTTATGAGACTCTTCGAATCAAAGAAACGATTGGGGAGAAACTGAAAATAACCTCAAGTCCTTAAGTAATAACACTGGAGGGAGATCACCACCCGCACACTGTGAAAGATACTGTATTCTCAGTGAGAGCGGGGGAATGAGACCCACTCGTATGGATGTTTATGTAGGATATCCTCCAGCCTGATCTCTCTCGAAGCCATAGTTTGCATGCTGCACAGAAAAAAAGGCCATGTGTCAATCAAGCCAAATAAGGAAATGCAGTTTCCCTCTAGGCTTATGTTGCACATGTTGTTGATTGACAAATAATCAGCTTTGTGCTTGACACCCGTGCTTGTAATGTCAAATTACTGTAGAAAGACACCTGTTCCCAGAAAATCAGCACATCAAATAAGTAGTGGTTTTTCCATTGTTACTATGATTTGTGGTTATTTGATCTATAAATGTGTACACATACACTGTATAAGTCTATTTTTATTCATTTATTTATATTTATTTATTTTCAGCAATACTACAGTTTAAAAGTTTGGGGTCAATAATTATCTTTTATTTAGCAAAAATGCATTTAATTGAGATTTTATTTTGTTTAAAAATAATGTCTATTTCAAATAAATGCTGTTCTTTTGAACTTTCTATTCATTTCTGTTCATTAATCGTGATTAAAAATGACTGTTTTCAATAATGATAATAATCAGAAATGTTTCTTAAGTAGCAAATCATCATATTACAGTAAAATGATTTCTGGAGGATCATGTGACACTGAAGAATGGAGTAATGGTGCCAAAAATGTAGCTTTGCATCACTGGAATAAATTACATTTTAGAATATATTCAAATAGAAAACAGCTATTTTAAATTGTAATAATATTTCACAATTTTACAGTTTTTACTAAAATAAATGCATGAGCATAAAAGACTTCAAAAACATTAAGAAATATTACTAACGCCAAACTGTTGAATGGCTGTATAAAATCAATATTTAATCCTTAATGTCTGGTAATAGTCAGCAATTTTATAGCTCCATCAATCAAACTCAAATTTGTACTCCAAATGTCTCAGCGTGTAATCTACATGTTTGTTTGTTTTCCATATTGCAGTCATTCAGTTTGGTTTCGTGTCACTCTTTGTGGCCTCATTCCCGCTGGCTCCGCTCTTCGCTCTCTTAAACAATATCATTGAGATCCGCCTCGACGCCAAGAAGTTTGTTGCGGAGCTTCGCAGGCCAGATGCCATTAGGGCCAAAGATATCGGTGAAAACCTTGAATTAATCTTTACACTACAACTATTCACTTGGATGCTTAATCATACTCTGATCTACTAATTTAATCTCTGAACTGAAATGTTTCCTCACACAGGTATTTGGTACAACATCTTGAGCGGTTTGGGAAAGTTCTCGGTCATCATCAATGTAAGTTTCTGTTATATAACTCTGCTGCTTACCACATGTTAGTCATATACAGTAAGTCCTCTTTATGGAAAGTTAATCATATAGAGGTATTCTTAAAGACCCTAGGGTGCATCACTATTAAAGAGATCCTCTTATTGTTTTCAGAAGACTAACATGACTAAGATTCTTTAGATTTATATGCTTGGGTTCTCATTATTCATGGAAGAAATACATTTATGCCTTTTTAGCACTGTACAGATGTTCTTTCACCTGTACGGTTTGCTTCATGCATGTCTCTCCTTCTTAAGACTGAATGATAAACCTCTAGCAGATTTATTTTAATAGATGGGATGTTCCCAATATGAGAGGAGCATTCCAGTAAGCCTTATGGTAAAGACCTTTCAGTTTTTCTCTGAACTTTTATTAAGAAAGCCACATTTGCTCAGAAGCCCGACATCTTGACTCCAGCTGTGTTGTTCTTTTGGAAATCAAGTATTCGTTTAATGTTACAGCTATTAATTACCTCTCCAATCCAATTAAATGCCGCACATTACCAATGGTACCACTCTGCATGAAGATTACCTTTTAGTTTTATGTGTTCCTTGGTGGTCTGGATGAGTGTTATTTTAGTATCATTATAGTTGTTTATTAATATTTTGAATTATTTTTTTATATAAAAAAATGTTTTCATTTTAGTTAAAGTTTAAGTAATTTTTCGTGTGTTTTTTTTTGGTAAATATGCCTCTATATATTCCTGTTATGCCTATACTGTATGCCTGTTTATTCTAGTTTTAGTTATTTTTGTACATCAAGCTAAACTAAATTAAAATGAGAACTGCTGCTTTAGCAACTATAGCAACTATAACTAAAAAAAAAAAAAGTTCTATTTCTTGCTTTTACATTTTTCTCACATATTTTGATCTTTTACTGGTTCTTTTATAATTTCAGGCCTTTGTCATCTCCTTCACGTCAGATTTCATCCCTCGCTTGGTCTACCAGTACATGTACAGTGAGACGGGGACCATGCATGGCTTCATCAACCACACGCTCTCTTATTTTAACGTCAGCAACTTTAAACCTGGAACTGTGCCTTCCGTCTCCAGTCTCGGCAAAGACATTACATTCTGCAGGTTGGAAAAATGAATTATATTACTAACAATAATAAATCAACCGACTTATTGGACATCCATTTCCTGTGGTAAAATTACTGTGATGCACAGCTGCCTATTGTTTTGATAAAACATGCAACTTGGACATCTAGTTCAAAACTGAATAGTTGCAAGCAAACTGATTGTACACAGCAAAATGGTTCTTGGTAGGACAGCACACAGGCCGTAAACAAGCGTAGGACCTGTCGTTTGCACCTTATAAATCATGTCTGAAATAAACATGTCGAAGCTATTATGGTCTGAACATACTTGATCCTCTTGAACGGCGCCTGGTGAGATTGCATGTACGTATTCTTCATCAGATTTTTCCACTTCTGCATGTGGTAAACTCTGATAAGAGGGCAAAACAAATGGTTCTTTTACATCTTTACAGCATAAACACTCAACCAGCCTATCCAGTTCACCGTATTTAGTTCAACGGTAAATTACAAAGAACTGGATAACACATAGAAAGTGTAGCTCGCCAGTTTTTTTGTTGAAAGCTCAAATTAGACACAATATTTAACAAACAGACATGCATATCTGATTCTTTGGAAATCTACTGCACACTCACAAATTCCTTATGGGCTTTTTAGTGGATAGACTTCTGCAGAATCCAACTGTCATCCACCTTTTTCATGTTTTAGAGATAGCTGTAACTCTTAATGTGTTTTACAGAATCGTTCCACAGAATTCTGTGGATTTTCCTTCATAATCAGAGCAGGAAATGTGGAAGAACATGCACAGGTTCTGTGTGGGCCTAAGTAGTTTTGTAAACGTTCTTAATGTGAAAAATTGTTTTCTAATGAAGCTAGTGATAGTAATTGCATTCATCAGTTCTCTGGAAATACTATAATTATTTCCAGAGCAAACGGCGTTTAACCCTCACACTGAAGTGGAGGAAAGAGAGAGGGAGAGAAAGCTCTAGATGGGACTCCATCACCCTGAAGTGTGAGATCTCACCACCACTTTGCTTATCTCGGGTGGCCTTCACAACACAGATCCGAAGCATGTCAAGAAAAGTGCTTTTATCAGAACCTGTCTGCTTTTTCTGCTCCAAGCAGTTGAGAATGAGATTACGCTCGTTTGTAGCAACTCAGACCAAAGAGAAGTGGCAATCTGATGTCTGGGTTCCTTTGACCCTCAGTCTGTTTGTTAAGAGGACAGATAGATGGAGAGGGAGCAAGAGGGCAAGCTTGTCAGTTGTTTAAAATAGGGTCGAGGAACAAATCAGGCCCATGTTTTTACTGCACCATATTTGCCCTTTCTGGACTTGTATAACCAAACATGGACTTCACCCCAGAGACCATGTCTTCAGATGAACATATCTGACTGTCTGAAGAAATTAAAACCAGCCTGACACATTCCACATAGATTACTTTATAGTGGGTTATTAAGGTCTCAGAGTTTACTTTTCGTTATATAATAGAGGAAATCAAAACTTCTGGGAATAGCCTGTTTTAATGAATTAAGTCTGCAGGATATGATCAAAATATGCTCAGTTTTCAATCATCATGAGCAAGATTGTCTCCTCCTACTATAAATATATGTTCATTCTATAAGTTAGAGTATATTTCATGTCCATTTGATGAAATTGATCATGATTGATGATTTTTTTGTTCTAACAATTTTCTTCAGAAATATTGTATACTTAAATCCACCAAGAGATTTACTATAATCTCACATACATATTTTGTGTTTTTCAGTTTTCTTGAAATTGCCTTTATGCCCCTTAAATTACAGTTGTTGCAATGACCACTTTTTGAATTGAAAAGTTCAAAATAATCAATAAAAATGTTAAAGTCAAGACTATCTATATTAAAATTCTTTCTATAATCTGACGGAAATGGGCTTCCATACCAAACAACCCCTCTGAAAATGTGATGTCATTTTCTTTAGTGATATTTTGAACACATTATGGTATTTTTTTTTTATATATTTGATCTCACATATTGTCATGACATTGGACATGGAGTATATTAATTGTTCATTGGGTAAATTGTTATGGTTTGCAAATAAATATTAAAATTAGAGGTTAACCATGGTCAAGAAAATAACATTTGGTTGGCCAAATGAAGCCTGCCATTGAAATAATGAGTTCCACTGGTGAAATTGTCAACTATGTTACCTGTCAGCACACACAGTATGTCTGCAAAATAGCTGACAGATTCAACACCAGGGAAAAGATACGTTTCATTGCGATAACAAAATGGTGTTTAATGATTAAGCCTTGCAACTAGGAGATACATTACACTAGTAAAATAATCCAACTGAAACCAATGGTAATTATATTGAGAAAGCACATTGTTTTTTCCTGGTAGGAAATGCACCCTTATACTGTATACAGCATGAAATCACTGCATCCCAACAGGAAATCTACAAAATCTACAAAGTAGTTGTTAAAATAAAAAACAAAGATGTGATTCCTTCTTTTGTACTATGAATTTAATGCTGTTGTTTTGTTTTGCCCTTTGTAGCCATTTGTAGCCCATGTGTTTATTTTTATTTTCAACCAGCAAATGATCCACACTGAGACGAAATAGCTTTAAATAACTTGGGATGTCTGTTTTTTTCTTCTTCATTTTAGGTACAAGGACTACAGAGAACCACCATGGTCGAGTGAGCCTTACCAGTTCTCCAAACAGTACTGGTCAATTCTTGCGGCTCGGTTAGGTTTCGTCATACTGTTTCAGGTACAAGCTACTTATTTTACCATTATCCCCAATCTAAAAGGCTAAAATATAATAGTTTTACGCCTAATGAATGCCAGAAAGGGACTATGAATGGAGGAACATAAATGTTCATCTTTTTTCAGTCTAAACCAAACAAATGAAAAAGCCACACAAAAGCTAGCTCAGCAACGTGGAGCTTCAACCACATCAAAATGATGCAGTCTTTGCACTTTTGGATTAATAGTCTTTATGCTGGTCAAAATAATTGCTGTAACTCAGTAGAAATGTCCTACTGTCAGCAGCTGTGGGTGGAAACTAATTCTATTGAAATTAATTAAACAGCAAACCAAACTGTAAAAGTAATAGTTACCATTACTTGAAAAATTTAATTTCATTCCAAGTGTCGTTCCAGAATGACAGTTCATCGTGAACGTCTGTGAAGCTCTTAAAAAGGACAAGAAAAATGTGCTTTTCAATCAATAATGTCTTAAATTCAGGATTTTCCTCACACAAAGCTTATGTGTGGCTTCAAACGACATACTGTTAAAAAGTTTGGGGGGCAGCTAAATGTATTTTTTTAAAGAAAATTGATACTTTTATTTAGCAAGGGTGCGTTAAATTAATCATTTATATTTCTAACAAAAATCTTGAAAAAATACACCAACATTTACAGATTTACAGAATACAGTTTTCAAAATTGCTAAATAATACGAAAGGTTTCTTGAGGAGCAAATCAGCATATACACATGATTTCTGCTGAAAATTCAGCTTTGCATCACAGAAATAAATTACATTTTAAAAATATTTTCAAATATAAAACAGTTCATTGCAATTGTAATAATATTTTAAAATGAACTATTTTTGGTCAAATAATTGCAGACTTGGTGAGCATAAGAGATTAAAAAATCTTGCCGACCCTAAACATTTGAACTGTGGATTGCATATTATATATATACTATATATATTTCCTTTCACTGGCAGAGCACCAATACCTGAAATGCTACCTGGTGTGTAAAAGATCCTCCATCTATTGTATGGAAATATATGTTTTCATCACAGCCACTGATGTATATTATCTCCTGCGCCCCACCGGTTGAAGCGTATGCGAAAATATGTGTACTCATACATCTCCCACTCCTCCAGAACCTGGTAATAACCATGAGCATGCTGGTGGCCTGGGTGATCCCCGACGTGCCCAAAAACATCAGCGAGCAGCTGAAGAAGGAGAAGACTCTTCTGGTGGATGTCTTCCTGAATGAAGAAAAGGAGAAGTTGCAGCTGATCCAGAGCTTGTTCTCCAGAGATCTGACACAAGAACAGCAGGAAGAGCTGAAGGTGTCCGATCAGACCTCACTGCCTCTTCAGCAAACCCAACCCGGACCGCTACCTCCCACCTCGTCCCCGGCTCCTCGCACCCGACCCCGAGCCGCAAGCTTCAGCCAGTTCACCCGCCAGATGTCCATGTCTCCCCAAAGCAACATCACCCAACACACGGCCGTGTGAGGGAAGTCGGGTGAGAGAAGATGAGTCTTGAGTGCATTTCTCAGTGCCTGAGTGCTGGATTGTAAGGATTTGCTGAAGTTTGAGGCTCTGAGTTTTGGGAATAATCAGGTGACCTCGATCCTATGTTCCTGTTTTTTTGTACTAGAGAATGAGGGGTCACTCCTTTTGGTCACTGAACTGTAGTCTGAATGTCCGTCTTGCAGGCTCCACATCTGGTTTTTAAACCCTCAGATGTTCCTATACCATTTTGAGGCGCGTCTGCACGCAAACTTGAGCTTCAGTAGGTCCGCTTGCAGATGCAATCATTCCACATGCACTGACGTTCACTGGAACACAAGCAGGATCCTCTCAAATGCACATTTTTTCTCCATGATCTGCTCTTGAGAGAGGATGTTTGTCGGCACAAACTCATAAAGAGCAGCACGCATTTGGTGATGTTGCGCAATCTGTATATGCTGTCCAAATGCAAACTGCTTTGCACATTGTCCACAAGATGTAGCATATAATGGCAAGTAATCTTTCATCTTCTCAGGTAACAGCGTCACTAGGCTGTATTAGTTCTCATCAATATGGGTTAATAAAGACTATGATGCGTATAAGTAAATTAAGGTTCAAAGAACACAATTTCAATGTGATACTGCGACGTATTCTGTGAAACATGTGGCGTTTTGTCTTTTTAATGATCCAGGCCGTAATGTTACACATTAAGGCAATATGTAATTAAACTCACATTTGTCAGTCCATGTATTTATGCTATGCCTCCTTGTGATAAAATGCAGGGCTGTAGATTCAGATTGCACAGCATTTGCTGTATTTATGATTGTGGAGCAGCTGGTCTTTTTGTGCCATGTCAAATATAATCCTCACATGAATTTGCCGTCACCGGTTTGGGAAGGTTGAGCGGGGGTTACTGTCATCCAGGGAGGAATCATGGATGGATGTTGTGTGCCAACATCTGGCCATCAAGTCATCATTCACCATGCCTCATAGGACTTAATATTCATGCAAGAAGAATAAATATTTATTCCCTATTATGCGCAAGTGGATTTTCTTTCTTGTCCTCAAGGCATTGTGCTACAAGTCCCATGGGGTCAATTCACTTGAGTTTTCGACTTCTAGCAACGCACAGGTTGTTTGTTAGACTGTAATACCCTGATGATTGCAACAAAAGCTTGACAAAGCCTACTTTACCCAGTAGACGCTGCTCCTCTGTTCGCTTTTCCTGCTTTACTAGTTCAGGATTTTGATCTTTGTGTGCTTTCGCCCCAGAGCCACATTTGATTTATCCCTGGGGTCTGGACTACACAATTTGAGAGGATTACAATCTTGGCAGATACCATGAAGTCTGTCCTATGTGCTTTATAGCTTCATTACACAACCAGGCTGAACAAGGGTAAAAGTACACATAAATATTTATATTTCCCAAAGATTAAAAAGCATACGATGTGGGTAAAAGGTAAGCAGCTCAAGTCTAAAGAATTGGCTCCATGCAACTAAATAGCTCAGCTGGAATGTCTAGCCCATATGATGGGAATATGTAAAGTTGAGGCATGTTGTGTCACCCTGTTTGGCCTCTACAGACGTGATATAAGTCGCTGTACCGTTGATATGAAAGAGGTTGATTGATGATTGATGATTACTTTATTACGCAAGTGTCAATTATCAGCTTTTAATAGGTAACTGATACGACTGATCACTTAAACATATATAATCAAAATACAGTATATAATCTATATTATGCATTTTATAATAAGAAAAAAAATCACAATGCATATCAGAGGACTGAACACTTTGCAAATATATGTATTATTATTGTAATTTATTATACTACCTAAAATGACTTTCAATAAACTGAAAAAAATTGAAAGAGATTTGATAACGGCAGTCAGAAGAGAGAACGATTTTCCCATCCCTCCCATAGACGCTGCATTAGAAACACCCTCGCATTAGCGTTAACTGTTTTTTTGTAATTTGATGCAAAGGTGATATAATACAAAGAATAGTGTTATAAATGTACATACATTTAAAAACATTTATGATGCTGATGACCGTTAACCGCGTCATCACAGTCTTGTGGAAAGGGACCATGGTAATAGTTTACAAAAGTTTCCACTACATTAGTTAACATGAAACATCAATTAAATATAGAAATAATAATTAAAAATAGTTCATGTTTATTTTTACATTTACAAATACATTATTAAAATCTAAAGTTCTAAATATTATAACATTATTAATTAAATAATTGAAAGAATAATTAATAAAAAACATAAATAAATACAGTATCAAATTGTTCATTGTTAGTAAATATTAGATGATGCATTAACTAACGTTTTTGTATAGTGTTACCATAACATATGATGTATGCTCCAAACTGAACAAACAACAGATAGAGACATACTAACCAAAGACAAACTGGCAAAAATAAATAACCAACATCGACTCTTTGTACAAATATCCGATTATGAATAACATTCAAAGTTGATGTAATACTCTTGCCTTCATCGAACAAAAAAGCTGAAATTAACTTCCTGTAAATGAATTAAACTGGTGAAAATAGATTCTTGTGTAAGGTTTAAGAAGGGTTTTCAAGTGTCCTCAGAAAACACCATATCCTCTTACACAATCACAATCTAACCTGCTGCACGATGTGGGCCTGAAATGTCTCATTTTTACATAATCTTCTCCAAAGCCTTTCATCATCACACACAGCAATACAATTGCAGGGACAGATTTACCTGGATTTGTTCCCTGTGTCTTACAGATTGGTAAGCAAGTGTTTTTCATATTGGTTAGGCATAACATCTGCCTACATGGAGTAGTATAATCTAGTATACATAAGTTACATTATTTGCTATTGATATTGATTTTGCTGTTGTGATGGACTGTGAAGACACACAATGCTGTGCTGGTGCATGCTGGGAGTTCGATATCAGAGATTCTGGTTTGTGAATTAAACATCTGCACATGCAGATGAGCAAAGGACCTGGAATGAGATCCGTGACACAAACCTGAATCTCTCTCTCCCACAGGGCGTTCCTAGGGTGAGATGACACACGGGGCGTGTCAGTGCATTGTTAATGTGAGAAGGATTTTGATAAGCCTCACTAAACTATCAGAGGACACAAATTTCACACTTTTAATTATTATTTGCATGCACATTTCCATTGTCATTATATTGTGTTTTCTTTGTACAATTTTGCAATTTACAACATGTAATTTTTGTGCAGGGTGCATATTTTTACGTTTCAAGACTTTATATTTAGATGGTTTATACAGTAGTTTAACATAACACAGTGTCTAAAAGCAGAAAAGAGGCACTGGGGGTTGCATTCAGGTTCACTTCTCTTAAATGGCCTAATGCACTGGCTTTTATCTGGAGTGGTTACACAGCAGGCTTTCACATGGTTTCAGGTGTTAGCTACACTTTAAGATCACACCATTGTGCCTTTCCACTGAAGCTCTGCCAAAGGCACATTTCCGTAGTCAGCTCGACTAAACCTTTAGATGACCCCATGTGTGACTGATAGCCATTCATTTACTGTCTTTCTTCTTTTCTCAGTATAAGGCTGTGTTCAGAATGGAATACTAGCTTACTACTACTAGCTTATGAAATACCGTAAGAACAGTTTTTTCTAAAACAGGACACAGTATGCAACCATAATCATTTCAAACAATGGACCGTTGCTGTCACATGACGTGATTATATTCCATGTGATCCAGTTCATATCTTGCAATTATAAATTTATAAGGAGCTGAGGACAACTGATTATTACAAAAATATAAAATGCAACTATTACAAAATATAAATGCTCACTGATGCTCCAGAACGAGACATGAGGTATTAAGAGCCAGGGGTGTTAACGTTTGAACAGAATGAAGATGTGTAAAAAATTTTTTTTATTATTTTGCCTAAATATCATTTTGTATAATTTTTCATTTTGTAATGCCCTTTAGAAGCATTAAATTAAATTAAACTGACTTAAAAAAGCTGAAAGTTTAATCTCATACAGTAACTTTTAGAAAAGTTGAAATTGCGTTACTTTTTTTAAGAGTTAAAAGTCATGTAAAACACAGGTTGGCATGACTTATCATACATTTTCTTTTTCTTTTCTTTTTCTTTTTTTACATGTGCATGCAAATGCATACAGATTTGTGCTTCATAAATCTTGTTTTCTCCTGCTAGCTAATTGGTAATACCTATTTTCACTTAAATGCATTTTCATGCAGGTAATGCTTGGCTGTGTTCCTGCTTGCTGCTGTTGTTATTGTTTTAAAATGCATATTCTTGTGCTCGCTTTGCTTATATTCCTTATTATTCACTCCTTGCATCACAACTTGTTAAACATCAAACATTTTTATTTATTTATTTTTTTTTTTGCTGCATTTAGGAACTGACAAATCCTGACAAATCCAGTTTTGTACTTAAAAAAAATAAAGAGTAAGTTCACTTTAGACTGAGGTGCTAAATTTCAGAAGACCCCTGATTGTGGCTGCAGGACCAGCTTTCAGCAAACACTGAATCAGTCTATTCGAATTTGAGAACAAGCAATCTCATTGGCTGGAGAATCAGCAGCAGAGGCCAATCAGCTTGTGCATCTCGTGAATGATGTGAATGCATGTAGAGTACTTATCAGTCTGTGCCATAAATTAATAAAGATGTATATATATATATATATTCTTCTTCTATTCTTTATTCATTTTCAATTCTTTTTTATTACAGGATTGTAAGTGCATGCATTTTTAATTTTAATTAATTTGTGTGAAATCTATTGGGAGATCAAATAATGACTGGTGTTTTTATGGTTTATTCCCACACTGCGGTTGATCAATGACTTTCATTACCAGGAAGGTCAATGCTCTGTGGCAAAATATTTGCAAACTAAGTAGGTCTATAGATAGTGCTTTAATGTGCTAAGTAAACAAGTTTAGAGAGGATGGGTGGTAAAGCTGGCAGGGAATGCAAAGGGAAAATTACTCTTGGATGGATGTTTCATTTCAGTTGGAATGCTGCAGTATGTTGAGATGAATTTCCTAGAACTATTTACTGGAGTGCATGTTTTGGAAAAGATTCCAGTATGTATTGCAGTGTGTATTAAGTGTAGATGATGAATCAAAGCTGTCCAGCGTAGTTACACATACTCAGTGTGCTTGTCATGAAATAAACACAGCAGAGCACATTGAGGTGATGTAGAGCTGCGGTGTGCAGAAGGTAATTCTGGGATGTGAGGATGTGTGACTGTGACACTGGAGACTGTGGCATTTTATTCCTGCCCTCAAGGGTCAGGCATGCTGTAACATGATTCTGCTGTTCTGCCTTAATGCTAGACCTGTACCACTGGAGCCACCTGTTTCTTTCTCTTTCGTCCTTTCTTTTGCGTTCTCCTTTCTCATCTGTCTCTCTTCATCACCACCTTTTGTGCTGGAGATCACCAAAGATGCATTAAAGACACTGAAAGGCATGAGAATTAATTGGTTCTTGTTCTCTTTTTAATCTGAGCTCGTCTGTTTGTCTCACTCTTTACCTCAGGTCTCTCTCCTCGCCGCAGAGTCATGCGATTTATTGTCTATTTATACTCATATGCTGCAATTTTACAGTGAAACATCAGCCATGTGACATACATTACGTACATTGTTAGATGTGATTTAGTTGCCATAGTCAGTGAGTTTATTTAATCATTTTGATCACTGAACTCACTCTTTTCTAACTCACTCCAGTTAGTGCCTTTAAAGAAGATATTTCACTCATGTTATTTTAAAAATACTTTTTGCTTCGGGTTTAAATATTAACACATCTTTTAGAGATATATGATCAATGCATCACAATATATATCGTTTATGGCTTTGATAGCATTGATACCAAGGAATAGTTCACCCAAAAAAGAAAATTTGTTGAAAAGGCAATCCAAGATGTAGATGAGCTTGTTTCAAATTTAGAGAAATTTTGCCACTTGCATTCACTGCAGAGGATCCATTGGTGAGCAAGTAATGTAATGCTGAATTTCTCTAAATCGTTCTGATGAAGATCAAACTCATTTACATCTCGGATGGCCTTTAAATGTTTCAACTGGAGTTTAATAGTTAAATTATTTAGTAGTAAACACAGTTACAGTCATATCAGACGGTGCTTGACGGATTCATTGGCAGAACCCAAATCCTGAAGCACAACTGTTTTCTGAAAGTCCTGGAAATGAAAACAGAGATGCATTAATGTCTGTGATTATTACCGAAGTAAGTGAACTTCCTAAACCTGATGGTTTGTCTTGCGGTATGTCAGCTTCCATGAACCATTTTCTCCTCAAGTCAATGTGTTGCAAAAATGTTTGTTTTCAAACTTGGAATTTTAATAATATGTTATGAAAATTTAATGTGCATTTTTTTGGTGGCTGTAGATGTAATCTGTCCTTGTCAATTGCTGTGTGTCAGGCAGGTATGGTATTGGTTAGCATACTTCACATTAGATACATTCAACATCTGGCCACATTCAGTCATACTGCTTTTGGGCCTCACATCTGTACCTGGGAACAATAGTAGGGCTTCTATATATGTGTGTCGGTGTATCAGCATGTGTGTCCGGTCAAACCTCACTCTAAATTCCCGTAGTCTGTCTAGTTTTGCACGGATGGCGTAGCATTGGACCTGCTCTGTTAATATAATATTCAATTAACCTTTGTTATGATTGGTTAACTTCTCAACCTTAATTGGGGTGTTCCATGTTGCTAATTACTAATCAGTCATAAATATGTTAATCTGGTTATATGTTAACATGAACATGTTTATAATTTCAATATCCTGATGGTTTCTTAATGATTCTTAAGAACTATAGTGACATATGGACTATATAATACACTGCCCTGCATCATATTTGCTGAATGAAATTCAATACTTCTAATTTTAGGGTGCTAATTTTAAAATAGTGCTTGTTCTTTTGTAGCATTTTAACTTATTGTCAACCATTTGTAAGGTGAAGAAGTCTTGTGCTATCGCTTAATCACTGGAAAACTGCCACAAAGACATGATATGTATTTTCCTCTGAGCCAGATTACAAATATTTGTTAAATTCTCAGCTGATTTGTACATGTGTGAAAAATTCTGAAGACAGTTTTATGTCTAATGATTTCAAGGTTAGAATTATGGCCAGTGACAAAAAAAAAAAAAAAAATCCAATCATTACCCAGATGTTTTCTGTGGGTTTTTTGTACTACGACAGAAAATTACAGATTTTTCAAAAAATCTTATTTTGCGTTCTTTGAAATTAAATGCATTGTATATACGTGTGTGTGTGTGTGTGTGTGTGTGTGTGTGTGTGTGTGTGTGTGAAATGTAAATCTTCATTGTTATTATGTGGAAAAACTTGATGGAAAATTGTTACTGATATTTTTAAACTCAGGGTTCAAAATATGAGTTCAAAGGGGGGTTAGCATCATCAAATTAAGTAATTCTAGACCTAGAAGTTTTTCTTTTATTTTTTGCATTAAAAATGCATAACAGATCTCAAATTATAAACTTGGTTTGAAATTCAGCAGAAATAACGCAGCTATTTATTTCCAAATCATATAATGTTATTTGACACTCCTTATTGCTAAGAAATAAGCCTGTGTGTCTGAAGGCTGATCTGGTGAGGCAGACACTGATGTAGGGCTGAAAGAATGAGGCTGGGCTTGACCTCTGACCTATGCATGCTCCACCAGATATTCTGTGGGTGCTACTTCCTGTCTCTAAAGTGATAATCGCAGCTATAGCCATGGCAGTAAACTACATACGTGGCTGTACTCGACATGTGGAAGACGTTGAAATCCATCACCTTCTATTCATACTAATAAGAGAAAAAACAGACTGTAACACCTCTTCCCTCAGAGGATTGAAACAGTCACAGACTGCTCTCTCCCAGTAACACACACTCACAAACACACAGAGGATGGGGTTATCTGATGAGATCTGTGGTTTGGAGGATGTAGGTTATGAATGATAACAGGATCAAATAGTATGCACATGGGAAACTAGAGTAAGCACTTCTCCCTGACCCTCCTGTACATTAATCAGAGGACGGACACAGTGCAAACCTGGAAAGTCCCCGGGAGACTTCGAGCAGCTGGAGAGGAAGGAAGTGAGAGTGGTGGACTCTCCATTTGTAGCATTTAGGAATTAAAAACGCAGAGCTCAAGGCTATTAGAGCGTCTTGACTAAGAAAGGAAGAGCAATTAGACTTTTTGGAACTTCATCCCATTGGGGTTTCTTCTTAAACGAGCGCTGAGCTAGGCGTTGCAGGATTTCCTCAAGCTGCTGAATTTATGATAACAGCCAAGTGGACAACAACAACACAGCTGTCCTTCAGTGATCTCAAACTTGGCCATTAGACTTAGACTCTACTGGCAGCAGACCATGCGTAGCTGGGGGTTCATCAACTTACACAAATACACTCCCTGAGCATCCTACTAACACTTAAACAGTAGCACGTGCTTTCAACCATCACATCTTGCATGCAAAGTCTTAGTTCTGTCAGGACCAGTATCTTCAAGGCCAAGGATGATTGTACAGTTAGCATACAGTTTACAGGATTGGCAGTATGGTGCTGTTCTGGGCAAAAACTCCCTGCTCATCCACGCAGCAGCAGGGAGAGCAGTGATAACCCCCTTAATGTAAACAGAACCAACATATATGTAGCAGATATCATTAATGTTACTGAAACAGCATAATTTAGGATAAAGTAGTCTGATTTAACAAGGAATATCAGAAGGCCAAGTCCTGACTGTGCAGGAAAAGAGGAGCTGGGGATGAAGGAGGATAATTACTGTAGCTCCTCAGCAAAACTATAAAGCTGCTGAATAATACGCGGTACATAGTTGAATAAAGGGTAGGTTAAAATTAGGAACAGGTTTGAAGGAAGATGATTTCCTTATTTACCAAAGCTTGCAAGTTTTGTGGCTTTAGTATTTAGAAAAATATTCAGTGTTTTTATTTATTTATTTATTTATTACATTTGTTTGTTTAGCATTAGAGTTCATTTAAAGGTACCTACATCATTTCATTAGCTCTGTACTTGTACTAAGCATGTTGACAATAAAGTTGAATCTAATCTAATCTATTCTAATCTAATTATAAGCAATATTTGCAGTACATAATTTCAAGTATAGGCTTTGAATATGGTTTTTGTGAGATTAGCTAGTCGTGAGTCACTTAGTTAAATGAAAAGTAGATGTTGACAAGCTGAGCTGTTTATTCCCCTTTGTGTTTCCACCCGAAATAATCAGTATTAGTTTTGGATGGATGCAAATTGGACATGTTCCACAGATTTTTCCCAGTGTTTTCTTTACAAATGTTCCTAGAGTCTGGTGCCAAGATGTTTTGCACACATACTGTGTATTTTTGTTGAATGATCTATTTACCACACTCCTAAATACTAAATGAAAACATGCATACTCTGTGACATGTCAATCAGATGGTTATTGGTCCAGTGGACCAGACTACCAAAGTCCTGTTTTTAAAAATATATTTATATTTTGAGATGATTGCATTAGTATGTTTACCTGCGTAACATGCAATACAGAGGTCACTGCATGTGCAGCCAAAGTTAGGAACAAGACATAATGCAATCAAGCACAATTAGCCTGACAATGTAAGTCTGATGAGGCAGGTCTGTCGTCCCTGGACAGACTCAGGCTGTGTGTGGTGGAGACAGCAGTGATAACACTGCAGTGACTTCTTGATGTTAGTCAACATATCTTCTGATGCTCCTCTATCCACTGTTGCTTTTCTGACTCCAACTGCTCAAGTTCCTGTCGACGGTGGATCTAGTGGAACAGAGAAACGAGCTGACATGTGCAATGAAAGCTGGTATGCATTAATAAACATAGACTTGTAGGTTTATGAGATGGAAAGTAGTTAACAACTTTACCCTTTCTTCTTGCTTCTCCTGACATTCTCTCTCCACACATGTGCTCTCCTTCACAATCTCATCCTGCTTCTCAAGACTGTTTAAGATGTAATCTTCTTCTTGTGGTAAGTAAGATAATTTGCAGTTAAATTTAGCAGTTTTGTCAAAGGTCTGTTTTAAAAGAATCTGTCATGTCTGTCAATCATATCCTCATAGACAAATCATGCATGAAAAAGCTGCAATAGAAACATAAATCCTTAGACATGGGACCTCTTTGCATGAGCCATCTTAAAAAAAATTATTTAATTGAAAAAGTTAATTTTGTATCATGTGCACTCCAAAAAAGTTTTGTTAAAACCATCCGCTCGTTTTCAAGGCTTCTTAAACACAATTACTGCACAAACATAAGCAGGAATGCTAGTTTATGTGCTTCTGTCCCCTGCTTTAATATAATTGCATAATTTTGTGAAATTCAATTGGATGAGAATATCTCTGATCTTACCTGGACTGAAAAGCTTCCAGATTCTTTGAGCTTTGCTGGTAAACCTCATACAAATGGTAATATACTATGACAATGTACAAAAGACATCAATAGTTATTTATGCACAGGGCTGCTAAAACCATCACACTGGTGCTAATAAAACCCACTGTCCCTTCGCTTTTGATTAATTGAATTGTCAATATGTTTCCCTGTCAATGTTTCCTTCTTTTCACACTGATTGTCAACCAGCTTTTCTGTCTCTTACCAATATGTAGAAACCATAAGACTAATCACAGGTCAGTGTAAATGGACAGTGCAATCAGCCTGCAGAAAAACACAGAAGTCAGAGTTGTTTTTGGTGATGTCATTGGATCTTCTGGAATGCATATAGGGTTCAAAAGCTGTGTTTGATGGAGATGTGTTTGACATAAAGTGGGTGGTATGACACCACAGACAGGCACTTTAGCAGAAACCAGAGACGTGAGCAACAAACCGAACTAGAAATGTATATGATGTAGATATCTGATGGGGAGAGGTGTATAGGTTGCATTTTTTGCCAGAGGAAAGGTATTTGGATTGTTTTACTAGTTTTAACCACCATAGCCTTCAGAGGGGTTTTGGTTTTAAGTGAATGTCAAGGGTTGAAACCATCACTTTTACATCACTTTGAGCTTTTAAAACCCAAAACATGTTATTTCCAATGGATTTATTTATTTATACACTCTTTTAAAAAGTATTTGGACACTTTGCATTGTTGTTTTGGACTCTATTGACTTTTACTGTATGGACAAAAACAGTTCTTCAAAATATCTTCTTTTGTGTTCTGCCGAACAAAGTCAAGTTCAATGTATACAATACAGACTGTTTTAAGGCAAGGCAAGGCAAGGCAAGTTTATTTATATAGCACATTTCGTACACAATGGTAATTCAAAGTGCTTTACATAAAAGAAAGTAAAATAGTAATGAAGAAAAATAATAACAAGAATAAAACAAGCAATTTTAAAACTTTTAAAATTTTTAAAACTGTACTTATTTAAAATGAATTTAAAACAGTTAGAAAAATGATTTTACATAAAATTAAATAAAAAAAACAGTGAAAATATATATTGCAATCAGTTCGGACATTGCACATTGCTCATTCAATAAATGCACAGCTAAACAGATGAGTTTTAAGTCTAGATTTAAATGTGACCAGTGTTTCAGCACATCTGATCTCTTCTGGAAGCTGATTCCAACTGCGGGCGGCATGGTAACTAAAGGAGGACTCCCCTTGTTTTGTGTGAACCCTTGGTATTTCTAACTGACTCGATCCTAATGATCTGAGTGCTCTGTTAGGTTTATATTCAGTGAGCATATCTGCAATATATTTCGGTCCTAGGTCATTTAGTGACTTATATATGACTAAAAGTACTTTAAAATCAATCCTAAATGTAACTGGAAGCCAGTGTAAGGACCTGAGGACTGGGGTGATATGCTCAGATTTTCTGGTTCTAGTCAGAATCCTGGCAGCAGCGTTCTGGATGAGCTGCAGCTGTCTAATGGTCTTTTTGGGAAGGCCGGTGAGGAGCCCATTACAATAGTCCACCCTGCTGGTGATAAAGGCATGAACAAGTTTCTCCAAGTCTTGGCTGGAAACAAAACATCTAATTCTTGCAATGTTTTTTAAATGATAGTATGCTGATTTAGTTACTGCTTTGACATGACTATTGAAACTAAGGTCTGTCTCCAGAATCACACCAAGATTCCTGACTTGATTTTTAGTTGTTTGACCCCTAGAGTTAAGGTATGCATTCACCTTGAACACTTCATCTTTGTTTCCAAATACAATGACTTCAGTTTTTTCCTTGTTTAACTGAAGAAAGTTGTGGCACATTCAACTATTAATTTCATCAATGCTTTGGCAGAGGGAGTCAATTGGGCTGTAGTCATTTGGAGATAAGGCTAGGTAAATCTGGGTATCATCAGCATAGCTGTGATAGGCAATTTGGTTCTTTCTCATTATTTGACTTAGTGGAAGCATATACAGGCTAAACAAGAGCGGTGCAAGAATTGATCCTTGTGGGACTCCGCATGTCATGGACGTCCACTTAGACTTATGCTCTCCTAGACTCAGTAATAACCTCTCCCTTCTGAGTATGACCTGAACCATTTGAGTACCATCCCAGAAAGCCAGACCCAGTTTTCCAGTCTCTCTAGTAGTATGTTATGATCGACAGTGTCAAACGCAGCACTGAGATCTAGCAATACCAGCACCGATATTTTGCCAGAGTCACAATTTAAGCGAATATCATTTATTATCTTAATGAGTGCTGTCTCTGTGCTGTGATGCGGTCGAAACCCAGATTGAAAATTGTCCAGGTATCCATTTGAGTTTAAGTATTTGTTCAGCTGATTAAAAACGACCTTTTCTATAATTTTACCTATAAAAGGAAGATTAGATATTGGTCTAAAATTGCTCAAAATGGTGTTATCAAGATTGCTCTTTTTCAGGAGTTTGGAAATGTCCCAGAAAGAAGTGAGGCGTTCACCACTTCTAAGAGATCTGCTTCTAAGCAGTTAAACACATTTTTGAAAAAAGATGTGGGAAGTGTGTCAAGATAGCAGGTTGACGATTTTAGGTGCTGCACTATGTCTTCCAGAATTTTGCTATCAATTGCTTCAAAAATCGACATAGTATCTTTTTTATATTGTGGCCTAATCTGTCTGACCTCTGCATTACTTGACGATGTGCTAATCGCCTTCCTGATATTGATGATCTTCTCAGAAAAGAAGGATGCAAACTCATTGCATTTGTTGTCTGAGAGCAGCTTCACATTAATAGACCGGACAATAGCATACAATCAAAGTTTTAAAATTGTAAAATTCATCAGTTATATAAAGCAGCTCTACAGAAGATATTGTTTTAGCTTAGTACATTATTAGCTCTTAGATCATTATTGAGCTCAGTTTAGTTTAAATACACCTGAAAATGTCAGTGCAATTAAATCAATAATAATACTCAATATTAATTGTCTTTTAAACCCCAACTGAGCAAGCCAAAGAAATCATTCATACAAAGTCAATTGTACAGGTTTGGAACGACAAAAGGGTGAGTAAATAATAACAGAGTTTATGATTTTTCTGTGAACTATGCCTTTAAGTCACACTTAAAAATAAACGTCATCGCATTTGAACATACTGAAGCAAAATAGCATTTAAAGGCACAAACTCACTCTTCACAACATGTAATTATATTTTAAATGATAAACAAGTAGATACAGTTTAAAAAAAAGACTAAAACAAATTGACACGACCTGATTTAGCAATATTCATAATTAACACGAATGAACTACAGTACACTTGAGTGAAACAAACATCCGCTAAAAACCATCAGAACAGCAGTTGATTAAAAGCTATTGCAAACATGTCTCAGAAAAGTCAATCTCCTGCATTATTTGAGCTCAAATGGCCCTTGCTTTGCTATCCAATGCAATGGCATTCCTTGTCCAAATGGTCAAATAAGGTCACTATATCTTATAATCCCAATTACTGTCACAATATTGACTTCTCTGATATGGACATGTAAACAAACTCTAGCATTTGTTAGCCTTATTTGCTTGTCCTTTCACCTCATTTAACTCTTTTTCATCAGTGATTTTTCCAAGATTACTCTGTCTCAAGCTTTACTCTTAAGAACACACCGCAAGAGGATTATATGCTAATTAACCATAGCCCAGAGCTATTTTCTTCCTGTGGGCTCTGGCAAACGAATGTATTTATAGGTCACTGAAGGTTGTTTAGTCCTATGTGCCTTCTCATGGTTCCTCGGGTTCTGTTTTGTTTGATTAGAAACACACACAGATCATCCCATGATTCGGGGCTGGGAAAGGTTCTTGGGTTCTTTTCTGGTAATCGGTGGTTGACTGAAATGTTTAACATACAAAGCGCAATATTAAAACCCTACAGATAACCGTATTCACATAGATTCCCAAAAGGACGTAATCAGCAGGAAGATAAAAAAAACTTTATTCAGACAAATCTCACACAGACTGCCCTTGCAGTGCAAAGAGGACAATGTTGTAAGCCAGATAAACAGCACTCCTTCAAGTATCAGCATGAGAAAAACATTTTGAGAAACACTGTCATTATGGGAAAAATCTTTCTTTCAAAAAAACGAAACAAAAAACAATGTGTTATGCCAAAAGAGGGTACAGCCAAAAGAAAGCAATGACCATCAAGCAAATGAGTCTTTCTTCTTTACTGAAATAGGGATTTGTCTTACGATATTCAAATTTGTTTTGACATTCCGGGGATAATTTTCATGTCTGAAAATTGTTAGGAAGCATGTAGTCCTTAAATAGAGGACTACTTAGGTGTGTTTGGGCAAAGCTTTATTTCAGCATAAAAGAGTCCTTGTCCTTGGGTGTCAGCAATGGCCATTGGTCCATTATAAGGTTGGTTGTAGTGGTTTAAAGCAGCAAGAATCCTACACAGTATGCATGACACCAGCAGGGCTTTTCAAGACAGCATAAAATACATGGGAATGTTTCAGTGAGTGTCATCCAAGAAGTCAAAATCATTTAGGGATCCTCATGTTCCAGTGCAATAATGTGTGTTAAAGGAAAGGCAATGCATTTGGACAACTGTGTGGGCCAATTCCCAACAGCATCCTTGGAAAACAGAGTTCCTGTGTTCAGCTTTTATCCTGTTTTTACGCAGAGATCGAGAAAGGTGTGTTGTATCCTCAGTGGTCTGCGGTTCTGTTTCGAATCTGAGCCGTGTTTCCACCATGTTTCTCTGTTTCAAAACCTCACATCCAATTCAAGCACTGAATATCAGGTCATGAAGAGAGTCGTCAGCCACAAAAAAGCGAAACCTTTTGCTTGTTTAAAGTTGCTTTCTCCAACAACCCGTGAAGCATTAAAAAGCAATAAAAAAATTTTTTATACTGATCTTTTTATAGCCACATTATAATAGACAATTTAACGCTAATAAAGTTTTATGTTCAGACCTTGGAGGACGAAGTCTTGGCACTCTACTTCATGTAGTAATGGGTTTGGACCCCATCCTGCTAGTTTTATATGCTGGTACAGAAGTAAGTATTATATGTAGGTGGTAAATTCTGGTTTCTGCATGATGTTCATTCTGGACATTTGGACAAATCAGAGTTGACCTGGGTCATGTGTCACAAAGATAAGCCTGAAGAACAGCCAAGCCACAGCTGTCTGGCCTTTTAAAATGCTCTTCAAATGAGCTCGATTGCTGTCTATATGCTTCTTATATGCTTTGCTGACAAACATGTCGTCTTGGGTATAACATATTTATTGTAAAGTACAAAACATTCATTTGTTGAAGAGAATGACATGTTTTGTAAAGTCATCGTGTATCGCAAATCTTACTGAAATCTCTTTACCTTCCTGACTAGCAATTGAGCAAGTCTCTTTATATAAATGTACAGGGGGAAAACATGGCAGGCCTTTTTTAGCCACAGCGCACCGGTGAAATGCTCATCTCCTAAGATGAGTCTGACAAGAGCGAAACCCTCTTAAGGGGGAGATTATGTGTTCAAATCCCAGCTCTGCATGTATGTACATGGTCTTAAGGCAGCTTTACCTCTGGGTAAGACTACAGTGTCATTAGCAACGGCCCATTGCTTACATGCTGTTATTGCGTGTGCTGGCTACGCTCTTTAAGGTGGAGATGTTGCTACTGATCATAGCAGGTGATCAAAAAGAGGTTAAAAGTGCAGTAAGCTTATTTCTGGTGGTTTCTGGAGGGCTGGGAGGGGTGCCAGAGAAGTGTGTGGTTAGTGGGAGGATCTTTGCTCCTGTATTTGTTGAGGAGCTTCCTCACGGCTACAAAGCTACGGTGAGCAAAACAAATTCATCATTGGTCCCTTAAAAGGTAATACTTGGCTGCTTTCGTTCCCACTTTATTGCGGCTATGTTGGAATGCGCTAAAAGCAATTTCTTATGTTCTGCTAGAATTGATTCTCTGCACCTATAAAACACTAATAGGAGTGCTTAGAAAAATATGTATTTCTTAGGTATTTCATGCAGTTTTGATACACTGTATGTTTACACATTTCCATACAATATACAACAACAATGGTGATTTGTTTTCTCATTCCCAAAGAGGATATACTGGAAACCTGTTTCAGTAGAAAAACTAGTTTTCATGAACAATACTGAAGTTAATATGATATTGAGTGATATGAGTTTTCCATTGCAACTGTTCCCAAGGTCCAGGTCTAGTGGAGTGACATGTCCTCTAACTCTGATATTTGAGCAAGGCACAATTCAGCATGCAATACTCCTGTAGCTTAGCGGCATTGCAAGTTACTGTAAGTTTTTTTTTTTTTAAGATATATAACAATAACAACAAACAACAAGTATATTTATACATTATACATAGACATGTATAAACTATATGCATTCCATATAACTTAAATAATAATTTATATTTATATATTTACAGCCCCCCCAGGGAACATAAGTAAGATAGCAGAGAAGTCGCTGCAGTGTTTTTCATGTCCTACGGTGTTTGCGTGAGATCGCGCAGAGGCACGAGGTGTCTATTCGTATCCAGCGCCATCCCACAGATGATTTATACTGAGTGAGAGCACGCACATAAGACTGCGAGGTTTTGCACTGCGAGTTCCAGTGCTTTTTGTCAATACCTTGACAGCTGCCCTTTTTGGACTTGGTTGTGTCACATCTTGTCTCATAAAAGTACTGCTGGATAATTCTGCGTCCCGCATTGAAGGACCTCAAAATCGTCACCACTTGTCCATGATCATCCACAGCCGTGGTCTTGTTCACCCACAGGCTGATATTTTCGCACACAGAATACTCAGCTCTGTAGCTCTTGTGCTCAGTGTTGCGTTTCTGCCGCGTCTTGTTGGTGCCCCTGCCATCCTGGTTGCTGACAAAGTCGTCCATGAGGTAGAGCGGTGGCGGCTGCAGCGGAGGTCGGTCGCTGAGGAGCACACGAGGCGAGTTGTAATGTTTGTGCTGACGCAGAAGCTCAATCGAGATGTCTGTTACAGGCTGGTCACTAACTTTCTCCCTATAGTCAGCCACTGCAGGTGTCTTTATGGTGGTGTAAGAAAGAGCGTCGTCCTGCTTCTGACGACTGCGGCTGATGTCGGCCTGCAGGAGCTTTATGATGAGCATGTTGATGGGGTCCTGCGTGGGGCGCTTCTTGTCCATCGTAGAAACTGAGATACCATAGAGGTACGTGAGGAACATCACGTACAGCAAGATGGACATCACTAGATTCACCTGTAAGATCTGTGGAGAAACAGAATACAGTTTTATAAGCATGGTAGCAAACAAAAGCCATCAACTTTTGTTATTGTTGGCCATGCAACAGCACTGAATTCTCATGAAGCTCATTGTTGTACTTCAAAACGTAGTGGCACTTCTCCAGCACATCTGCATTGCGTCTGGGCACACAGTGTGTGATAAAAGATGGCCTGCATTGACATGCATACCATGTTTGGAGGGCCTCCCTTTTGGCATATTTATTTGAGCGCCTGGCACATCCATTTGGAAAGGTGTACACAGATACCACAAAGTGCAAAACTGTGTATAAGTTAAGTGTATAAGCAATGGAGGGTCATTAGTGTGCACCATATCGCAGTGGAATAAAAGATTAGAGGTTATAAAATGGATTCAAGCTCAACTAAACATGAAAAAAAACTTTTATTTCTGTACTTAATTAATAATTTAATTACAAATTCCTGGGGGAGAAAACTACCTGAACATTTATCAATTTCTCTGGTAACAGTTAGTTATAAATCAATTCATTAGTTAACTATATAACTAACAATAAATAAATTGTTAATCTTAACTAGTGTTCATTTCAGCATCTATTTCTATTTCTTCTTGTTAGTTAATGCTAAATGCATTGAAAAAAAGGTCACCTAAAATGATAAAATCTAAATTAAGTGGTTTATTCAAGTTAAAAACAATACTGGTCCAACTTTATATTAAGTGGCCTTAACTGCTACTTACATCAAAAAATAAGTATTTTTTTAAATATAGGTACAATGTATGCATGCAATAAACGCAATAAGTGCATTGTACCAAATTATTAATTGAAAAAAAAAAAACCCACTTAATATAAAGTGGGACCACAATATTTAATATCAGTGAATCAACCTTAATATATGAATTTATACCAAAAAAATAAATAAAAAATCTATGGGTTACATATCTCTTTAAGGTATCAATTATAGTATATCTTAAAGAGTTATGTAACCCATAAAATGTGTTTTTATGGGTTAAAGTGTTAAGCAAAGTGTGCAAAGTGTTACCATTTGTCCTTTTTTTTTCAGAAGTAATTTTTTTCAGTTGTGGGTGAACTACACTATTCTTTAAACATAATACTGCCTTTTTTCTTATTGCTTCAAGTAAGAAGGTCTGTCTTTTGTGAGCTGTTTGTGGTATTTAGTGCAGATTCTCATGCTAAATAAGGTAAGAGTTGTGGTCTACCGTAAGCTTGTGTGGTTATTTTAATACTTAAAATTGCAGTTAACAGCCTTTCAATTTTCTTTTCAACAGTATACAAGCAGTAGGCCTGACTCGGCAATTATCAGATGCGTCACTTTCCTGGTATGACATGGGTACCAATTCTTTTTCATAACTTGCATATAACCAGGCACTAGTAAACGTACAATTTCCTCCTCAGTTCTACCTGAATAAACAGACACAGACTTGTTGCTTTCAGATTCTCTTTTAGATCTATATCTCCATATGTTTTAATATGTGTCCATATGTCTAATGTTTTGAGAACGCTTTCAATCAAGACAATGTAAGTCACTGCAAAACATCTCAGCATCAAACCCAGTGCAGTAAAATCATAAGTAACACTAAACTATAGACTCCAGTGCAAAGTACAGGAACTGAAGTCTAATGATAGCACTGATACAGAAAGACAGACGTGTTGCAGACAGGCAAGGGTTACAGCTGCTATACCAAAGGTCCATTGGGCATTAGTGTCTGATGAAAATAAATATCCAGTGTGCTTCCTAATCTTTACGCTGCCCTGGGTGCTTCTATTTCAGAACTACATGTATTGCCTTCGGAGAACCGCAGGGTTTGGGAGGTCTTGGCATGGTGGGCGATAATGTCATGGGATGCCTGGTTTGTTACATAAACGATTGGTTTTAAATTAGACTTTAGTGACAAATACAAAAGACCTTTTGTTTTGTAGGAATTTTTAATCTTTCATCATTTTACACCGAGTTCAGAGTAGTACACCTAGATTTTACAGAATATTATCTAATTCCTCATTGATGTCACAAGTTTACAGCCAATTTTTGCACATTCTTTCAACACTGACCTTTGTTGTTTGGCAGATTGAAATCTTGATGTCTGTTAATCAATTTGTCCTCATTACAGTCAATAAGCATCCCTAATTTCGCTTTTTAGCTGGGGTAATGCCTGCAATTACACATCTGTGTTTCTAAAGAGGGGTGGCACAACAAAAAAGTCATCTTTCAGGCACTGGCATAGTAAATGGCTCAGTTTTATTGCCTTTACAGATGAATTTCTTTGCCTGTGCAGTCGCTGAGTTCACAACAACCACATTACTGAAGTAGTGACTGAATAATGATACATAATCTGTAAAGAATTTAGCAAGGGAACTAGCTTAATTCCAAAGTGTGCTAATAAGCTAAATTTGATAAACCAAATCGGATTTACATTTGCAGGACATTTAGCAAGACACCAAGGGACCACAATTGCACTATATTCTCAGGCAGTACATCTGCTTCTTATGAGTGTTTGTTCAAAATGAAATATACATTATTTTAACATAACACACACACTCACACACACACATACACACACACACACACACACACACTCAAGATTGCATTGGAAATTAATATGAAGCATATTTCACCTAGTGGATTTTTTTTTTTTTTTTTTTTACAGTTATACCCCTGAAATTAATGCAGTTTTACAGTAAAATGTTGTATTATATAAAAAAAGAGTATTTTAAAATACATTTTAAAATAAAAAATATTATCAAACTAAAATATAAAACAATTAATCATCATTTGAATAAAAAATATATAGTTCTGTCATTTTTGACCACGTGAGCAGCACCAGAGAGTAAAAAAAAATTACTGTTTTACAAAATCTGCTGTTTATATCGAAGCAAGAGTTACGTGACTATCCCAGAAAGCCTGTGAGAATGTATGCTTATTGATTACAAATTTATTGTAATGTTTATCTGCATTTGCAGTGAACTACTTCAAATTGTGCAACATTCCCATGTGCACTTTAATTGAGAACAGCAAACAGCAATTCGAAATGCTTTGTCTTTGTCGACACTATTTGTGTCTCATACCCCATCAAATGCATAGCTTTCAAGGGAAAGTGTACAAAAGTGTAAGATACTGGAATGAGAGTCAATAACTCATTCAGGTGAAACATGTGTGGAAATTGACTTGGAGCTCCAGACTAGGGTTGAATAGATAAACTTTTTCATCCTCTTAAGTGCGTTCAAATGTTTGGGTATGTTTGTATACGTCCATTAAGCTTTTAAAAGGTTTCTTCTACTTTAAGCTGCAAAAATTGCCTATAATGAGTAACTCGGTCAAGTCACTTGCTTCTCTTTAAGTGTAATTTATAGCACAACAAATGATGAGATAGAAGCACATGCACTTGAATCTGTTTTGACCATGTTTGAATAGATAATCCTTTGCATCCTCTGAACTGCTCTCAAATTCTTAGTTGTTTCTTCATGCGCTGCAAACATTGTCGGAGACCTTCTAGGAATCACAGCTTATGCAATCCCTCACTCAACTAACAAGAGTTTAAGGTTTGATCCATGCAGAAGGCCTTTCTGAAAGATTTCCTCTCAAAGTCACGTTTAAAATCCCTAAGACCCGTGATCCTGACACATGTCTTTAAGTTTCTTGCTCAGTCATGTTGCATAAATGCAGGAAGTTCACATCTCACATGAGCACAGATGTGCATTCATGTCTCTTTCAGGATGAGCAGCAGCTTAAACGTTTGTCCTCAGGAAGATGCCAAAAAGAGATTTGGTAAGGAGAGATACTAACATCCCACATGATAGCAGATCAGCCTGAGACACTGACCCAGCAACACTTCACCATTTTAATTAAAAAACTTTGGCTTTATTGTTTCACTACTACAAATTTGACCATAAATATGTTTTTTTTGTTAGTTTTTTTTTTTCAGTTAAACACAAAAAGGAGAAATTTGAAGAACCTCGATACAGCTGTTTACAGAGTACAATGATGGCTCCAGAAGAACAACTTATATATTGTACGTTATCTTCCAAGTCTTCTGGACTCATACAATAGCTATGTGTGAAGAACAGCTATGTGTTTTAAAAAATACAAATTTGTGCTGGTGAGATAAAGCTGAAGCAGATAGATAGGTTTCAAATTCATTTGAATAAATAAATTAAAATGAAATAAATATTCATCATATAGTGATTTACTTAAGAAGATTTTTGGACTACTTTATGGTGCTTTATATACACTGTTGTGTAAAGATTATATACAGTATATATATATATATATATATTATATATTATTATATAGTATATACTATATATATATATATTGTTACAAAGTTATAAATGGTATTAAAAGGGGGTTACAACTTTGTTCATTTTAAACAGATGAAATAACAAAGCAAAAGCCAAACTCAATAAAGTGCCCAAACTCACAGTGTGCCACAATAAATCCCTTAACACAATTTAATTGGAGAAAAATCAAATGATCGAGAGGCCTCAATGCACTTCATGCTCAAAACAGAATGTAGCCTAAGCTACTAAAGTTTTGTGTTTGATTGTGATTGGTCTAGTCAGCTGATAGGGCAGTTAATGGACCCGAGGTTGCTTTCTTAGGAATGCCCAAATTTGTTAACACCCTAATCCATTAAAACTAGGTTGGAAAAGGTAAAAGCTGTCGGCATATTTCAAACAATTACAAAAAGTCGGAGACAAGATAATACTTTTCACATGGTATCAAGTTCGAAATACAAATCATGTTGATTAGCTACAGTATAAGCTCAACCATTCATCTGTTTTCCATTCTAAAGACTAAATTGTTGTTGTGAAGGCAACAGATAACAACCCAACACTTTCCTTGACTAAATGCTTTGTGTTTCATCCAAACACAAGCAAGCATTGTTTAAGAGCTCACAAGTCCATCACCTCAGAAAATACCTAAATTACATTAGAATCTACATCAAGAAATTCCTTTTCACTTACACACAAGTGACTCTCACACAAACTGTCCTCTGCAATCAGTCTGATCTCAGCAAAAAGGGACTACTTTTTATATAACCTGAGTCTTGTGATATCAGTGCACAAACCTTACCAGCTATACTGGAAGCCTTTTCACTTTTCATTGAAAAGTATTTCTAGCCAATACTTCATAATGACATAATATTCAACGGCATAAAACAGCACGCTCAGTGAACTCTTATTTCAGGACACGGGAGCATTAGGAGTCAAAATCTGGTTCTTGATCTCCTTTAACTGGTTTAGGTCAATCAATGCACAGCTCTGCACTTGTCTTGGGATTAATCCTCATAAACACATGAGGTTTCCTACATTCCGAATTAACCAAAATGTCACTAGAAGTAATTAGTTTTGTTAGTTTGATGGTGTAAAGCAATCCTGTTGTCCCAACAGCAAACCTTTCCACCAAATAGCTGTGATATATATAACAAATAAACATCAATTGCATGCATATTTGTGACCTGGACCACAAATATAATTACAAGTATAATTTTAGCAACATTGTATGGGTCAAAATTATAGATTTTTCTTTTATGTCATAAATCATTAGAATATTGAGTGAAGATCATGTTCATGAAAATATTTTGTAAATTTCTTAATTTTTGATTAGTAACATGCATTGCTAAGAACTTCATTTCGACAACTTTAAAGGTGATTTCAGCCAAATATTGTCAGATCCTAACAAACAAAGATGATGTATAAATCCAGGGTCACATTTCCTTCTTGTTTTCAACTACTTTTGAAGTTCAAACCTAGAGAATAGCATGTTCATGTATGACAAGTGTTAATCTCTCACAGCACTGTGTCAGTGGCCTCGACATTGGGGCTTCTTCACCACCTGCACATATCATCTAAGACTGGCCAAGGAGGCTTACAACTCCCTGAGCTTTTAACTCCTGGAGGATTGGCTTGAGATTAGCAATAGCCTTCACACTAACCAATGCACCATTTAACACACCGTTCAGTCCGGCTTGCTTAGATAAAGCAGATTTTGGAGTGGCACGGTCAACATGAACTGGACTGTTTTAGCATTCAGTGACTAATCCACTCAATTAAAACCAGTTTTTTTTTTTTTTTTTTTACATATTTACATATATTACATATATGATTATACACAGTGTTGGGGTTAACATTACAAGTAACCACAGTTATGCATAATCAGATTACTTTAAATTTACAACAAAATATCTGAGTTACGTTTTTTAAATAAGTAATGCAAGTTACTTTATTTTCCATTAATTGAAAGAGACTGAAAAACTGAGAGAAATCGTCTCACTTACTCAAAAACATATTCAGTATTCCTAGAAATTAACAAAAATAGTGAAATGCACACTCAGAATATGAAGCAAACCTGCAATAATGAAATCTGTTAAATAACACAGATATGCGTTCTGTATTTAATTTCACTGCTGAACTTTGATGGTCCAATTCAGCCATACAAATAAGTAAAAATGGCTTTAGTTAAATATCACATTTGTGTGTGTGTTTTATTTATTGCAGCAATAAGACTGTTATTGTTATTAATTTATAATTGTTTTTGGAAGGGAGCCCAGCCCAGGTGAGTAAAATTAATGCTAAAGTAATGTAACACATTACTTAACATAAAGTAAAAATAATTTACACAATATTGTATGCAATACTTTTAAAAGTAAAAATAGCTTTCCACAACACTGATACAGTAAATCGAAAATCTACAGCCAGTCCTCCATTTTTTATGCTATTTTTGTCAGAGTGGGTTATTTTCTGTCAGAGTGGGTTTGTAATCTTGAGAGGAATGCCATATGTTCAACTACTAAAAAGCAAGACCATCAGTCAAGCTAATAGATACAGATATAATTTGTATACTTCAGTCACATGGAGTTGGGTTTTAGCTTTGAGAAGAAACTGAATCAAAGAGTTTCCCATTCAGATGCACTATGAACTGTTTAGCTATTGTATGAAATCAAAACATGTGCATGCATGTCACCAGAGAAATATAAATAGTACAATGAGATGGAGAATACAATATTTAAAAAGGTTAAAGCCACTTAAAAGTGTCTGCTCTCAATGCACACAACTGTCTGTCAGCAATGCATTGGCACATTGAAAGCATCATGCAAAATGGCATGCTATCTTATGGTACAGTATCTATTAACAGGACATGACACTATGACTGTATATATTTCTCGTGTGTTTCAGAAGAGCAACCTAAGTTGATGGACTCAGGATGGCTTAGGAGGCAGCATGCCAGTGGAAGAAATCCACACAGGATTTTCAGAGAAGAGTGTGTCATCCCTAATGCTGTCCAATTGCCTCCAGATGTTCCCCTAAAAAAGCAAAAAAATAACTCAAAGTACATACATATGAGCATTAGTTAACTCCAGTTCACATGTAGCATTCTTATGAAGCAGGCTAGCTTAACATGTCATGTTTTCAGTGCCTCATGATGGAGTTGTTCAGTGTAGGGGATGCATTGCAGCTGTTTGGCAGCTTGGGTTAAAACCTCCCTTCAACACACTTCTTTCAGTCGGCATGTGTTTTTAGTAAATTCTGATTACCCGCCAAAGCACTGAATGGTGTATTCTATGACGAGTGTAAGTTAAAATGACAAAACTTTAAAAAAAAATGTCAAGAAGAGGGCTAAATTCTTGAAGATTTAAGCCCAGCTAAGACATTTAGGTTATAACAAATGTTTCTAATGTGAAGTACCTAAATAGACTAAGAACGTTAAAATGTCCAGTTTTCTTGTTGGAATTAAAACGCTATTTAAAGGCTCCTAAAACATTTCTCACAACTTTCTACAACTTTCTCTATGCCTTTATAGTTATAGTTGTAGTATGGACTCTGCTATTCTTTAATATTGAGAATGATTTTTAGAACTAGATCTTTATCGTTATCTTTATAGTTATCGTGCTTGGTGTGAACTGGCCTTTAGAATGTTGAAATAACTAGTTTTCTTGTTGAAGTTATATATTTTTAAAGGTTTCCTTTAACATTATCCAAAATAGAGTAAAGAACGTTTTCTCTCAACATTATGAGAACGTTCATCAAGTATAAATAACATCATAAGGACATCCCTGAGAATGTTGTTCTAAGAATATTTTAATGTTAAAAAAATGTTGATAAGGGTATAAGAATGCTCCATAAACATTCCTTTAATAACTTTTTTGTTAAAAAATGTATATAACTTTTTTTTAAATGTTAGTAAAAGTTGTTAGAATGTTCCCTGTTTGCTGGGATTTAGCAGAAAAAAGAATGGTTCTTTCCAATATAGTTATATACATATATACAATATTTTGTTTAAACAAAGGGCCTTTCATAGCATTACAACTTCTGATTATCACCCAGTGTACTGAATGATATATTCTATGACAAGTCTAAGGTCAAATTTTGGCGGCCAATGCCTTCCTGTTTTTGGCACTATTAGAGCGAATGCAACAGTAAAAGTCTAAATTCCATAAGATTTAAGAATTAGAGGGTATAGTTACAATCTTGGCCTCAGAATCAGCATTTAACAGTAGAAAAATAGTTATTTACATCATTTTCTTCCAACAAATGGCCTTCCATGGCATCACAACTTCATTAAAGCATGGTTCTATATAACAATAATGTTCAGAGAACATGCTTTTTGTTTGACATGGCACTGCCAAACACAACAGTTAGTGTAGTTAACACATCTTGGAGTTTGTAACATGATTGTGTTGGTTGTTTTAATGTAATGTGATAGATGGCTGTTTGGCTGTTGACAGCAACACTTTGTCAAGGATACAAACTACAAAAGATTTAGCAACTTCCCACTCACCAGCGTTGAAATATCCACCGTGCCTTTATGTTTAATGTATATCAACTCACTTCCAATACAAATGTTAAAAACCCTTCTGGGTATATTCAGGTTTTCAATAATAATAATATAGCCAAAGAAGCTGACATGGTATTTAAAAACAAACACACACACACACACACACACAAATGATCTCCTGACTTCAATATTCATAATGTTTTTTTGAGGAGTGTATGGTTTTAACATGGTGACTGTTTAGACAGCATTCATTCCCAGCTAACAGCTTTTTTTTTTATTATTATTCATTTTTTATTTGATCAAAAATTGCTCCTAGAAGATATGTTTGTTAGCTGGGTTGACACAATATCTCTCTTTGGAATAAAGATGAATGCTCTGCTTGGGATTCTCACTATTAGTAAAACTACAACAACAAGATAACATATATATGCACATATGGAAATATATATATGCACATATGGAAATATATTGTTGCACTATCACTAGCTGTAGGTTTTGTTTTCTATACAATAATCAATAGTGTGCAAAATGAAATGTTACTAAGAAAATGAAGAGTTACTAAGAAGTGCTCATTTGATGTATTTAGGCCTGGCTGCCATCTGTCATTTCAATGATGGTCTGCCAATGCAGTTTACTGACAGCTTAGACTGTAAACTGTTAGCGTAGCATGTCCTTTAAAATATGAAAACAGCTAGGACACATTTATCAAGATGAAAAATTTCATTTCATGCTCTATCTCTTTGCATGATTTGGCATTCATAAAGTATTCTATAATGAAACGATCCATATATGGTCAGCATAGTGAATTTCCCACAGTTTACACATAGTGACCAAAAAAGAGAGTGAGATAGTTTGTGGGTATGAGTGATCCGTGATAAAGTTGATGAGATCCTTTGATGGCCAGCCAACATTTTTTGCTGTTCCCATTTTAAAGTGACAGATATTTGCCCTGCAGTAAGGATGTGCTGGAACTGGCTCTGAACATTTATCTCCACAGTTTTCAGAGCCACTAGTTGAACTGAAAGTACTGTTGAGCCTGGAAGTGTTTCAAAGCTACAATAACTGAGAAAATCACATAAGTAAACTGGTTATTCCATTAGCTAGTGGACTAAAACACCGAAGTGTGCAATATCACCAGGCCTAGTTAAGCTGGTATTCTGCAACAAATAAAAATTGCAAATTCAGAACATTTCATTAAGGGAGTCTTTGCTTTTTATATTTCCATATTCTTATTTTAAATAAAATGTTATGTATTTATTCAACAAACTTTTCTATCAGACGAAAATAAATTATTTTCTTTATAGATCATCAAAATAGCAGGAAATCTGATTTTAGGTGATTTCTTTATCTCCATAATGACTTCAGACTAGGATAAAAGAAAAATCCTCAAAAAGTGCCAAGGGTTCTCATATATCTTTTGACACATTCACCTGTAAATTAAAATTATTCGCATTAACCCTTTAGCCTCCCCATCAGTGGATGCCTCGTGTCAGATCCTTTATTTGACAGATGCTTGTTTCAGGAGCATGTCTGCACAAGACTTCCTTCGACACACACAGGAAGGAAACCACAGTAGAAATACATGCAGATAGGGCTATCAAATATGGGGGGGGGGGGGGGGGGGTACATGCAGCTTCACGTTGATGAACAGGAAGAGCAATAACTTGAACCCATTGAAAAACGTGAAGAGCTTCGAGAGCACTGGCATCTCCAGCACAGATTTACGTGGATTATCTGTTTTAGGGATTGTCTGCCAATCTCAGCCAGACCACATCTAAGTATATTTTAAAGTATTGCATTCAAGTTTTCATGTTGTTTTATCAGTTAAAGTCGAGCAACTTACTCAATATTTCTATATCTAGACAGATATGAAGTTAAACTATAAACAGATCCAGACACCTATTTATATATTAAAAGACTCTTGGAATAGAAAAAGAGTTGTCTTGGCAATCTATTGTTTTGTGCATAAAAAGAAGAGCACTTTGAAAGGTAAGAAGTGAATTTGCACGTACTGGATTTCAATTCAGCCCGAGGCTCTGCGCATCACATTCTTCCCAAATACACAACTGTGCAGAAAGCCACGTTAAGCGCTAATAATTTGGAGCAAAATTCTAAATTACGTTGTTACCAGGAAACGCATTGTTTAAGAGCAAATCTTCGCTGTGTAAACTTTGTCAATGGTAAATCGTACACAAACTGTCCTGGAGAACAAGCGTAAAGGCGCAATCGTGCCAGGAGCCCTCCAGATTCCCATCGAATGATCCATGGAAGCAGTTCGAGCAAACTAACTTTCTAAAGATGCTTACCGTAATAAAGGTAACCATAGCATCGGTGAGGAAATATTCAGCAGTGCCGACATGAAGGTGATGAGTTTATAACGAATCCTTTTTGAAAGTTTCCAGACAGAAAGCGTGCGCTGCGTTATGAAAGTGAGTCTTACTGGCGAGTACAGCGCGCAGATCTCTCTCTCTCTCTCTCTCTCTCTCTCTCTCTCTCTCTCTGTCGCGAAAAGCATAATCTTCTACTCTCCTGTGCACATCCAGCACGGACAGATGGCTTTTATATAGGGTTGCTGTTCTTAGTCCAAAGTGTTGATGTTCTCCTTAGTCAGTCATGCATTTGTACGTCTAATAACTTTTCATTTATTAATGATATTAACACGCATTTTAAGGTACATTAACTACTGACCAGTTAAGCATTAAATGTACAGTTCAGTTACACTAAATTATATTCATATTGACTTTATTTGATCTGCATTCTTAAAAAAATAAAGGTCCCAAAGGGGGGTTTCGCAGTGATGCCATGGAAGACCCATTTTGGTTTCCCCAAAGAACCTTTCAGCGAACAAGTCTTAAAAATCCATTAAAAGATCAATTTTTCACTATAAAGAAGTTTTCACGGATGTTGAAGTTTCTTCATTATTTTTAATAATGTACTGTTCTAATTTTTATGTCCATGGACTTTTCGTGATCAACTGTGATGAAAATCCTTCATCAGAAGTTAATCAGATGTCTCATATGTACATCTTTTTGACAGATGTTTAGCAAAACAACATGTTACTGTAGATTATTATGGGTTTGAGTCTAGCAAAAGTAACAAAAGAACCTCATATGAAGAGAAAGAAATGGCATACTTTCTCATATACCCAAATTGCTTTAAAAAGTTATTCAAAAGATCCTAATAATAGGTATGGCAGCCAACTGAAGAAAAATTGTACAAAATTAATGCACAGTCTGAGCTCACAGGCATCGGTGTGACTCAATCGTTGAAATAGATTGAGATTGTCATAGTATACGCAAATTATAAGAGTAGATTAAGAACATAAGTGATTTTAGAATGGGCAGGGCTTGATTGACATGCAGGAAACAATTATTAATCCTTTATAATCCACTCTTTTCTGATATCAGTCGTCTCTTTGTTGGATATGTTTGTTTAGGATGACATCTTAAGGTCTTCAAGTATTGCAGAGATGACATATAGTTATCTTGAGGTATACTGAATAAACCATTTTAATCATTGCAGAGCAACAGACACACTGGGACAATCTCTGTAAATACAAGAAAGTAAGACAAAGCTTGTCCACGTGACCGTCCCTCCCATATCTCATCATTTTAGTCTTTCTTTTGTTTGCTCTGAACTGTCACGGTCACTAAATGATCCATATTCATTGTCTAAACTAGAAAATGAAATACTTGGATGTCAAACTTTCCTTGACTTAACTTTTTGAGCTGCAATGCCTTGTGACAATGAAATAACAAACCTCAAACAAACAAACAACACTTGTGTAAAGCCCAATTTTTTAGCAAGCCTCTCAAGAGCTGAAAGTGCATCTTACCTGTTAATACTTGGAGTGAACTTCCTGGTAACAGGAGAATTTTCGTGTTTCTTCCTCTTCTTTTTGAAAGGCTTTGGAATATCAGATTTCAAAAAGAAAGTCTAAGAGAGATGTTTTAGCTAAAATAAAGAGTTTTCACGCGTCTCAATCAGGACAAATCCTCCTTTATGATGTTCTGTGTTAATACACGCAATCTCAACACAACTGGTGGTTGTGCTCAAGAAGTTATAGCAATTCCTCAATATTTCCACAATCAGGAAGCTGATTTGCGAATATCAAATGAAGTCATCAGTTGCTGAAAGGGGACATATTAGGGATATTTCACAAATGAAGTAATCTTCTTTTAAACCAGTCCAAGAGGAAGATGAAACAATGATGCTATCAAAAGGACAGGAAATTAAACCTGTTTGTCTTTCAAGAACGCTTCACTTTGTATGATTCAACAATGTTGGTGAATTGTGTAATTTCATACAGTCTCTCATATGTTCTTTTATTTTGTTTGCTCTAAATTTATATTTTATGTTTTGAGCACACTGAAGCACCATGCTTTTCATGCGTCATCACCATTTTATTTTAAAAATACTTTTTTCTTCCAATGCATCATTGGTTTCGTAGTCCAATTATGATTATGTCCATTTAAAGTTATTCCCTGATGTGATGCAATTACCTTTTTGAAGACGCTTCTGATCATTAAGAACAATTCAACCTATCCAGAGACTCCAGAGCTCTTGTTATCCATCAACAGTTACACAAGAGCCATTCTTCACATGCTGCATATGACTGACTCAGCTTTAAAGTTGTACAAAATGTTTTACAATCGAGTGAATTGGCATCCTTCAGGTTAGACCAGGTGGTGTGTGTGTGTGTGTGTGTTTTGTTTGAGAGCAATGTAGGGCACACCTTACTCTGCTAACCTCAGCATACTGCTGGCTTTCAAACAGTGTCACAGAAAGAGACACAATAGAGTAAGAACAATGTTGGCACCTGTGGTTGGTTAAAAGAGTTCCCTGTTATAAGTAGGATTTTTATTTTGTTTAATGATGGGAACCTTTTGAGTAAATGTGAACATGTTGCCAAATTAAATATTTATATACTTGCATTTATATACTTGCATTTACTGTACAAGTGTGATGGTCTATTTGCACTACCTTCGTTTTGTATGTACAGTACTCAGAAATAGATTTTAGGAATAACATGGATGAGTTATTGAGAAGTATAGAGTGATTTATGTGTTAAAAGATTTTATTTCCTTGTGCGGGCACTTTGTGCTTGTTGAGGATTCATTACAGGATTCCTGTGAATGAAGCCATTACATAACTTGACTTACTCATATATAAGGCCACTGAGCAGTGATTCTTCTGACATACAGTATATGGGCTAAGGTTGAACAAACATGAACAACAGGTGTGAAGTTAATGTTTCAGGAACTTTTCTACATGTTCCTTCCTTGTCCACTTTCGTCTTCTAGTCCAGGTCTGCATTCAGCACCACAGTGAGTCTGTGTTTTACAGCTCAGTTCGGGAATCACAAAAGTGGTCTTCTTTTGATAGATGGGGTGTCTCCCACCTGGCTCTGAGGCCATCAGGGCGTTGATCTCTGCCCCTCATCATAGTAAGCCATGGCTAGAGGGGAAGGTGTGAGAGAAGTATCAGGGAGATTGAAAGAAAGAGGAGGGGAGGAGGGTGCACTGTTGTTGGTGCAGGTCAGATCGAGTTTCTGCCCAACTGCAACTGTCACCCCAAACCAACCCCAAATGCACGAATACAGCGTCAAATAAAAACAGGTGAAAATGTGCAGAAACTTTGTTTTTTCTTAGTGTTTAGAACATTTTAAAAGAATCGTAAGAACCTTTTTGGATTACACAACCTTACAAAGAAAGGTTCCAAAAAGGAGTTTTTACTGTGATGAAGTTAACAGTTCTGAATAATTTTTCTTTGTTTGAAGGACATTTAAAAAACCCTTTTCCAAAATAAAGAACCTTTGAAAAATTGAATGAATGTAACATTAGAGTAGCTATATATGTAAATTTTAAAGATTTTTTATGGATCCATATATGCCAAAAAGAACCTTTATTTTCAAGAGTGTATAAAGAATCTTTTGCGGAATAGACAGATTCCAGGGATGTTAAAAGTTGAAAAGCAGTATGTTAATCATTAAACAATGCAACAGAACATTGTAAAAACACTTAAAGTGCCTTGATATATTTAAAACAGTAATATTAAAAGATCAAATTCAGTAATGACTAAATTAATGATGCATAGTTTGCATAGGCAAGCAGATGAGGTCGAAATAGTCTGCTGTTTTCCTAATAAGGCTTTTCTGTGGGAAACCATTTAACGTGAAACGTTGCACATTGTGTTTATATTCTGGGTTTATATGCTTGCCTGTACAAAATATACATCATCAATAAGGTGAAACTGAATTTCACCTTCTAATATCTGTGTTTTACTACATTTCCACTTAATGCAAACTGTGTAAAAAGAACTGGCGGTCAATGGAGCAAAGCTTCATTTTGGCCTCCATGTTGGCATTTCTATGAGTGTGTGACGTCACATGAAAATGATCAATAAAGAATCTTTATTTTTAAGAGTGAAGATCATTCATTTTTAATAGTGTATTGAAGTTTAAACAGTGTCGTGATGTAACTTGGCTATGGAAATAGTGGTGGACAGGGCCTCACTGGTGGTCTTTCCTCCTCACTCCGTGCCTTGTATCCTGTGGAAGTGTTGAGTCTTTGCAGTGCTGTTTCTCTTCCCCTGGGTCTCAAACAGCTTCTCTTTTTACTTGAGGCTTCTTAAACATCCACGCTGCTTTCAGTCAACCCTTCTTCCTCGCTTTGTCTTTCAAAGTGTTTGTGTTCAAACGGACCAGACCGAGTTGTTCACACAAACACCAGGGAGTTCTCGTCAGGTCCAATCCATCGAGGGGTTGCAGACAGGGCCTTCCTTGTGCGCCGAATCTTGCAGTGCAGACCACTGACCTGAAAAGCGAGCCAGGGAGTGCAGCGTAACTCAAGGCCCGGGGTTCAGCTTACCTGCTGAGCTGCTGTTAGAGCGGAGCGGAGTGCTCTCTCTGCAGGGTTAGATTGCCCATTGAGATAACGGCCAAATACCATATGAGAGTTGTTAAGCAATACTGCTACAACACAAGAGACAGATAACACGCCGGTCAGAGCCCGCTGGGGAATGTTAGCTCGCTGTGTTAAACGGACCTGAAATGGCATCGTGCCTGCAGAGGGGGTTTTCCATTTGCCTCTTTCAAAAGAGTCGTATTGTTGTCAAGTGACATGTCTGAAAATAAAGTCAGTACACTATAGAGCCAGTATGTAATATAATATTTCCAATCCAATTAGACAGAAAATTAATCAACCAATTCAAATCAAATTCAAGTATATATTCCCATAATTCATAAATTTAATGCTTAAAATTCCATTGTCCTAATTTTTAAGTCACTTTGGTTAAAAGCATCTGCTAAATGACTAAATGTAGATATAAAATGTATACAATTATATATATAAACACATTATATGGAACCATGTAACCTTTCCATTCCACAAAAGGTTCTTTATAGTAAAAGTGTTAGATTTGTTTTTCTCTCTTTTTGGAACTAATTGTGTTGTTACCATGTTTTGCCTTTGTAGAGTAGTAAATATTTATATATTTTGAATTGTGCACTCTTATTAGTTGTTTTTGGGTGTGTAGGCTTCACATGACTTGCATTAGGCCTGCAGGTAATCTGCACTGGCAGAACTCCACAGAAAGCTCTGCACATTCCCTACTCCTTGCGTTTTTGTTTTTGAAATATTTCAGGAGATTTGATTTTGCTCTTAGCTATTAATATGAGGACAATAATCTCAGTTGTGTTTAGGATTCTGGTGATTTTCATTACTTTATTGCATGTTTGAAATGTTGAAAAATCCTTTTTCCAAAACACCCTTGTAACTTATTAAATGTATGCATTTAAAGGGAATGACACAAAAACAAAACAAAAAGGTAACTATTACCAAAAACCCCACTGCAGTCCTCTGTAAGGTCTTGCTTCCTGTCCTAGCGCAATTTATTCAGTGTGTGGACGATATAGTGGTGGTCACAACGTCATTAAAAGCCACCATAAATGTTGCCAGGATCGGCATGCATCAGGATTGAATTTCATGTCTTTCTGCCCTCAGGTGTTTGGATGGCTCACCATGTGCCCACATTAGACTGGGGGTGACTATAATAATAAGCTGACTAATTAAGCAGGTTTATGCAATGTGGTCAAGTATGCATACTAACTATGCATGCTAAAAAGAAGAATAGTCCAATCAGAGTGAAATCACATATGCTTTAGCACATGCACAACAGCTTTGACCTGCACATGCGCTGCTATGTGGGTGTCATTGCATTTGGCTACAAACCCAAGTCTGGAAACTTATAGATAATTATAGATTGTGACAGGTGCAGACTCCACAAAATAGCGTGGAACTGTCTTTCAGTTTCAACTTGTCAGTTATTGGACTTTGCTTGGGCAAAACCATTACGACATTTAATGGGCCTACCACAACAACTACTGTCTGCTGGGTTTGCGAGATGCAGCCACTGCCAAATCACACCTGCGAGTTTGTTTTAAACTTGTTTTAGCTTGAAATTTACGATAACAACTACACAAGTACTGACAAAAAAAAAAAAAACATGAAACATAAACCTGTCTATGACACATTCATTTGGCCATTATTCTGTTTCTTCAGTGGCTCCATCTGCTTAATTTTTTTTGTTTTTTGTTTTGTTTAGATATATAATTTGTTTGAAATTATATTTATTCCATTTATATTTAAATTACATCTGGCTTTTGCATCAAAAGCAGCTTGATGCTGAATCTATTTACTTTGCTATTTGAAATATGAACCTTTTTTGCTGCTTGATTTCTTTAAATGCTCTTATTACAGTACAGTAGGCCTATAAATACAGTATAAACAAGAAATCCAATTTTTCTTAATCTCGAGTTCATGTCATGACCCCTTAATACTCAAACAAAAGTGAAGAGGGAGATTTGTCTGTTTTAAGTGGCACTTCACGAAGATGATCCTGTGTTTCATTCACAGTCGTTAACCACAGAGGTAAATGTTTATATTGGATCCTGAACTGAAAGTTGATTTCATCACCCAAGAGTTGAGGAGTGTCATTTGGCAGCCAGTGAGGCTGAATTTTACAGAATATTTGTATCTCACTGCCAACACCAGCAAACATTTTTAAACCGACAAATCAACACTTCTAATATGAATGTGAAGACATACACAGGGTTTTTTTTTTTTTTTTTTTTTTACAGATTCATTCTATCCAATGAGTCTTTTTTTTCAGGGTAGAGAGCTTCATTGGGTTTGGGCTCCCGCGGGACCCTACGAGAATCACGCGGGAGCGGGCGGTTTTACCTTTTACTGCTGGTGGGCGTTCAGAACATTTTGCGGGAGACCCGCGGGGAATGGGGGTGTGTAGTAGAAATGGACTCAACACAAGAAGTTGAGAAGAAAATGAAAGCTGCTGTTTACTTGACGAAAGCAAAGCACGGCAAGTCAGGCATCTGGAAACAATTCTCATTTGTCACTGAAAAAAAATGGGAAAGAGCGATTTCCTGTCCTCTCAAAATTCACACGTTTTATTTTGAGCATTCCCGCATCTATTCCGCCATCAGAGAGGGCATTCAGTGTGTATGGGCGGATCTTGGAAGAAAGACGTACAAGTCTGGGACCGCAGTCAGTCAGCAATATACTTTCCTTCATAGTATAATGGAGTAAGCAAAGCAATAAGGCCCAGTGATCCAAATCATTTGTTTGTTAACTAGCCTACGACTAGACTCTACGTTGTATACGATACGATATATATATATATATATATATATATATATAGTATTTATTTTCCTTTTTGCAATAGCCTGTTAAGCAAACTAGTGTGAATGTGAAATCTGTGAGATTTTTTAAAAAGCATTCTATTTAGTTTTATTTATTTATATATATTTAAAATTATATCTAGCATATTTTCCAAGTTCTCTGTGTTTATTTATTTAATGGTAAAGTTATTTCCTAGTTAATCGTTTGGTGCATGCATGCAGTGGGCCTAGCCTGCGTTTAAAAATGGAGGTGCCGCTAGTTGCGGTTTTGTTTTAACGGTTAATGTTTTATAATGCTAATAAAAAAATAAAGTTTTTTTTCATGTACTGTGCTTTGTTTTAGCATCAGTTACTTCATATTATTGAAATGCAATCATGTTTAAAATCTGTTATTCTGGATGTTAACCTGAACTAATATTTAGTCTGAGCACCTATTTGTGTACATTTTTCACAATTGAGGTGTTCTGTTGTTGGATGTAATAATGAACATAGCAGTCATCGTTTACTCCCGACATCTGTGGACTACATTTGTTTCTGAAGGGAATGCGTCCCCAATCTACTGAAATGCTCTCTCTGATGCGTAAACAGTCTCTCTGAGAGCGGCTCGGAAGAGGGGGCGGGGTCAGCAGAGCTCATTAACATTTAAAGGAACATGCTACAAAATGGCTTGCTCTGAAAAGAGCTGTTTTTGACAGTGTAAAAAAGGTGTTGACGATGATGTTCTTGTGTTTGTTTCATAATTCCTTTAATAAACGTGTTCTGCCACGTATCGGCTATCGTTTTGTTATTGCCAAAAATGTTCCATGATAACCATAGTAACACCAACATACTATATAAAAAATATATTACTCAAAAGGAAAAGATTCAAAATTTCAAATTTTAAAAATGACAGTTTTCTGCAAATTTGCTCACACTCAGGACATCCAAGATGTAGGTGAATTTTTTTTTCTCCAGTAGAACCGTAAAATAAAAAATTGATGAAAGTGTAGTCCTTGATTCATAAATTGCAAACTGATAAAAACATAACAATAATCCTCAAGTAATCCACACGACTATCAGTTAACATCTTGTGATGCGAAAAAAGTGGTATTTTGTAAGAAACAAATCCATCATTAATGATTTTTAACCTTAAACCCCCCAGAGGAATACATTTTCAGCATTTTTTTATTTTTGGGTGAACTACTCTAAATTTCTCCTTACATTTAACTTCTGACATGATTTGAATACACTGCACTGATGCAAAGTGAATGTGCTGTAGGCTGTAAATGCACTGCATACTTTCCCATTGATGAAGACTGATGAATGTGAGGAAAAACACTTGTTACACCTGATCTGTCCTTTGAGTTTTTATGGTCCTGTCTAAACAGCTCCTCAAACAGTAACAGCAGTGTGGCATTTTGTCACGGTGTGACGTGATTCAATTTGCTGTAATTCCAGTGCTTCATTTTACTGACTCCTATTTAACCTTTATAATGTCTGGGAAAAAACTGAACTACTTTTCACATTTGATCTTGAGCTTTGAGATGTTCTCTTGCCATCAATTTTTGGTTATTGTAAACTGAAATTGAGCATGTGCATATTCTTATATACATTTAGCAAAATGCAAAAAAACAAAACAAAAAAAACTATCAAAGTTGTAGATACACTGTGTTTTACAAAAAAATAAAATTTCAGCCTTTCTACTCTTTACTAAAGTTTCAAGTTTAACTTAATGTGTTACTTGCAATTTCTTTATAATTATTTGTAAAATTTACTAGCAATTTCTGAGCAAAAATAGTTTTAAAGTAAATCTACTGCAAATTTGTTTCAGTGTTCATATGCATTAAACATTTAAATTAATGCATTAATATGCATTTATAGAAGATTATGCATATGAACAGTATACTTTTATGTATATAAATATATATGGGCGTATATGCATATATGCATAAAGACAATTTACTTCACAGGATTATGATCACAATGTTTAATTTAGCACTCATGCAGTTTATGAATGACACATAGGAATATCTTATGAACTGATCTCATAACAAAACAGCTTTGAGCATGTGGCAAAATTAAATGTCAAGATTTACAGGTTTAAATTGATTTAATATCATTCTTGGAACATACAGTTTTCTTCAGAAATTATATGTAGACCAAATAGTACAAATAATATTTCGAAAAGGATGCAAATATTATTGTTAAATTTTGAAGTTTTCATCTATTTCACAAAAAAACTTGCCCACTGACTTCATTAGTTTTTCATGGCCCACATTTGACCTCCTGGAGACCGCGTAGCCCTTGATGTAGATGAAGGCTCAGGTCTTAAACCTACAGGCAATGTCACATGTTAAATGCTGCACCATGTGATATAGAGTTCTCCCAAACTGCGTGTGTGTGCATGTGTGAATGCATCTACATATTTGTGCTTTAGAGATCTGTTCCAGCTGTCAACACTTAAATTGTAGTGTAACGTAATTTCGCCTTTTAGGATTGTACAAGTTCTGAGGAAGTTGGTAATAAGCATGTCATGTACAATAGTTCTAAAAAACACATTTTCAAAAAAACTAAACAGAAAGCCTGTACTGTACCATTCTGCACACTGACATTTTACCTTTATGTACTATTTGCCATTCCGTGCATCTAAGTATGCAGTTCTATGCTTTATCTGGATTATTGGGTTGTGTTATTAACATAATATCCTTCAATATCGTGTGTGGGACTAACAAAGCCCCTGAAAGCTAGTTAATTCAAATCCCCGGGTTTTAGTTCTGCATTTCTCTGTTTTGTCTATAATCCATCTTATCGGCTGGTAATATTACATAAGTATTTACCGCATTAACGCATTTGTCACGGAGTCACTGCATCAATCTAACTTAATTCTCAATATTACATGATGACTTCCTGTGCTTTTACGTGATTGGCCATCATAATGGGTCATTCCCAGGAAGCACAGGTGCCATTTGTGCCATTTACTTTATTTATAAAATTAGAACTTTAATATATATCATTCATTTAAAATCAGAATTCCAATCAGAATTGTATATATATATATATATATATATATATATATATATATATATATATATAGTATATATAAATGTATATATAATATACATTATATTGTATATATATAAGTGTAATAACATGTAATAAAATCCATCAAATAGGCTACTGTGGATTATACCAGCAGCACTCATAAGGATATTTTATAAAAAGGAGATTTGTCTCTGTTAATTACTGTTATGCCGATTCTCTAAATTGATCATTCTATCATCAAATAAAATTTTCAGACAATAAATCAATTACTTTCTAATTTCCTTTGCTATTTGTATCCCCGTTACCATATCCTGCTTTCAATTAACCCTCATTTTATCTGCATTAAATCGCAGTCCACCTCCACATCCGTGAGTCTGAATAATGGCCGGTGGAAACCTACTCCAGCAGTTCTGCCATGTATTACTTACATTATTTGCATTTGATTATGGAAGATTCTCAGAGCTGTTCAATGAGCGGGTCACTGATGTGTACCTGACCGACCAAAGAGCAGGACCCCAAAGAACGGACGTCATTGTTCACCCTCACACTCATTCGTTCTTTATATGTGTGTGTGTGTAGATATCGGGATGTGCTTTCCTGCATCCCCTGGTTGTTTTCTTCTCTTCAGTCGAGACGTGGATTCTTGGTGCTTTTGTTTTACTTTGAGGAAATCTAAAGGGGAAACCTCAGAGCTACAAAGACGGATGTGAATGTGAGGTTTTGATGTCTAGGCAATGAAGTATTTGATAACAGACTTGTTGTGTAACTGCACATCAGAACAGGAATTTGGGAGGCAGTTTAATTTGGCCTGCAGTCATCATATGTTGACGAGAATATGGTGGATCTTAAAGGGATAGTTCAGCAAAAAAAATTTATTTGTTGTTAAACTTTACTCATCCTCAGGCCATGCAAGTTTAGGTCACTATTTTCCTTCAGTAGAACAGTAAAGAGCATTTTTAGCTGAAACCTGGTCCTTGATGATTCATAAAACGAACTGGGCAAAAGGACCCATCCCATCAGTGACCTGCTCTCTTCATCTTTCTCCTGGTTTTTGCCTTACTAAAAGCAGAGGGAAACTGGGAATTGTCAGACTTTTGACATCTCACTCTGTGAAGTTCAGGCAGCTTCTGTAAGATGGAGGAACTAGGAAGTGGAAATTATTTATAAATTCAAGTCCACTGTGGAAATGAAGAGAGGTTTTGCTGGTTTTTCAGGTGCAGTGTTTAATTGTTCCACTTTTAGCCCATTTCTGGCGGTGGAGAGAGGATATTTATGTGAAGGAAGCAGTCATGTGTTTGGTTGGCAGCATGTTTAACTGTGTTTGCAACAGTTGTGGGAAATGTCTTTTGGCTTTATTCTTTGAGGTACAAAACATACTTAAACCTGTCAATCTTTTGTATACTGCAGAGCAGGTATTCCCAACATTTTTTGCTCTACCAAAAGCTAAACAAGCACCCATACAATTTTAAGCAATGGTTACCCTTTTAATAAACATGAAAAATATATAAACATTTTATTTGTGTGTATCATGGAATATTTATTTATTCTATTTTTTTCTCCAAATGTCAGTGTAACCAGTTACAAATGTTGAATTCTAAATTGTGTTTATTTTGTATTCATTTGTGCATTGGTGCATTTGATTTGCTGCTTTTTTACTCATATTGAAACAATAATATTTTATGTAACGTTACAAATTTCTATATATTACAGTTTTTTCTCTCTTTAAAGAACTGAAACAGACGTTAACAAGGACAATTTAAATCTAAATAATCTAAATAAAATCTACATAAAATGAATTAAACCATGTTTTTAAACAAATGCTCAAAATTAATAAACAATATAAACATTTAATTAATTCAAAATAAATGATTATAGATAAATAAATAATTTATATAATATAAATATGTTTAAGTATAAATAATTAAATAATACATATAAATAATTATATACACACACACATTCATTTATTTATAGATTTGTATTTACCATTGTATTGTACCATGTATCAATACCTTTATAAATAAAGTTTTATTTTATTGTTTTTTTATTCATTTATTTATTTTTACTGGAACCTTGGTTAAATCAACAAAATACTGTCTATTATGTATGTAATTATTTATTATGCACTGTTGTGTTGATTCTCTTTATTTTTCATACTAATAAAAAATTCATTATTTGGATAATACATCAATTAATTTCTTATTTGCTTGTGCTATTGTCTCCTGGTTACCATATCCTACTTTCAGCAAAATGTTTCTTTTACTGCTGGCAATAACAACATTCTTTCCCACCGGCTTTAAAGTAAAGGGCAAAGGCAATGTCTATACGTCTATTTCTATTGCAGGAGTTACATACATGTGCTAACTTGCAGGTATTGGCACAAAATGAGACCCAACCACCCGAATATACACGTTCACTGGTAGGAAGTGTCTGATTGCTTCCAATATAAGTTTTATTTGTCTCTCTGTGTTTATGTCTGGTGTCATATCCACGTCTTATTCAACTGTGTGTGTCGTTGCACCAATTTTAAGAGCAGGGCATTGTTTCCATCAGGACGGCTGGAATCTCCCTTATGAGCGTATGATTTTTAAGCACACAGGACAACATTTACAATGAAACTATTAATCAAATACATAGTCTGCATTAGTTCCCATGCTCTGTTTATGAGCCCGTGGGGATGGACAGAAAAAGCGTATGTATACAAGTGCAATTGCAAAAACTATTTTAGCCTCAGAAAAAAAATCTATTTGCAGATCACAAACCACCTGACCTTTTAATAATGGATTTTTATCAAACTATTAAATTTCTATTTGCTGGATGCATGGGTGAAGCTCTTAATGTGTGTATGACCTTTCCTGTAGATGAAAGGTTATTATTGTATATGTAGTTATTACCACAGAGAACAGCTCTGTCTGCACTTGTGTCTGCTCTTTACATTGACATGTTATGATTGTGTTTGTGTTGCTGAATGACACCTAACTTCTGTTATATATAAGTCAATGAATGAGAAATTGAGTGAGTCAAAATGTGAACCGATCAACACGCAGACAAGTCTTCTGTCAGCTCTAAAAAAGTCCTTGAACCTATAAAAGTTAACAAAAATAAGTTAAATTAAAATATGTGCATTTAAAATATTTTTTGCTGAACCAAATAGACTGAAAATACTAATGGAATAACACCTCATTTTGACTAGCAAAGCAAATACTGGGATGAACTTTGAAACAGTTTTTACTCAGAAGCTGCTAGTAAATTCTACATAATTATAAAGAAATAGTAAGTAATAACTATGGACAATTGTTTTTGGCCAGGAATAAAAATAAACATAAAATATATCTTGCATTTCTGAGAAAAAGTCAAAATTGTGAAATAAACCTTTTAGAATTTTTTTTCAGAACTGCAAAATATAAAATCAGAATTGCAAGACATAAATTCATAATTTTAAAATATTATTCAGAACTATGTGATATAAACTTTCTTGTTATAAATTATATATATATATATATATATATATATATATATATATATATATATATATATATATATATATATATACAAGTTATAAAAAAGTTATACAAATTGTGAGATATAAACAATTCTGAGAAAAAAAATCATAACTGTGAGATTTATAATTGCAAGCTTTACATTAAAAATTCTGACTTTTTTTCTCAGAATTGTAGGAACAATTATTATTATTATTTTTTGACATCACAGAAAAAAAAAGTTTTCATTTTGTTATTCCGTGGCTGAAAAAACTTCCATAAGTAACACAATTAATTAAATGTGAAATTCTGAAGTAAAAAAAGAAAATAGTATATTCTTCTAAAACATACTCCAACAATATTGGGTTAATTTACAACTTCTAAAAATATATATTTTTAATTTGTAGCAGATCAATAACAGTTCATTTCTAAGGCATTTTTTATTAAAGTGACATGGCATTTCATCTGATCCTTCCCAAATTTCTAGTTTCAGTTGAAAAAAAAACAACCCTGCTTGACAATGCATTTTGTGGGCTCTTTGAACTCTCCTGCACATCTTTATTATGAAACTCTCACCCGTACAGCACACACACACACACACAGATTGTGTAAGCCTCCACTTCCTCTTAGAGTATTCCTGCCGGAAACGCAGAGGAAGTGTGAGTACGCCTCATCATGCGTGCATGGATGATGACATGTAGATTATGGTGCAGTCGTGCAGGAGCAGGGCGGAAGAGGACATCAGCGTGGGATTCACACATGTAGTCCCCGCCCCTGTATGACGGGACGGGACGAATAAATAATCCATGTCTGAACCAACAGATGCTAGATTGAGGGATTACTGTGGCCATCACTCGGCCAGTTAGTTAACAAAACGGAAGTATCACTGCTTCTCAATAAAGTCATTACTGGGTTGGACAGGAATGAGGTTTTCCACAGGAATTTCAAATAGGTGGGAAAACAGAAGTCACACTGCATCATTATGGCACATCTATGTAATGCAGATCTTTAAACCAAAAGGATTTCTATATATGTATGTTTTTTAAATGTACACATTGGCATTCAACATCATGTTTTTGTAATTATTTTATTTCTTATTTTAATTATTATAATTTTTTTATATTATATTAGTATAATATATATTAATCTTATTATATTATAAAATAGTTATATTACAGCTGTGGATCATGTAAGAATAATCACAAACAGTTTATTTTTATTTGATTATTTTTCTATTGTTTTTATTATAAAGCAATAATTTTTCAGACATAAATCATGTTGTGAAAATCATCTCCAACTATTATTTTTTTATTATTATTGTTTTTATTAGATTGCAGTAATTTTTCTGCTGTGGATAATATGGCTAGAATCATCACAAACAACGTTTTTAAATTTATTATTTTTAATTATTATTATTTTTAGATTGTTTTTATCAGAATTATATGGTAATTTGTCAGCTGTGGATCACGTAGCTAGAATCATAACAAACAAATTATTCTTCTTATTTTCTATTATTTTTATCTATCTTTTTTACTAGATGTTTATTAGTGGATCATATAGCTACCTGGTATTAAATAAAATTAAATAGATATGAACTGTTTAGAATTTAAATTTTTTGAAAACGAATAAAAAAATAAATGGAAGATTCTGCTGTATTACTAATAGTTTGCCATAATCTTAAAAAAAATGTATGGCATTGATCATATATATGACTGATGGTCAGATGTTTGCTTCACGGGAAATACTAAGAAATGTAAAAATTCATTTGAATCAATTCGATTTCTAACCCCTGCAAGTGTTAAAGCAACACCATGACGACCAGACAAACAAACTTGGTCAATTGTATTATTCATAGGTGAATTTCAAGCTTGTCCTTTGCCCTGTGAGACAAATTGGCCCCTGAGGAAATCATACGTGGAGCACAAACAAGCAGAACTTGGCACCTTGCCAGTTTCAACAGGCACGTCTGCCCATTCGATCAGTAAACTAAAGTCAGACAATTCCAGGATCCCTTGGGAAATCTGCATCCGACATTTTCTCACAAGGTCACAGCGATGCATAAATCCTGCACAAATGACACTGGGGCTTATTTGGATCTTTTAGGCAGATGAAACGCAGCAAACTGAAGCTGAAGCAATTTTGAGGCCTGTTCAATCATATATTTCTTTTGTTTTGAAACACTTCATCTTCATATTAGCCGGAGTCAAGGAAATATCTCTCTCATGTGGATTTATGAACACTACGATGTTTTATAGATTAATTATTAGATGTAGAAGAAGCATATGGTGCCTTCTGAACACCATTACAATAAAATTGTCAATAATGTCTCTGTGTGGAAGACAAGATTCAGTGTTTGAGCCCATCATGAAGATGACATGTTCTCCCTAAAGGAAATCATATCCCTAATGAATTTCTTAATAACGATCGCTTTAGCTCAACATGATCTTTCTCTGTATGTTTTGGCAAAGAGGGTTAAAACAAAGTTACACTTCTATCATCTTTCCACTTACAAGCTTCATGGAAAAAACTAATTGAAAGCATATTTAAATATGCTTTTAAAGTTATTTGTTTTATTATTACTAGGACATTTCTTCCCACAATCTGCTCCTAAACGGTAAAACCAGACTAGAACAACAGCGACATCTAGTGTTTATTCCTAAGGAATTGAAATGTAAGCAAAACAATTTCACTCCATTTTCGTCAGTTCATAAAATTAATCAGAAATCATTAAAAATCCCCAACTCCAAATTGTTTTAATTATGTTTCTTCTCGTCTGAGGCATCTCATGAATAGCCAACTATTAGAAGCTAATAGCTACTAGTCAGAAATGTTTGGCATGCTCACACATGGCGATGCTACTAAATATAGTATATGACTGTATTTTTCTGCTGGGGTTAAGAAGGAAACAAGCAACAACAATGAAACCATATTGAAACCCATAAGACGAAGAAACACTGGCTGTCTGAGCTCTGATATAAACAAGTGAGTGGTTACTCACCAAATTTGTCCAACTTTCACAACAGAGGTGCAGTTTTACTTCAGTTCGGCCTCCTTTTAATGTGTTCATGACTTTAGACAGCAGCCACTGAAAGCTTTTGGGACTTATCCACACTAAAACATGTGAATGTTGTTGTATACTGGCCATAACTTATTAAAACCTTATCAAACCAGGGCGGTTTATTTAACAAAAAAAAAACACATGACAAAATAATCTAAAGAACTGTTTAACATTATGATAACGCTTGTGGTGGTGTAATGTTTGCAAAACGTGTTCCTAATCAACTTATTCTACACCTGTGACCCTGTGGTGAACCGACTGATTTAAAGACGTCAGACAAAAATATTCAAGAAATACAAAGCTAGGTACCTCATTGGCAAGATGAATTTGATACATGCTTTCAGACTTTTTAGAAATTCCCTTACAAGAATTTGTTCCCTAACAAAGTCCTTTACAAGAATGTGGTTGCTTCAGCCAATGAGCATCAAAACCCCTGAAGTACTAAAGTGAACATTTATGAACAAAGTGCCCTTTTGCAATTTCATGCCACAATACACTAAAGTCTCACAACATACTAAACACACACTTAAAGAGCTCAATATAAAACCTCTTCAGGCTGAATGCATTTTACATATCAATTATTGATGAGGCACTTGAAAAGATGGTAGATTAAATGACTGTTGAGTGTTGATATTACGTTATAATTTAACCGGAGCACAAATTAGACTCTGAAGACACCCACATAATCATGACAGCGTGAGATATTGGTGGTTATTTTCATTCAAAACAAGAGAATATGCCACATTCATACATCATGCATACATTTCTATTCAGTTCAGTTATGTAGTTTGACTAGGTGTCATCGAAGTTATACTGTGGTTGCAAACACAAATGACTTATTGGAGTGGTAACAGCTGAAATAAGTAGAAACATAAAAGTTATTTTCCATACTTGCACGTCTTTTATTTTCAGTGGGGCATTTGTGATCCTCCACTGCTCATAAGCACCGAAGATTAATAGAGAGAAGAGAAACATTCAAATGGGTGTTCAATAACAGGAGTGTTTAGAATAAAAGCATCCAAAAAGAGAAGAACTTAATGACACCTTCTGTCATTCAGATGGCAAATTAATAATTTACGAAGGAAAGATCAAGAGAAAAATGGCATTACATAACGGAAAAATGAACAGCAATGTTGTCATAAACAACAGAAACGATTTATAGGACTAGATAGTGTATCTGGGTGCTAAAGAAAATCATTTTGCACTGTGTGATGCAGTACTGCAGCATTTCTCAGTCATTTAGCATTAGTATTTTACATATATGTGATTGTTATTTTCCTAGCTTTGAAGCATTTAAGTAAACATACACAGTGCATCGTAGCAAATACTGCTGATCTGAACATGCAAAAAGAGACACACTTTCATGACACGAAAGCTTCAACCGATCGTGTCAGATGTTTAGGTAAGGTTTCATCAAAAAAAACTAAACAGCCTTCATAAATTCATATTATAAACTTCATGGAAGCATTACATTATCCAATATGGCTCCTTAATGTAGATGTTTTGGAGTATCTGGAAGCAAACTAGAGATGTGCTTTCGTTGTTGGAGATGTGAACCCAAATGTATCGATATGAAGAATCAAATAAGTGCTTGTGTGTATTCGACAATTCATCATCGGCGCTTTGTGGTGCTTCCAGCACAGTTCATGCCTCTGCTCATCTGGGGGAAATGCACACTGGGAGTCCTGGCGTTTGGACCGTAGAGGCCCAAGTTTCTCGCAGTGATGGACTTGCGAGGGATTTTGATGCAAGGGAACGGGGAGAAGATCTGCTGTGGTTTTGGAGGATCTCCTGCCAACGTTGAAGGGTTTCTTTGGAGGGAGCCTCCACTTTCTGAGCTGGAGGAGTCTGAACCTGGTCGCTGGGTGAATGGAAATGAAGCAGAGGCCATGGGTTTGGACTCGGCCTGCAGTTCTGGTGGTGGAGTTGGTGTATTTGGATTCGAATCTGATTCTGGTGGAGTTGGTGTAAGTGGATCAGAAGCTGTTTCTGGTTGTAGAGTTGGATCAGAAGCTGTTTCTGGTTGTAGAGTTGGATCAGAAGCTGTTTCTGGTTGTGGAGTTGGATCAGAAGCTGTTTCTGGTTGTGGAGTTGGATCAGAAGGTGCTTC